>NC_140173.1:1175000-1540000 GCF_963971535.1 Notolepis coatsorum | reverse complement strand
CAAAATGGATATTGCAGACAGCTTTAATAATCATTTTATTTCTGCTGGCTCAATCATTGATTCTAGCAACTCAGGGATGATCGCTGCAGAAGGAGAGCCAGGTCCTCCGCCACTTGACCCTGATCAACTGTTCACCTTTGCCCCCATCTTGACCTCTCAGGTTCACAAAGCTTTAATGAGCCTAGATGTAAAGAAATCTTCAGGCCCAGACAAGATAGAGCCGTTCTTCTTCAAAGTTGCTGCAGGTCTGATTGCAGAACCCATAACCTCTATTTTGAATCTCAGTCTTTGTGCTGGTGAATTACCTAGCTCATGGAAGTCGGCCATGGTTCTCCCCTTGTTAAAGGGCGGAGACTCCAATGGGGTGAAAATGGGGGACCCTGATGGAAACAAGACAAACGTCTTTCTCAGGTCTGCATCCCCTTAACAATTGTGTGTATTGAGCCGTACTGTATTGTACCCATTCTGCAATCTGTTAAATAAAGTTTTCATCCATTCATTCATTCACCCCTCTGACCTAAATAATTATCGCCCTATTTCCAGACTGTCTGTAATGGCCAAAGTCTTTGAATCTCTTGTAAACGAACAACTGAAAAAGTTTCTAACTGACCATAATATTCTTAACGAGTCTCAGTCAGGCTTCAGATCAGGCCATAGTACTACTTCAGCGACTATGCTAGTCTCAAATGACATAATTGAAGCACTGGACAAGAAAAAACACTGTGCAGCATTGTTTGTTGATCTGTCTAAAGCTTTTGATTCTGTGGATCATGCATTGCTACTGCAAAGGCTTGGCTGCATAGGTCTTGGTAAAATGGCTTTAAGCTGGTTTTAAAACTATCTATCTGAAAGAACTCAGTGTGTTTCAGTAGAAGATTATACCTCAGCTGCTCTTACTGTAAACAAAGGTGTTCCACAAGGTTCTATTTTGGCCCCTGTCTTATTTTCCATCTTTATAAATAATGAACTAGGAAATGGGATAAACCCAGCACGTTTTCATTTATACGCCGATGATAGTTTCAAGTTTCAAGTTTCTTTAATAGTTGTCATACAGAAGTACATAATACTTTTATACAAAATGCTTCTTACTGTTACGCTCCAGAGACTGTGCTAGACAAGATAAGTATGAAATAAAATAGTATAGCATGTCAAATAGAAGTAAAAATAGAGGTCACAGTGTTCAGTATAGACATATGTACAATGTTCGATGCAGAATAGAAGTAACTGAGTTACCATACAATATACAATATACTATGCAATGTACTAATATACAATACTATATAGTGCAAAGCAGAATGGGATGAGGTACAATTTAGGTACAATTTACAGTAAGGTGTACGAGTTGTAGTGCAAATCCTTTACCAATAAATATAAAGTGTGTTTAGGTGATCTAAAGTGTGGAGAGTGGGTGCTGCAGTGTGTTGTTTGTTTAAAGTGAGTGTGTGCGTGTGGATGTGTGTGCTGTGTGCATTTAATGGTTGTTGCATAGTGTTTATTGTTCGTTGAGCAGCCTGATGGCCTGGGGATAGAAGCTTCTTCTGAGTCTTTCTGTGCTCGCCTTGAGACTCCGGTATTGCTTGCCTGACTGCAGCAGTTCAAAGAGGCAGTTGTTTGGGTGGCTGGAATCCTTGATGATTCTCTTAGCCTTACCCCTGCACCGCTGGTTGTAAATGTTCTGGAGGGTGGGAAGCCCCCCTCCAATTGTGCGTTCGGCTGAACGTGTCACTCTCTGTAGTCTGCTTCGGTCTTGTGCAGTGCTATTCCCAAACCAGGAGGTGATGTTGCCAGTCAGGATGCTCTCTATTGTACATGAGTAGAAGTTCTTAAGGATCTTCTGACTGACTTGGAACTTCCTTAGGCGCCTGAGGAAGTAGAGGCGTTGTCGTGCCTTCTTCACAACACTGTCAATGTGTGTGGTCCATGTCAAGTCCTCGGATATGTGGGCTCCGAGGTACTTAAAACTGTTCACTCTCTCAACCGCTGCCCCGTTGATGCTGAGGGGGCTGTAGTCCCTGACCCCCGACCTCCTAAAGTCCACAATCATCTCCTTTGTTTTGCTGACGTTCAGGGAGAGGCTGTTCTCCTGGCACCATCCCGCCAGGACCTTGACCTCTTCCAGGTAGGCCCTCTCGTCGTTTGCAGAGATCAGGCCCACCACTACTGTGTCGTCAGCAAATTTTATGATTGTGTTGTTACTCCGCTGAGCCACACAGTCATGTGTGTACAGGGAGTAGAGGAGGGGGCTCAGAACACAGCCCTGGGGGGCCCCTATGTTGAGGGTGATGGATGAGGAGGTGCAGTTGCCTGCTCTCACCACCTGGGGTCTGCCCGTCAGGAAGTCCAAGACCCACTGGCAGAGGTCATAGTTCAAGCCCAGGTCCCTGAGCTTGGCTATGAGTTTGGAGGGGACTATGGTATTGAATGCCGAGCTGTAGTCGATGAATAGCATTCTCACATAGTTCCCCTTCCTCTTGTCCAGGTGTGATGCTGCTGTGTGCAGCACATGGGCTATGGCGTCCTCCGTGGACCTGTTGGGGCGGTATGAAAATTGCAGGGGGTCCAGGTTGATGGGGAGGGAGGAGCAGATGTAGCCCTTTACTAGCTTCTCAAAGCACTTCATGGCTATGGAGGTGAGAGCTACAGGGCGGTAGTCGTTGAGGCAAGCAGGCTTGGATTTTTTTTAGGTACAGGGATGATAGTGGACTTCTTCAGGCAGGTGGGGATGACAGCCTGTTCTAAGGACAGGTTAAATATGTCAGTGAATACCGGGGCCAGTTGGTCGGCACAGACTTTTAGGACGCGGCCGGGGATGTCGTCCGGTCCTGTTGTTATGGTTTGACACCGACCCCAAACGCAACGACACAAGAGAGTTGGATTCAGAGTTGCCAAATACAAGGGCTTGTTTATTTGGTGACTAGAATAAGTGAAACAGGGAAAGCAGGTCAACAAGAACAGGTACAATGAACAAGGGGCAAAGTTCTGCTGCTCTGCAGCTTCTCCCGGAAGGGTAGTCTTGGGAAGCAGGAGCAGACCTCTGTACCGCTCTGCAGACTCTCACGGCGGACCTCTCAGAAGTTGTGCAAGACCGAGAGAGGGAGAGAGGGAACGGGTCAGTGACAGAGCAGACTTGAAACGAGCTGGAGGACAGGGTGTTATATTCTTCGTGTTAAACAACACAGTGATGTGCAATATTCCAAAAACAGCCCAAGTGAAATATCTTCATGTAAACACACAGTGAGCAAAATCCAAACACCGTCCAAATGTGAAATACTATCTTCGTGTAAACACACAGTGAGCAAAAATCCAAACACAGTCCAAATGTGAAACAATATCTTCGTGTAAATACACAGTGAGCAAAAATCCAAACACAGTCCAAATGTGAAATAATATCTTCGTGTCAATACACAGTGGGAGGTGGAAGATCCCCAAAATATTATTCCAAAAAAGGAAAGAGCAAAAACGATAATGGCTGGGTGAGTGACTGTCTGACAAAAAGGTGGTAGACTTCAGTGTAAAGGTTTACACACGAAAATCGGAAATAGGTCAAGACAGTCAATCTAGAAAAACTCACCCAGACGAGCTGCGTAAAGGAACAGGAACAAAGTGGAGGCGAGCGCGCGCCACGGAGCAGGTATCCAAGCGAAGGCTTCTAGGAATTTCCTGGAGATTAGCACAGTGAAACAGAAGCAACGGGGAAAAACATCCAGCGACAAATCAAGACGAACCAACAACTTAGGGTGGGGAAAACGGGGTATAAATAATGAGGGATCGATTGATTGAAAGGCAGTGACAGCTGGGGAATGTGATTGAAAAGCGTGGGGAAGTGAGGGAACCAATCAGCGACGTCTCAGATGACGTCAGCGGGGAGAAACGTGTGAACGAGGGAATTGAAATACTAGACAGAAAAAATGAATGAAAACAAAGCGAGGGTGGTTAAAGGAACAGAACGAGTGAGAAGGCAAGGACAGAAACCTCACAGTACCCCCCCCTCAACGGGAGCCGCCCGGCGACCAGGCCGACCCGGCTCGTCAGGATGGGCCCGATGGAAGTCGGTGATCAAGCCGGGATCCACGATGAGCTGCCGGGAGACCCAGCTACGCTCCTCAGGGCCGTAACCCTCCCAGTCCACCAGGTATTGGAATCCCCGGCCCCGCCGACGAACGCCCAACAACCGGCGGACCTGCCACTGGGGGTGACCATCCACTAGCACAGGAGGCGGTGGATCAGGAGCCGGAGGCATAAGGGGACTGAGGGAGACGGGCTTAACCCGGGAGACATGGAACACGGGGTGGATGTGCATGGATGCAGGAAGCTTCAGGCGCAGGGCCGCCGGACTGAGTACCTTCAGGACCTCGAAAGGACCGACGAAGCGAGGGTTGAGCTTCTTGGCCGAGGACCGTAGCGGGAGGTCCTTCGCGGAGAGCCACACCCTCTGCCCAGGGCGGTAAGTCGGCGCGGGAACCCGGCGCCGGTCGGCACCACGACAGGCGCGCTCAGATGTCCGGAGCAGCGCGGTCCTGGTGATCTCCCAAACGCGACGGCAGCGGTCGAGGTGGACCTGCACGGAGGGAACTGCCACTTCCGTCTCCAGTGCGGGAAAAAGAGGGGGCTGGTAGCCTAGGGAGGCCTCAAAGGGGGAGAGACCGGTGGCGGAACTGACCATTGAGTTGATCGAGTATTCAACCCAGGGAAGGAAACGACTCCAGGATGCCGGCCTCTCGGCTGCCACACACCGAAGAGCAGACTCCACGCTCTGGTTCATCCTCTCCGTCTGCCCGTTTGTCTGGGGATGGTAGCCGGAGGAGAGACTGACCGTTGCCCCCAATCCCTTGCAGAAAGCCCGCCAAACCTGGGAGGTGAACTGGGGCCCCCGGTCAGAGACGATGTCCTGGGGGAAACCGTGAAGGCGGAACACGTGGTGCGTCAGGAGGTCCGCCGTCTCGGCTGCTGAGGGAAGCTTGGAGAGGGCCACGAGGTGGACCCCCTTGCTGAATCGATCCACCACGGTCAGAAGGCAGGTGTTCCCCTGGGAGGAGGGTAGTCCAGTGACGAAGTCGAGCGCCACATGTGACCACGGACGGCTTGGAACGGGAAGTGGCTGCAAGAGCCCGGAGGGTGCCTGGTGAGAGGCCTTGCTGCGGGCACAGACCGCGCAGGCCAATACGAACTCCTTGACGTCGTTTCGCATGGTGGGCCACCAGAAACGACGAGCCAGGAAGGAGAACGTGCGATGGACGCCTGGGTGGCAGGCGAACCGGCTGGTATGGCCCCACAGCAGTACCTGGGACCGGACAGAGTCAGGGACGAAGAGACGGCTCCTAGGGACGTTGCTTGGAGCACGTTGGAAGCGTAGGGCACGCCTCACCACACCCTCGATGCCCAAGGTGATGGCTCCAACCACTCGGGCCTCCGGGATGATGGGAGATGGGTCCTCAGAGGGTGGAGCCCCCTTGGAGTGCATCCGGGACAGGGAGTCGGCCTTCGTGTTGCGGGAACCGGGGCGGAAGGTCAGCGAGAAGTCGAACCGACTGAGGAAACTGGCCCATCTCGCCTGCCGACCGTTGAGGCGCCTGGAAGCGCGGATGAACGTTAGGTTCTTGTGGTCCGTCCAGATGGTAAAAGGCTCCTCGGCACCCTCTAGCCAATGACGCCACTCCTCCAGAGCCGCCACGACCGCCAGTAGCTCCCGATTGCCGGTGTCGTAGTTCCTCTCGGCGGGGAGGAAGCGACGCGAGTAGAAGGCGCAAGGATGTACCTTCTGGTCGGAAGGAGAACGCTGGGATAGGACAGCGCCCAGGCCAGAATCCGAGGCGTCCACCTCCACGATGAACTGTCTCTTGGGGTCAGGGTGGAGCAGGATAGGAGCGGAAGTGAACCTTCTCTTGAGGGAGCGGAACGCAGCGCATGCCGCTGGGGACCAGTCGAACGGCAGAGCGGGGGAGGTCAGCTTGGTAAGAGGCTCCGCTACTTGGCTGTAGTTCCGGATGAACCTTCGGTAGAAGTTTGCGAACCCGAGGAAACTCTGTAGCTCCTTCCGAGTGGTGGGTTCCGGCCAATCCTCCACAGCCTGGATCTTGCGAGGATCCGCTCGGGTCAAGCCCTTCTCCACGATGAAGCCCAGGTAGTCGACGGAGTTGGAGTGGAAACGGCACTTCTCCGTCTTGACGAAGAGCCGATTGTGGAGGAGGCGCTCCAGCACCCGGCGGACATGCAGGATGTGTTCCTCGAGGGTCCTGGAAAAGATAAGAATGTCGTCCAGGTACACCACCACGAACACCTCCAGCATGTCACGGAGGACATCGTTCATGAGTGCCTGGAATACCGCCGGGGCGTTGGTGAGACCGAACGGCATCACAAGGTACTCATAGTGGCCCCTGGGGGTCTTGAAGGCGGTCTTCCATTCATCGCCCTCACGGATACGGACAAGATGATAGGCACTTCGGAGATCCAGCTTGGTGAAGAACGAGGCCTGGGTCAGTGGCTCGAAGGTGGAGCTCATGAGAGGTAGGGGGTATTTGTTCTTGATGGTGATCTCGTTGAGCTGACGATAGTCGATGCAGGGTCGCAGGTCCCCATCCTTCTTTCCAACAAAGAAGAACCCGGCCGCCACCGGGGAGGAGGAAGGCCGAATGAGTCCTGCTTCCAATGACTCAGAGATGTAGAGATCCATCGCCTTCTTCTCCGGGGCAGTCAGACTGTAGAGGCGGCTGCCGGGAAGGGGAGCCCCTTGGCGGAGGTTGATGGCGCAGTCATAGGGGCGGTGAGGTGGAAGGGACTGAGCCCTGGTCTTACTGAATACCTCCATGAGGTCGTGGTACTCGGGAGGAACGGACGAGGGATCCGGGGGCAACTCACCAGCCGGTCTCCGGGGCGGGGGACAAGACGCCGCCTGTAGACAGCGGGCGTGACAGGAGGAGCTCCAGCCCCTGATGGTACCGGAGGCCCAGGCGATGTGGGGCTCGTGCAGCGCGAGCCAGGGCCTACCCAGGACCACCGGGACAAGGGGGGATTGGGTAATGAGGAACTGGATCCTCTCTACGTGGTTCCCAGCAATGGTCAGCAAGACTGGGCCGGTCCGTTGAGAGATGTCGGCCAGGCGGTGTTGGTCCAACGAAAAGATCTCCAAGGGCCTCACAAGGGCCTCAAGAGGTATGTTGGCTTGGGTGGCAAACTCGAAGTCGAGGAAGTTCTCGTCTGCCCCAGAGTCGATGAGGGCCTCCACCGTGGCACGTTGGTCCCCCCAGGCCAGGGTGACGCTCAACAGATGGTCAGGTGGTGCGCGGCGCTGGGAATGGGAAAAACGGCTCACCAGGATCTCCCGGGGTCTTGGTGAGCCCGATCTTTTGGCCGGATAGGGCAGTCGGCGAGAAAGTGTCCCGTACCTCCGCAGTAGAGGCAGAGATCGGACCTGAGCCTTGCCTGACGCACCACCTGGCTCAGACGAGAGCGTCCCAGTGGTATGGGTTCCTCCTCGCGCACCGGACGGGGAAGCCTGTTACCATCAGTAGTGTTGGGGACGGGGCGTCCAGGAGTCCGGGGTGCTTCAGGAGGTGACAGTCGGGTCCTCTCGCGCCTTCTCTCCAGGAGGCGTCCGTCAATACGGATGACAAGGCTAAACAGCTCCTCGAGGGAGTCGGGCACCTCCCTGGTAGCGAGCTGGTCCCGGACTGCGTCACTGAGCCCCCTAATGAAGGTTAGGCGAAGAGCAGGTTCGTTCCATCCACTCTCCACCGCCGCCAGTCGGAACTCCATGACATAGTCCGTCACCCTGCTGCTCCCTTGTCGGAAGGTCCCCAACCGGGCTCCAGGGTCCAGACCTCGGGCTGGATGATGGAACACTCTGCGGAGCTCCGCCACGAAGTCTGGGTAGGAGAACAAAAAATCTGCTTCCATTGCCCAGGAGGAAGTGACCCACTGGGCAGCATGGCCTGAAAGTAGGTTGGTTATATAAGCCACTCGGGACCCATGAGCAGAAAAACGGCTTGGTTGATGACGGAAAACCAACTCACATTGCATGATGAATGTGGCACACTCCTCGGGATTACCGTCGAACAGCCGTGGGACGGAGAGAAGGGGTTCCCGAGGAGCGAGATCTGCTGGGGCTGCGGGGAATGTTCCTGAAGGGTGTGAGAGATGAAAAGAATTAACGGCGTCGCCCAGCGAGTTAAGCTGGGCGAGAATCTCGGACTGTTGTCCCGCCATAGCGGCCATTGAACCCTGCATAGGCAGGACCTGGTCCCTGAGGTCCTGCACCGCAGCCGCAGCCCGCTCTAGTTGGAGACCATGATCCCTGGTCAACTCGACTTGAAATGCAAGTGCGGTTCTGACCCCCTCTGTGTCGGCTGGGGTCGTCATGGTTGGTTCGTAATGTTATGGTTTGACACCGACCCCAAACGCAACGACACAAGAGAGTTGGATTCAGAGTTGCCAAATACAAGGGCTTGTTTATTTGGTGACTAGAATAAGTGAAACAGGGAAAGCAGGTCAACAAGAACAGGTACAATGAACAAGGGGCAAAGTTCTGCTGCTCTGCAGCTTCTCCCGGAAGGGTAGTCTTGGGAAGCAGGAGCAGACCTCTGTACCGCTCTGCAGACTCTCACGGCGGACCTCTCAGAAGTTGTGCAAGACCGAGAGAGGGAGAGAGGGAACGGGTCAGTGACAGAGCAGACTTGAAACGAGCTGGAGGACAGGGTGTTATATTCTTCGTGTTAAACAACACAGTGATGTGCAATATTCCAAAAACAGCCCAAGTGAAATATCTTCATGTAAACACACAGTGAGCAAAATCCAAACACCGTCCAAATGTGAAATACTATCTTCGTGTAAACACACAGTGAGCAAAAATCCAAACACAGTCCAAATGTGAAACAATATCTTCGTGTAAATACACAGTGAGCAAAAATCCAAACACAGTCCAAATGTGAAATAATATCTTCGTGTCAATACACAGTGGGAGGTGGAAGATCCCCAAAATATTATTCCAAAAAAGGAAAGAGCAAAAACGATAATGGCTGGGTGAGTGACTGTCTGACAAAAAGGTGGTAGACTTCAGTGTAAAGGTTTACACACGAAAATCGGAAATAGGTCAAGACAGTCAATCTAGAAAAACTCACCCAGACGAGCTGCGTAAAGGAACAGGAACAAAGTGGAGGCGAGCGCGCGCCACGGAGCAGGTATCCAAGCGAAGGCTTCTAGGAATTTCCTGGAGATTAGCACAGTGAAACAGAAGCAACGGGGAAAAACATCCAGCGACAAATCAAGACGAACCAACAACTTAGGGTGGGGAAAACGGGGTATAAATAATGAGGGATCGATTGATTGAAAGGCAGTGACAGCTGGGGAATGTGATTGAAAAGCGTGGGGAAGTGAGGGAACCAATCAGCGACGTCTCAGATGACGTCAGCGGGGAGAAACGTGTGAACGAGGGAATTGAAATACTAGACAGAAAAAATGAATGAAAACAAAGCGAGGGTGGTTAAAGGAACAGAACGAGTGAGAAGGCAAGGACAGAAACCTCACACCTGTTGCCTTCCTGATATTCACTTTTTTAAAGGTCCACCTCACCACATGCTCTGTTACCCTGAACACTGAGTCTCCATCAGCAGACCTCCCCCCCCCCCCCCCCATTGCCGTGGCTTGTAGGCTGGTGTTGTTATTACCAGCCTCAAACCTCGCATTGAAGGTATTGAGATAATTTGCTAAGGAGATGTCACTGTTCAGTTTGAGGGAGGTGCCTTTGTAGTCTGTCATCGTTTTGAGGCCCTGCCACATAGCTCTGGAGTCAGCCTACTGTCCTCCTTACATTGTATCGCGCCACCTTGTGGTCATTCATGTTGCCTGCCACCAGGCCGGCGTTGTATGCTGTGGTGCGCGCTTTCAGAGCTTCACGGACGGATTTGTCTACCCAGGGCTTTTGATTTGGGTAAACTTTAATTATGGTAGTGGGGATTGTTTCTTCCACCAAAGTACGAACAAAGTCCAGCACTGTCTCCGTGTAGTCATTTATGTTATCTGTGTTGTTACGGAATACACTCCACTCTGTGCACTCAAGCGCAGCTTGGAGCGTCTCCTCTGACTCCACATCCCATTTCTGCACCTCTCTACAGTTGTTTACACAGTGGCTTCCTCTTTAACTCAGGCCATAGAGCTTCTACGCAGTGGTCACCAACCCGTCGATCTTGATCGACTGGTCGATCTTTGAGACCTTCCCTGTAGATCTTTCCCTGAATTTTTTTTTTAAATAAAGATATTTTTTTTCTTTTTTTTTTTACTTTCCCTGAGAGTCCACATTACAGTTCTACTTTTGTTTTGATGTGAAAAGTGATGCTGCATAAGATTACTGCACTTAGCACTGAATGAGAAAGTACATATTACAGTTCTACTTTGACAAACATATTACAATTAGTGTAGCTAAGGGGCTACACAACCCTGACTGTATTAAAGATTGTTTAGATTAAACCACTGCTAAAGAATATTAATAGCCAGATAGTACAGTTAGACAAAATGGCGGACACTCAATTGACTGCGCGGGGACAGGGATACCAAGTTAACAGCATTTTAATAGTCATAGCAACATACATATTATTCATTACGGTTCTCCTTTAATAATAGAATGTCAGTGTAACAAAGTCAGCGGTAACGAATAGTTCCTAGACTACGGATACTCGACCGGAGCTCTGAAGGGAGTGAGACGAAACGAGGCGATACAGGGAAAAGCAAATGGTGGCTGGAAACGATGGTTTCTCTCTAGAGCTCCTGCTCCGGAGGAACGGTAGACCGGTCGGATAATCCTGTCGCCGCTGGAAGAAGGGGTCTCGTACGGAACCGGTCCTTGTAATCCTAGCGCCCGATGGCAGGGTTAATAGCTATTAATCCAAAAGCCCGTTGGCATAGATGGTAGCTAGTTAGCTTCGTTTGTACGTGAAACTAACCCGCAGACGGTCTCCAATGAGTAGTTATATCCAAACGTCGATGGGTTTAACTATAAGTCTCTCCACGTTACTTCGCTTACACAAGTCACTATACTGCGCCAATAATGGCTCGACAATATTATAGTTGTATCTAAGTAGCCATTAGCTCTCTGTAACGATACACCGCTATCGGTCTGTGTACAACTGTACTGGACGTTCCTGTAATGCTACTGCCGCCGCTGCTGCTTGCACCGTCTACACAATATACTCAATCTGATCCCTATTGGGCTCAGCCTATTCACCTGTACAGAATCAATGCGCTTGCTCTGGGCTTGTCTGAACGTGTCTGAACATGTCTAGAAAATATGTCTAGGGGGCGCGTCTCTGGCGCCTACAACGTCAAGGATGGGACCCAATAAGGCGAGCGAAGAATACTGTTATGCAAACAGATGGCGTAAAGATATATATCTTATATATATAAACAATATATAAGTTATACAAAATAATAAACGCAGACTTTCAGTGTTAATCTGGACCTTCAGAACAGCCGCCCCCTAATTAGTCCGCACCTAATTAGTAAATAAAATGTGGGGCACAGATTAATATTAATGGTCAAGTCAACTTCTCCATAATGGGCTGTGGAGGGGTTGGAAGTGATCTACAAAGTCGGTGGGTTATCGTCGTCGTCAGGGGGGTCAGGGAACGCAGGAAGCTCTATCAACTTGGCTACTGGTCTGGTATAAGTCTGCCCTTGGACGATGACTTCTGCCGCTCTGACCTTCCCATCTGAACCATTAATCACTCTGCTCACACGGCCGGCTGGCCACGTAGCTCGGGGTAGTGACTGGTTTATTATCATCACGACGGTCCCCACGGTCAGGTTGTCCCTGTCTTTCACCCATTTCTGACGGGCTGGAAGGGAGGGTAGGTAGTGTAGGAGGAAGCGGGCCCAAGACTGGTCGGCCAGTACTTGGCTGTGTCTCCACATTCTCCGTCCGTTCATCCCGTCCTGTCTGTACACCGTCTGAGAAAGGGCCGGGTCCGTCCGCCCCATCAAGAGGTGGTTTGGGGTGATGGGTTCGATGTCAGCTACGTCGCTTGGAACGTAGCCGAGGGGCTTGGAGTTCAGAACTCCCTCTTCTTGAGCCCTCAGGTAGGCCACTGATCCGTACGCCACTTCTGAGGCGTCGCTGCAGACGTGCAGGTCTGTCTGACACTTCTCCAGTCGCACGGTAGGGGGGAAGTAACTCCGCGGGGTGGCCACCTCGCGGAGTAAGACAAGTTCATCCTCCCACTCTCTCCATGTGGTAGCTAGGTGCTCGGGTATGGGGTCTTCCCAGCCCTGCTCCTTGGCCCACAGTTCTCTCACCAGCATCTTCGCCCGGGTGGTGTAGGGGAGGATACACCCCATTGGGTCGTACTGGCTGGCGAGGGTTCGGTACACACTCCGCTGAGTGATCAGTCTAGTCGTGGACGTCTCCTGATCCGTCCTCAGAGGTGTGTGTCGGTAGTGAAGCGAGTCCGTCTTGAAGCGCCAGAGGCCCAGGGTCATCTCTTGCGCTTCGCCTGGGGTGTGCGCCATCCAGGTCTCGCTGCTTGCGGCCTTGGTCTCTGGAGGGAGGTGCCGGAGAACTTGAGGGTCGCTACTGGCCCACTGTCGGAGGTCGAATCCACCGTTGGCTAACGAAGCTCGTAGCTTCATTAGGATACTCTCTGCTTCTTCTGGCGTGGATACGCTCTGTAGGCAGTGGTGCGTCGCTCCCTTAGGCACATGCAGAGTGGGCATCCCGTCCCGCCTTAAGAGTGGAGTTGCGTATCTGAACACTCCGTTGACCTCGACTCTCGTAGTCTTCTGATCTAGTAGAGCGATGGCATACTTGTCCTCTTTGGACCGAACCATCTTGCGTTCGGTCTTGAATGGCAGCGCGTCTAGTGTCCATAGCCTCTCTACGTGCTGTAGGAGAGTGTTGTCTGTGTCGCTCACCTTGGTGTAAAGGCAGCGTGTGGACGTTGGTCGGCTGGCAGGTCCGAAGAGGGGGCCCTGGAGCGTCCACCCCAGTCGGGTCTTAACCGCGGCTGGGCATCCTTTGGGTCCGATGTGGGCCGCCTTGGTTGGGACAATGAGGTCTGCGTGGTCGGAGCCAATGAGTAGGGTCGGTGTAGCTCCGCTGATGAGCGGTATGGGCAGTTGGCGTAGGTGGTCGTACTTTTCCCTCAGCTGTGGGATGGGGTAATCGTAGCGTGACAAACCTATGTCGTAGCTCATGAGCGCCTTGCTGATGCTGTACCGCTTCTCAGGCTGGTCGATCGCTGCAATGGTGAACGAGACGTTTTCACCTTTGATTGTCTGTAAATCTTGACGAATGGTACGGAGGGTCATGGTCTCCTCTGGTCCCCGCAGGTCCAACTGGGTCGCGGCGGAGGCGAGGAGGAGTGTCTTCTCCGACCCGTCGTCGAGGACGGCGTAGGTGTCGAGTACCTTGTCCCCGTGGCTGAGGAGTACTCATACTACCTTGAGGAGCACTCTGGGGCTCCCACTATTCGTGGGGTCGATGTGGAGCACTTCTGTTCCCGAGTTGCTTTGTAGAGCTAATCTTCGCTTGTGGGCCTCGCGCAGTGATTCGCAGTAAGCGGCATCCTGCTTGTTAGCCTTACTCCACTGATTCATTTCGGCGGGGGTCATTTGGTCGTATACGTCGCACTGTGACAGCCAGTGTCCGCCGTGGCAGTAATTACATGTGATCTTGAATTCTGGAACCTCCATTTTCCATTCCTCTTTTGCGGGGGGGTTGTGACTCTTCTGTTGTGACACCGACTCGGCCTGGTACATCACTGTGATGGGCCTACTTTGGTCTCCTGGTGGGCGCTTGTTGCTCTCGTGCAGTGCTTCGAGGTGAGCGCCGTCACACTTGCCACACTTCTTCTTAAGGCGGCATTCTGCTGCCATGTGGCCGCGCGCGCAGCGGCGGTTATCTTTAATCCACTGACTTACTTCGGCGGTGGTCAGTCTCTTGAATGCGTCGCACTGTGACAGCCAGTGTTCACTGTCGCAGTATTGACAGGCAATCTTCCATTTCTCCTTGGCGGGGGAGTTGTGACTCGTCTGCCGTGACACCGCCTCGGCCTGGTGCATCACTGTGATGGGCCTGCTTTGGTCTTTAAACCTCCTCGGTCCCTCTTTAATGTTCGAGCCACCCCATGCGAAGGTGTCAATTCTTAGGCTGCTAACCTCCCTGGCTAGGAAGTCAGCGAGATCCAGCAGTGACTGTTCTGGGCCATTCGGGTCACGGTAGCTTCGTTGCCGCCGAAAGCGTTCTTGGCGGAATGGGGGGAGCTTCTCCAATATGCGCTCCACGTTGGAGTTGGCGTACAACTCGTACATCCCCTGGTCTCGTTGGGACCCGAGCATCCCTACTAGGGACTGTACCTTGACGGATAGGTCGTCCAGGGCTCGGTTGTCTCTAGCCAGGGGGAGACGTTCAATCTCACGTATCTCCTGAATGACATAGTCCCATGTAAGTCCGTAACGTGCGTCGAGGGCAACCAGGGCGTCAGAATAGGGAGTTTGTGAATTGGAGTATGCCAGCGCTATGTTGTGCGCTCTAGTTACCTTGAGGTGCTTAAGGAGAATGGCATACTTGTATGACTCGTTCTGTACTCCGGACATAATTGTCTCTAGGCACATACGGTATACTGCGCTCGGTCTTCTCTTGTGAAGTCTGGGTATGTGGGTGTCCCAATGTAGTGTGCTATGGATGGCTGCGACACTGATGCACGTGGGGGGAGAGGCATCCGTGGCGAGTCTCCCTGTACGTTGGGTCGTTGGTTCGTGCTGGGCGGGAACCAGGGGCTGGGTTTCCAGGCACTATTACTTGGTGCCGTCTGGTGCTCGCACTCCCCACTGGGACGTGTTGGGGGTTCATAACGCAGCGTGTCGGGACTGAGACCGGGGCTGCGCTGAGCCTCCTGGTCTGAGATGGGGTAGTGCGGGTGGGCTTTCTGTCCTCCCTCGTCCTCCGTCAGGCTTTGTAGTCGCTCGGCTAGCTGCTCTGCAACGTAAGCAGGTTTTTCCCGTAGGCGGGGTCCCGGGTAGCTTGGTCGGGGAGGGGAAGGTGCCCTCTACCCGTGTCGTGATGATCTCCGGGAGCTCCGGGTGGAAGAGTGGGGAGTCACCCTCTGGAGCGCTTGCTCCATCATTTGTGCTTGTAGACGGTCTCGCTCCGCCTCACGCTGCGCATTTGCGCGGTCTCGCTCCATGGTTTCTTGAGCCTGGAGGCGCCTCTCTTCCAGTCTGAGATGTATCGCGGCGTCAGCCTGGAGGCGACTCTCTTCCAGTCTGAGATGTTCGCGCTCACTCTCTCGTTGCGCCTGGAGGCGTCTCTCTTCCACTCTGGAATGTTCACGCTCACTTTCTTGTTGCGCCTGGAGGCGGTCACGCTCACCCTGGATGCGGTCACGCTCACTCTCTTGTTGCGCCTGGAGGCGATCACGCTCACCCTGGATGCGGTCACACTCACTCTCTTGTTGCGCCTGGAGGCGATCTCTTTCCGCTGAAGCGGTTAGCGTGGCGATCAGGACTTGAGCTAGCCTCTGGTCGGCCTCGCTTGGGGATGACGCTGATGATGGTGATTTGGAGTTGGCAGGGCTTGGCGGTGACCTGGTCTCCTTACGCGCTCCGAGGTCCATCTCGGGGGCGCTGTACTTTGTCTTCTCCCGCGCTCCGAGGTCCATCTCGGGGGTGCGGTGCTCTTTACTCTGGTGCGCTCCGAGGTCCGTCTCGGGGGCGCGGTGTTCTATGGGTTCATGCACTCCGAGGTCCACCTCGGGGGCGCGGTGTTCTATGGGCATAGTCAAGTCATGTCCCGCTTGTCCCCCCCGTGAGCTAAGTCAGTTTCACTTAAACTAGTTTGGGTCTCTACCTCTGGGGTTGACAGGTCGATAAGGTTGGGCATACTTGAGCTACTAATGTTATCCTTGCTTAACGTCCTCGTAGATAAACTAGGAGGTAGCTCTACAGCGTAGCTCTCCAAGTGGGGAGGGGGCTGACGCTGGCGCCTAGGGCGCTCTAATGAGGGAGAGCCGATTGGAGAGTGTCCGCCGCTGGCCATATTATTACTAATATGATTATTATTACTGATACCCTCCGGCTCGAAGGACCAATTGTAGCTAAGGGGCTACACAACCCTGACTGTATTAAAGATTGTTTAGATTAAACCAAGTTTCAAGTTTCTTTCAAGTTTCTTTAATATTTGTCATACAGAAGTACAGAATACTTTTATACAAAATGCTTCTTACTGTTACGCTCCAGAGACTGTGCAAGACAAGATAAGTATGAAATAAAATAACATAGTAAAATTAGAAGTAAAAAAATTAGGTCACAGTGTTCAGTTTAGACATATGTACAATGTTCGATGCAGAATAGACGTAGTTACCATACAATATACAATACTGTGCAGTGTACTAATATACAATACTATATAGTGCAAGGCAGAAATGGGACGAGGTGCAATTTAGGTACAATTCACAGTAGGTGTACGAGTTGTAGTGCAAATCCTTTATCAATAAATATAAAGTGTAAAGTGTGTTTGTGTGATCTAAAGTGTGGAGAGTGGGTGCTGCAGTGTGTGCTAAAGAATATTAATAGCCAGATAGTACAGTTAGATAAAATGGCGGACACTCAATTGACTGCGCGGGGACAGGGATACCAAGTTAACAGCATTTTAATAGTCATAGCAACATACATATTATTCATTACGGTTCTCCTTTAATAATAGAATGTCAGTGTAACAAACCCAGATAGCAAAAGGTGTTAATTCAATGTTGATTTATGGTCAAAATGCTTGATTTTTGGTTAAGGTCGACGATTGATGGTGAATCACCCATTAACCGATGAAGCAATTGACTAATGTTGAAAACATGTCATTGAATCAATATTGTTTTGTGGTTGCATTTTAATGATTGAAATGCCAATATCTAATAAATGTTGAATCAACGTATGCTGTTCAACGTATGCTGTTTGTCGTCATTGTCTCATCACCCAGACTGCACTGCGCTTGTGCCCCGCCTCCCATAATGCACCTGTGCGGCAGCTTCCTGGCAGCTACGTACCTCATGTCTCTCTCTGCATCGTTAAGACTGGTGAGTACTGCATGGCAATAATGTCGATTATGTTGTATGTTGTATGTATGCTTTCGATTGCAAACGCCAGCGGAGTAGTGGTGTGTTTGTTTTTTCATGGTAGAGAATGTTATATTAACCGCTATGCGTGCCTCCTAGCTGAAGCTAATAGCTAATAGCTAATAGCTATAGCTGTTAGCTATAATGAATATGTCTTGATCTTGGTGTTACTGTTTAGTGATATCCACCTATGACATATATACATTTTATGTAGGCTAACGTCAGTAACGTTTCAAAATGTTGTCAGAAGGCTTATATGCTGTATTCGAATGAGAGCGAAAAATGTATACTTTTAACAGGATACACTGGCACATTCAGTTAGCATAGCATTGCTGCATGGCTGCTACCATGCTTGCTTGCTTTAATGCATGACGCTTCCTGATGACTTGTTGTACAGAACTTGTAAGTCGCTTTGGATAAAAGTGTCAGCTAAATGACTATATGTAAATGTACTGCTTCCAGTCCTTGTGCTAAGCTAGGTAGGCTAGCTGGTCCCTACTGCTTCCAGCCCTTGTGCTAAGCTAGGCTAGCTGCTTCCTACTGCTTCCAGTCCTTGTGCTAAGCTAGCTGCTCCCTACTGATGTTTTATATATTTACGTGCCGAGTATGTGTCCGGCGTGAATTCTGAGGCCACGTTCATAGTAGTGTGTGGTATACAGTGGACGTCGTTTCAATATATTGTGGCGGAAGAGAGTATTTTAGTATCATATTGAGCACATTGTCATGGAATACACCGCTTAGGAACAACAGGCTGGCTAGGCTAACTAGCTTGCACGGCGATGTTTTATATATTTACGTGCAGAGTATGTGTGCGGGGTGAATTCTGAGGCCACGTTCATAGTAGTGTGTGGTATACAGTGGACGTCGTTTCAATATATTGTGGCGGAAGAGAGTATTTTAGTGTCATATTTATTACATTGCCATGAGATATCCGCTTGTCGGCTAACTTCTAACGTGCGCGGACTGATGACGACATCAACTCGACTCGAGACATTCGCAGCAGCATAATAAGACAACAGGCTGGCTAGGCTAACTAGCTTGCACGGCGATGTTTTATATATTTACGTGCAGAGTATGTGTGCGGGGTGAATTCTGAGGCCACGTTCATAGTAGTGTGTGGTATACAGTGGACGTCGTTTCAATATATTGTGGCGGAAGAGAGTATTTTAGTGTCATATTTATTACATTGCCATGAGATATTCCGCTTGTCGGCTAACTTCTAACGTGCGCAGACTGATGACGACATCAACTCGACTCGAGACATTCGCAGCAGCATAATAAGTTAATTAAACTTGACATACATTATATCGACGATAATTATCGATATCGAATTATATGAAAATAATTTTATAATTTTATCGCGATAACGTTTTTGGTCATATCGCCCAGCCCTAATGCAGGGCCTGTCTCTCTCCCTCCCTTCCTTATGTGTTCGTGCTTAAAACAGTGAATGATCTTGTCAGAGCATTTTCAGAGCACTGTTAAATGGTCATTTTAAAACTAATATAAGAAATGAATGTATATAGTGGTATATTTATGAGGGGAAAAAATATTTGCAACAACCTTTATACAGGTAGGTTATTGATAACTAATTCTGTTATACAGTGACATTCATGCAGTATCCTTTGATTTCACATAATTTAATTATTATTTCACAATAAAATACTGCAATCAAAATCCCCTGTAATATCACATCAGATTTTGTAATCTCACAATAACATAGCAATATTTCACATAATTTAATTATTATTTCACAATAAAATACTGTAATCAAAATCAAAAGGTTAATTTGCATATTCTTGGTATCTAGGGACATCTATGGACCTCAGGGAATGTATTCACAGTGTCAGAAATATTGTGTCTATTACTAGGCTTGCTTAAATTGTGATGAAACAAAGGAGAATATGAATTATGATTTTTCTTTGCATCTTTGACAGTGAATAACACCATGCTAATAATGACCAAACATTAAAAACTGCCACTGATCTCGTTCAGTCCCCTCTTGAGATCATGTGTAAAAAAAATCGAAGGAAATTAATAAAGGGAAGATGATTAAACCGAAGGTTCTGTAGATACAGTACTGAATTCTCCCATCCGTACCAATGCAATTTGAAATATTATTATAGAATATGATGCTTATAAATTACCTTATTATAGCTAATTTATAAGCATCATATTCTATAATAATATTTCAAATATTTCATATTTCATATTTCAAATCTTTCAAAATCTTTCAAATGCCTGAGTTCAATTTGGATTTAGTATCACCAGGCATGCATAATAACAGATAATAATCTACTGTAATCTACTGTACTTTTAAATTTTCCCCACAGTGCAACCGTTTTGAAACTAATTTCAGATCTAATTGTTCCTACATGTTAACAATAGTATAGGGAAGAGAAACTATACTGCGTTTTAAAATTTGTCAAACGTTACCTTTTGTGGCTTATTATCCCGAATAATAACAGTTATTGAAATAATTCATACAGAACTCTGAACCTTGAATCCCATTATAATCTTCCAGGAAGTGTAGTTCAGAAAAATTCCCACGGTTCAAAAGTTCCAAAATGGTCGCCCTCTCAAAATATACTTCAGCCAATCGAAAAGTTAAATCTATCTAATGGCACTTTTAACCTATTGCTAAACTAACATATTGATGATAATATACATTCTACATGCTTTTGTGACATGTTAGTGATGTTAATACTTGAATACGTTTGATATTAAAAACGCAAATTTTATGCAACACTCGGGTGGAACAGGTTAACCTGCTGGTTGTGTGTCCCATTCACAGCTCAGTAAAAGAGAAGTGCTCCATCCATCTCGACTCCCGTGTCCGTTATTCACACAGGACAGAAACACAGTGGTCACATTTGCTTCACTGATTCTAATTTTCTTTTCTTTTCTTTAATAGGTTGAAGGTTCATCATCCTTACACAGCTTGCACAGGGAGAGATCTTATGTCCCATATGTGATGAACAGAAGTAAGCTCAACACTGCAGTGATGAGTGAAATTATTGGTTCTGTGTTTCAGGTTCATGGTAGAGGGGTCTACAGTCAAATTGTGAACTTATCATTTAACAGCATCATACATTTTTTTTGCTGTTTAGTGTTAGTCTCCTTGTATTTAAAGAAGGCTAGACGCCGCAGAGAGGGAAGACGACACACTGGAGTGGCAGGAGAGTCCAGGCTGATGAGAAATCCTGTCAACCAATACGGGTATGTGTACGGGTGGCAAAACAGCGCCAGTGTCCTCTCCATTCACACTCCATTGGGAGCAATTAGGGGTTACAGGGGCACTGCCATGCTAGACTAACTTAGGTTATTTGGATTGAATGTTTAAATTATGTATCCGATTTGTAAAATATGATTTCCCCCAATAGTATTGAGTTAACCTATGATTCCTTCCTATCCCTAGGTGTGTGAGGTGGGGCCCAGCAGACATACCGGACGGGGAGACAGGAAGCCTTGGGGGCTTTGAAAAGGGATCTGCGGAACATCTACTCAGGCATGCAATCTACTTTACTTTTGGTGAATTGACACATGAATAAACATCCCACATTAAGCAAAAAGGCCACCTTAATATTCAGAATGAGTAATGATGAGATAGCATGAAATTAAAGGTTTGCCACTCAATTTCCCAGAGGTGGCGACATCAAATTTAATTGTTGTTACTTGGGTACTCATTACATGTATTTGTATGTCTGTACACAGAGGAAGGGATGGGTGGGGCAGAGAGCAGAACTTCTGATGGAGAGGACCTACGTCATCCTGCAGCGGTACTTGAACAAAATGCCTGCACCAACGATGGTGGAGCTCAAAGAGGAATGGCCTTTTCTCTTCGCTCAGACGGGGCTTTTCTCCCACTTTGGCCTCCTGACAGACACCGATGCCCTTCAAAAGATCCAAGATGCCCTGGGTCAGAGAGGACGGACCATCCTGCAGTTCTGCCAGAAACTGGACAACCCGGAGATCAGGGAAGTTCTGGCCAGATATGATCCAGAGGCTTCGGAGAAGACTCCTTATGGTGTACTTCAAGGAGCCTACGGAGAAACTGCTGATGTAAGTTTTATTTATTTAAATATTAAAATATTTGAAATGCTAAACGAGTGATTACAAACCCTACAAACACTGTGATAGACCCTCTAAACCAGTGGTGCCCGACCAGTCGATCACGATCGATGGGTAGATCGCGGGCTGATTTCAAGTAGATCTTGATTAATAAAATTAGATTATAATTTCTTTTTTTTTATTTCTTTTTTTTTGCAAAATCAACTCTGCCTCTCCTTGTTAACTACAACAAGCAATGCTGTTTGTTATTTAAGATGAGGTCGGACTCGGCACTGACAGATTTGTATTCATTATGCTGCTTTTATAAAGCCTTAAATGACGGCTTACAATATACAATTTTGGCTGGTAGCTCTCGGCTAGGTAGTAAATTAAAAAGTAGATCTTGGTTCAAAAATGGTTGGGCACCCCTGCTCTAAACACTGACAGACCCTCTAAACACTGTGATAGACCCGACAAACACTGTGATAGACCCTCTAAACACTGTGATAGATCTATCACAGTGTTTAGAGCAGGGCTATTCAACTAAATTGTTCAGGGGGCCACATTGTCAGAAACCCAAGGGGCCAGGGGCCGGACTGCCACGGCGCCTCCCCGTGCTATGAATATGTGTACACTTGACACAACACGCAACCACATTTTCACAACTTTTATTTAACTACATTGCAAAAGTAGTATACTTTTCAAAAAAAGTGCTTCATTTATGTGCCACATCTGCAACATCTCCTGCAGAAAGTGCTTAATTTATGACTGTGCAACAACTGCAACATCTCCTCTTCAACATTTCAATATAAAAATAAAATAAAAAACAAACAAGTGCATGATGTGCATCTGAACATTCTAACATCAACACTTGAACAAAAAAAACACATTTATAGTGCAGCTGAGCTTATGAAAAAGTGCTTCATGTCTGTGCAACAACAGCAAATCACAGCATCTTATTAGCACTTATTGTCCACTCTTAACTCTCAAACATCAGGGGGGTGGGGGGCAGACAGGCCTAGCCTACATACACACATCTAATGAAAGTGATTGCACTTCTTTGACTGGGCAATGGCAGAGAAAGAGGGTTCATAGGAAGTGAGGGCTACCCGCAAACAGTGATGCAAATGCTCATTTGTCAAGGAGGCACGTTGCTTGTTTTAATGGCATTCATGTGAGAGAAACTGGATTCACAGGTGTATGTTGAGCCAAACATTGTTAGCACAGATATTGCCAGCGTTTTTATTTTGGGGAATGTCTTGACATGAATACACTTTATCCAAAATGTTGTGGTGGATTCATTCTCAAGTGCCTGCTTCAGAGCAGATGATGCTTGCATGTAAATTATTTCAAGTTGCAGGAGACCTTCATCAATGTGAAGTGATGCAAGGAACTCTTGTCCTTTTGTGGAAATAGCAGCTACATTGGCAAATGGGTTGCTCACAAAATGCATCAATTCTCTGGACATGTCAAATTCATCAAATCGACTTGCAAAGTTTTCCCTCAATTTATCAATGAAATCTATCATTAATTGAGTGACTTTTGGCTCAATTGTGCGTGTTAACGTTGACATGAAAAGAAAAAAGTTAATTTTTTTTTATTTTTATTTTTATTATCATGTAATCTTTGGCGGGCCGGTCAGAATCATCCGGCGGGCCGGATCTGGCCCGCGGGCCGCCAGTTGAATAGCCCTGGTTTAGAGGGTCTATCACAGTGTTTAGAGGGTCTATCACAGTGTTTAGAGGGTATATCACAGTGTTTAGAGGGTCTATCAGTGTTTAGAGGGTCTATCACAGTGGTTGTAGGGTCTATCACAGTGGTTGTAGGGTCTATCACAGTGTTTGTAGGGTCTATCACAGTGTTTAGAGTGTATTACAGTGTTTAGAGGGTCTATCACACCCTCTAAACACTGATAGACCCTCTAAAGACTGTGATAGACCCGACAAACACTGTGATAGACCCTCTAAACACTGATAGATCTATCACAGTGTTTTAAACACTGTGATAGATCTATCACAGTGTTTAGACGGTCTATCACAGTGTTTGTCGGGTCTATCACAGTGTTTGTCGGGTCTATCACAGTGTTTGTCGGGTATATCAGTGTTTAGAGGGTCTATCACAGTGTTTAGAGGGTCTATCACAGTGTTTAGAGGGTCTATCACAGTGTTTAGAGGGTCTATCACAGTGTTTAGAGGGTCTATCACAGTGTTTAGAGGGTCTATCAGTGTTTAGAGGGTCTATCACAGTGGTTGTAGGGTCTATCACAGTGGTTGTAGGGTCTATCACAGTGTTTGTAGGGTCTATCACAGTGTTTAGAGTGTCTATTACAGTGTTTAGAGGGTCTATCACACCCTCTAAACACTGATAGACCCTCTAAACACTGTGATAGACCCGACAAACACTATGATAGACCCTCTAAACACTGATAGATCTATCACAGTGTTTTAAACACTGTGATAGATCTATCACAGTGTTTAGACGGTCTATCACAGTGTTTGTCGGGTCTATCACAGTGTTTGTCGTGTATATCAGTGTTTAGAGGGTCTGTCACAGTGTTTAGAGGGTCTATCACAGTGTTTAGAGGGTCTATCACAGTGTTTAGAGGGTCTATCACAGTGTTTAGAGGGTCTATTACAGTGTTTAGAGGGTCTATCACACCCTCTAAACACTGATAGACCCTCTATACACTGTGACAGACCCTCTAAACACTGTGACAGACCCTCTAAACACTGTGACAGACCCTCTAAACACTGTTATAGACCCTCTAAACACTGTGACAGACCCTCTAAACACTGTGATAAACCCTCTAAACACTGTGATAGACCCTCTAAACACTGTGACAGACCCTCTAAACACTGATAGACCCTCTAAACACTGTGATAGACCCGACAAACACTGTGTTTAGAGGGTCTATCACAGTGTTTGGAGGGTCTATCACAGTGTTTAGAGGGTCTATCACACCCTCTAAACACTGATAGACCCTCTAAACACTGTGACAGACCCTCTAAACACTGACAGACCCTCTAAACACTGTGATAGACCCTCTAAACACTGTGACAGACCCTCTAAACACTGTGATAAACCCTCTAAACACTGTGATAGACCCTCTAAACACTGTGATAGACCCTCTAAACACTGATAGACCCTCTAAACACTGTGATAGACCCGACAAACACTGTGATAGACCCTCTAAACACTGTGATAGACCCGACAAACACTGTGATGGACCCTCTAAACACTGTGATAGATCTATCACAGTGTTTAGAGGGTCTATCACAGTGTTTGGAGGGTCTATCACACCCTCTAAACACTGATAGACCCTCTAAACACTGTGACAGACCCTCTAAACACTGACAGACCCTCTAAACACTGTGATAGACCCTCTAAACACTGTGACAGACCCTCTAAACACTGTGATAAACCCTCTAAACACTGTGATAGACCCTCTAAACACTGTGATAGACCCTCTAAACACTGATAGGCCCTCTAAACACTGTGACAGACCCTCTAAACACTGACAGACCCTCTAAACACTGTGATAGACCCGACAAACACTGTGATAGACCCTCTAAACACTGTGATAGACCCGACAAACACTGTGATGGACCCTCTAAACACTGTGATAGATCTATCACAGTGTTTAGAGGGTCTATCACAGTGTTTGGAGGGTCTATCACAGTGTTTAGAGGGTCTATCACACCCTCTTAACACTGATAGACCCTCTAAACACTGTGACAGACCCTCTAAACACTGACAGACCCTCTAAACACTGTGATAGACCCTCTAAACACTGTGACAGACCCTCTAAACACTGTGATAGACCCGACAAACACTGTGATAGACCCTCTAAACACTGTGATAGACCCGACAAACACTGTGATAGACCCTCTAAACACTGTGACAGACCCTCTAAACACTGACAGACCCTCTAAACACTGTGACAGACCCTCTAAACACTGTGACAGACCCTCTAAACACTGTTATAGACCCTCTAAACACTGTGACAGACCCTCTAAACACTGACAGACCCTCTAAACACTGACAGACCCTCTAAACACTGTGACAGACCCTCTAAACACTGTGACAGACCCTCTAAACACTGTGATAGACCCGACAAACACTGTGATAGACCCTCTAAACACTGTGATAGACCCGACAAACACTGTGATGGACCCTCTAAACACTGTGATAGACCCTCTAAACACTGTGATAGATCTATCACAGTGTTTAGAGGGTCTATCACAGTGTTTGGAGGGTCTATCACAGTGTTTAGAGGGTCTATCACACCCTCTAAACACTGATAGACCCTCTAAACACCGTGACAGACCCTGTAAACACTGACAGACCCTCTAAACACTGTGATAGACCCTCTAAACACTGTGATAGATCTATCACAGTGTTTAGAGGGTCTATCACAGTGTTTAGAGGGTCTATCACTGTGTTTAGAGGGTCTATCAGTGTTTAGAGGGTCTATCACAGTGTTTAGAGGGTCTATCAGTGTTTAGAGGGTCTATCACAGTGTTTAGAGGGTCTATCGGTCTGTCACAGTGTTTAGAGGGTCTGTCACAGTGTTTAGAGGGTCTGTCACAGTGTTTAGAGGGTCTATCAGTGTTTATAGGGTGTGATAGACCCTCTAAACACTGTTATAGACCCTCTAAACACTGTGACAGACCCTCTAAACACTGACAGACCCTCTAAACACTGACAGACCCTCTAAACACTGTGACAGACCCTCTAAACACTGTGACAGACCCTCTAAACACTGTGATAGACCCGACAAACACTGTGATAGACCCTCTAAACACTGTGATAGACCCGACAAACACTGTGATGGACCCTCTAAACACTGTGATAGACCCTCTAAACACTGTGATATATCTATCACAGTGTTTAGAGGGTCTATCACAGTGTTTGGAGGGTCTATCACAGTGTTTAGAGGGTCTATCACACCCTCTAAACACTGATAGACCCTCTAAACACTGTGACAGACCCTCTAAACACTGACAGACCCTCTAAACACTGTGATAGACCCTCTAAACACTGTGATAGATCTATCACAGTGTTTAGAGGGTCTATCACAGTGTTTAGAGGGTCTATCACTGTGTTTAGAGGGTCTATCAGTGTTTAGAGGGTCTATCACAGTGTTTAGAGGGTCTATCACAGTGTTTAGAGGGTCTATCACAGTGTTTAGAGGGTCTATCACACCCTCTAAACACTGATAGACCCTCTAAACACTGTGACATACCCTCTAACCACTGTGACAGACCCTCTAAACACTGTGACAGACCGATAGACCCTCTAAACACTGTGATATACCCTCTAAACACTGATAGACCCTCTAAACACTGTGATAGACCCTCTAAACACTGATAGACCCTCTAAACACTGTGACAGACCCTCTAAACACTGACAGACCCTCTAAACACTGTGATAGACCCTCTAAACACTGTGATAGACCCTCTAAACACTGATAGATCTATCACAGTGTTTAGACGGTCTATCACAGTCTTTAGAGGGTCTATCATAGTGTTTAGAGGGTCTATCAGTGTTTAGAGGGTCTATCACAGTGTTTAGTGGGTCTATCACAGTGTTTCCTTATGGTGTACTTCAAGGAGCCTACGGAGAAACTGCTGCTCGGAGTTGATTTTATTTATTTAAATATTAAAATATTTGAAATGCTAAACGAGTGATTACAAACCCTACAAACACCATACTTCCTGCAATTCGATATTCAACTTCCGTTTCGCGACTATAGCAACTCCAAACTCCCTGCAAACTACTTCATAGGTTAAGTTTAGGTAGTGAGGCATGACTGTCTGCTGGTGATTCAGAATATAATTATGCTGTTGCAAAAACTTTAAAAAAGTGTTATGTTCGAATAAAGTGATGAAAGTGCAACCTATAAGAAATGGACAACGTAATTGGTGAGCTTTAGAGGTGCATGGATACACATTGTATTGCCTAGATGGTGTCAGGCTAGGCGATTGCTTAATTCTCTTTCCTGTCCAGTCTAACTGGATGCTGACTGTAGCTTGTTACTGTAGACCTACAGAGTGAGTAATTGAGTGATTAAAAAAAATCGAACTCGTGTGAAGTGAGGGGTGCTCTTATCATCGTACATCATCTCACCTCTCTTCCTCACTTTTTTATTTTTGTGTCTATCAGCTGCTGCTCGACAGTTTGACCCCAAGCTGACCGACCAGGACTACAGCGAAACTGTCAAGAAGTGGCTTTGTTATGCGCCAGACCGGGAGGGAGGCATCTCAAGGAACCGAACTTAAGTCAAGCGAACCAGAGTCAAACTTAGGGTACCCCAGCACAGCACACACTGTTTCCCTGGTTTATACAGTACAAGGAATTACCCTCATGGACACTGTTCTTCCATAGACGGCATCTACTTGAATGACTTGCTGCTTCAGCCTGTTCTTGGAACCGAAGTGACCCAAACTTAATTGTCAAGCGAACCAGAGTCAAACTTGGGGTACCCCAGCACACTGTTTCCCTGGTTCATACAGTACAAGGAATTACCCTCATGGACACTGTTCTTCCATGGACGGCATCTACTTGAATGACTTGCTGCTTCAGCCTGTTCTTGGAACCGAAGTGACCCAAACTTAATTGTCAAGCGAACCAGAGTCAAACTTGGGGTACCCCAGCACACTGTTTCCCTGGTTCATACAGTACAAGGAATTACCCTCATGGACACTGTTCTTCCATGGACGGCATCTACTTGAATGACTTGCTGCTTCAGCCTGTTCTTGCAGTGTTTATTTTTTTTATTTTTTATTTTAACCTTTATTTACCCAGGGTAGGTTCGCTGAGCACGGATGCTCTTTTTCAGCTACGCCCTGCTTCACATTCACAGAGTTCCATTCACACCTGGGAGCTGCCCAGGCCTAACAAAATTATTAGTTGGTTTCAGGTTGCCGACCGACCCTGCCGATTTAGGTGCGACCCAATATATTTTATGAGTTTTTAGAAAAAATTATAAAAAAAAAAATAATATTTTATTTTTATTTTTTTTTAATAAAGTTTCATAGAAATCTTAGTCAAACATTTAGTATTATGGATATTAAACATGCTGGCAGAGTACATGCATCCATGTTGTTGTGAACATTTTAATTAAATAAAGAAATTCCCTATCCATAGTCGCCGTGGGAAAGAATAAAATAAAAAAATAAAATAAAATAAATTCCCTACCTACCCATGGCCAAACTGACAACCAACCTGAAACCAACTATTAATTTTGTTAGGCCCCAGTACAACCACAGTCTGACACTGTTGGCCACTGAGCAACTCCACTGGAGCAGTTGGGGGTTTAGTGTCTTGCTCAAGGGCACTTCAGCGGTTGGTGTTAAGGGTATGGGAGAGAGTTATATGGGAGAGAGTTATAGAAACATTAGGGGTGTAACGGTACACAAAATCCACGGTTCGGTACGTACCTCGGTTTTGAAGACACGGTTCGGTATTATTTTCGGTACAGTGGGGGGGGGGGGGGGGGGGGGGATCCAAAAAAAATTGCTTTTCATTTATCTATTTATTTAACTGTATTAAACAATATAAAACGAATTGGCCATAATTGACTGAGCAAACTAATGCTTACTGCTGTAACCTACTAATAACACTTAAGTAAATCTGAAGATTATTATATAGCAGATGCCTTGGAGGATAAGTCGTGGACAACTGTAGATCATCTAAGCTCCACTGTGTTTAAATTAAAATCCTCTGCCATTGTTATTTAACCCTTGTTATTTGACAATTGATGCTTTTTGTTGGACATTTCAGTCAGTGAGCTCATACTTTGAGCTCATAAATTTATAGTTAAAATGATTGAGACAACGCAATCTTGTCTTCGTTGTGCATGAATGCGTGTGCTCACCACACACAATACGTGTGTCACTATTCTGGCAGTGGCTATATAGTATTGTTAATGAAAGCCTGTTATAAGGTCTGTTATTTTTTTTTGTGTAAAAGGTATGGTCACTGGAAGTATGATATGAGACCCTAGAAAAAAAATATTTCATATTAAAGCCATGTTGTCATTTTTGTTCACACATTTTTGGAAATATGGTCATATTAGAATTTTATTATTTATTTAACAATAGTGTGTTTAACAGCAGGAAAAAAACATGTAATGTTATGATGTATACATATCAGCAGCAATATTTTAATGTAAAATGTACATTAATCAGTATTGATTCCTTAACTTTACAAGTTACAAGTAGATGTACAAGTTACAAATGTACAAGTAGAGTACCATTTAGATTATGGTTGAATAAACATTGATGTCTAACATTGATTCAATATAAAATCAACTAAAATGTGCATGTAGATTACCATTTAGATTATGGTTGAATAAACATTGATGTCTAACATTGATTCAATATAAAATCAACTAAAATGTGCATGTAGATTACCATTTAGATGATGGTTGAATCAACATTGATATAGTATCAGTTATGGTTGACACCTAACGTTGATTCAACATGTAAGTCATAGACAACGATCTGTATAATTTCGATGTCAGGCTTCAACATAGATTCAATATTTCTGCCTAACCCTATTTCAACGTTGATTCACTAATTTTTTGCTATCTGGGAAGTCAGCGGTAACGAATAGTTCCTAGACTACGGATACTCGACCGGAGCTCTGAAGGGAGTGAGACGAAACGAGGCGATACAGGGAAAAGAAAATGGTGGCTGGAGACGATGGTTTCTCTCTAGAGCTCCTGCTCCGGAGGAACGGTAGACTGGTCGGATAATCCTGTCGCCGCTGGAAGAAGGGGTCTCGTACGGAACCGGTCCTTGTAATCCTAGCGCCCGATGGCAGGGTTAATAGCTATTAATCCAAAAGCCTGTTGGCATAGATGTTAGCTAGTTAGCTTCGTTTGTATGTGAAACTAACCCGCAGACGGTCTCCAATGAGTAGTTATATCCAAACGTCGATGGGTTTAACTATAAGTCTCTCCACGTTACTTCGCTTACACAAGTCACTATACTGCGCCAATAATGGCTCGACAATATTATAGTTGTATCTAAGTAGCCATTAGCTCTCTGTAACGATACACCGCTATCGGTCTGTGTACAACTGTACTGGACGTCTTACACTCTCGCTCTGCTAGTTTTCCTGTAATGCTACTGCCGCCGCTGCTGCTTGCACCGTCTACACAATATACTCAATCTGATCCCTATTGGGCTCAACCTATTCACCTGTACAGAATCAATGCGCTTGCTCTGGGCTTGTCTGAACGTGTCTGAACATGTCTAGAAAATATGTCTAGGGGGCGCGTCTCTGGCGCCTACAACGTCAAGGATAGGTTCATTAATATGAGAAGGTCCACATTACAGTTCTACTTTTGTTTTGATGTGAAAAGTGATGCTGCATAAGATGACTGCACTTAGCACTGACTGAGAAAGTACACATTACAGTTCTACTTTATAAAATGCTAATTGTAAATATGTTTGTCAATGTTAATAATATGAGAAAGTCCACATTACAGTTCTACTTTTGTTTTGATGTGAAAAGTGATGCTGCATAAGATGACTGCACTTAGCACTGATTGAGAAAGTACATATTACAGTTCTACTTTGACGTTTTAATGTTGGACAAAAGCATTGCATGTAATTACAGTAGAAGCCCTCCAGAATCACATCCCCACTGCCACTCCTCTACCACTCATATGTCACTTTAGAACTCACTCAGGTGTTAATTTTCGGGGGCTGGTACTTAACTTAAGTGCTTCCCCAGGGAGGGGGTCGGGGGCTACTGCCCTCAGACCCCCAAGATAATTTTTATATGGGCAGTCTGACTTGGCGTACTGACCATATATTAGTGTTGCAATGCATGATAAATAAACAGTGAAAAAATCTAAGAAATCGGATGGGGCTGGGACATTTGGGACGAATAAAAATGTAAGATGAAAATCTCCCCAACTGGTGGGTGAGCAGTGGAGGTGTGAAATCTGGCCCAGTCCAGAACAATAGGAGTCACAAAATCAGAGTGGTGGAGTAGTGGCAGAGTAGCAGTAAATGCCTGACTTCTAAGGGCTTCTACTGTAGAATACAGGCAAATAAAAGTAATTTAGTTTAAAGTACAATCTTGGCTGTCTTTTTCTCTCAACGCTTCAATAGGTAGATCTTGCCTTCACCAAAAAAAAAAAAGTGATCTTGGGCTTAAAAAGGTTGGTGACCACTGTTCTACAGGATGCTTTTAATACACTACAACACTCCTTGCTAAGGCTAAGACTGGTCCTTAATGCAAAAAAGACCAAGTACATGACCTTCTCTCGCTCTCGAGCTAATACAGCTGTCCCTCCGATTCTGACACTGGAAGGGACATGCCTTGACAAATTAGCATCCTATAAATATCTGGGCATATGGATTGATGAAAAGATGGCCTTTGATTTTCATATTGGGAACCTACTGAGAAAACTTAGACCTAAACTGGGCTTTTTCTTCCGGTTAAAGAAATGTTTCCCGTCTGAAGCCAGGAAGAGAATTGTGCAGAGTTCCTTTCTGCCTGTATTAGACTATGGCGATGTAATCTATATGCATGCTCCTTCCTCCCTGCTTAAAAAGCTGGATTCTGCGTACCATACTGCCATACGTTTTGTAACGGGTGCAGGCTCTCGTACCCACCACTGCACTTTGTATCAGTCATTAGGATGGTCCTCTCTGTACCAAAGAAGACAATCACACATGTTGATTTTTATCCTTAAGTCATTGCTGGGTAAGCTGCCCTTATATATCTCCAGACTTCTGTCCTTTTATACTTGCTTTTTTAATACCAGATGAGCAGCTAATGGGATGCTTTTAAATGTTCCTTTGATGCAGTCAGAGCTTGGTAAAGCTGCATTCTCCCACTATGCTCCCTTTTTATGGAATACATTGCAAGTAAAACTTTGTCTACAGACACTTCCTACTGTGAATGCTTTTAAAGGTATGCTACGATTGGCCCTTTATGAAATATGTAACTGTTTTACCTGATGCTATTGTTGATGTGATTATGCTCCTTGCCACTGCACAAATGACCTTCTGTATTTATATTTGAATTGTATGTTTTTTGTTTAATGCCCTGTTTTATGTTGAAACTTGTTGTGTGCCGTGTTGGTCAGGACTCCCTGGAAGAAGAGATCTTGTATCTCAATGGGACATTCCTGGATAAATAAAGGATAAATAAAAAAAATTAAAATAAAAAATCGGTGTCTAATGTTGGGGGTTTAACGGGGGCTTGTTTACCATTTACATGGGTGGATGGGCTGAGGCTCAGGGCTGGTATGCTTTTTGTGAATCTATGAATTGAAAATGGCAGTCCTTGGTGTTTTTCTCTGGTCTGCATCCCCTTGACAATTGTGTGTATGGGCTAGCCCATTCTGCAATATGTTAATAGAGTTTTCGTTCATTTATTCATTTACCCCTTCATGGGTACACACCACAGTGGAGGTTGCTGCATGCCTACTAGTGAGGCAGTGCTTCACTAGTAGTAGACTTTGGTCTGCAGCCACCACTGGTGTTCCGTGCTTAGTGAAGCAGGTGGCATCAGTCCTTTGCCTCTGACATGGTGGAACGGTGTCCCGCCCGGCCGACGCCATGAGGCGAGTCGGCCCGGCAGGTGGCTGGTGGGCTGATAAAGCCTATACCGCCGCGGTATAGAATTAGCAGCGACTGGCAACATTGTTCAAATTGCTGTTTTTTCTGTAAAAAATTGTGTCGGGTGGTGGGGCCTTAGCGCCAGCCGACGTCAAAACATTGCGCAAGGTTTTGAGGTTACTTAGCTTTTGACATAGCCGCAAGCTATAACCGCAGGGAGGGCTAGGATGCTGTCATGCTTGTTCACATACATCTTTGGTTGGAACAGTCTCCCCTTGAGGAGGAGAGAAGGTTTTCCCTCCTCGGGGCTCCCCTCTCCGCAGAGGGAATTTTGGTCTTTCCGCGGGAGCGCGGGCGGTATTTGACCTAGGCCCCACACCGCCTCACACCGCGTAGCCAGAGGTGAGGGCGCGGCCTTGCCAGCGGCTGTGGCGAGGCCCCCGACCAGCGTCCATGTTTCCCCCGCCTGAGGTACCCTGGGCACAAAGACGACAGGTGATCACAAGGCCGACAGCCTTGGCGGCCGAGGGATCGGCTACATTAGATGAGCACGCCCTAAAAAACCGTCGCCGCCTAGCTGTGTCTAGCACGCTCTCCGGTCACTCCCCCCCCCCGGCCGACGCCATGAGGCGAGTCGGCCCGGCAGGTGGCTGGTGGGCTGATAAAGCCTATACCGCCGCGGTATAGAATTAGCAGCGACTGGCAACATTGTTCAAATTGCTGTTTTTTCTGTAAAAAACTTTGTCGGGTGGTGGGGCCTTAGCGCCAGCTGACGTCAAAACATTGCGCAAGGTTTTGAGGTTACTTAGCTTTTGACATAGCCGCAAGCTATAACCGCAGGGAGGGCTAGGATGCTGTCATGCTTGTTCACATACATCTTTGGTTGGAACAGTCTCCCCTTGAGGAGGAGAGAAGGTTTTCCCTCCTCGGGGCTCCCCTCTCCGCAGAGGGAATTTTGGTCTTTCCGCGGGAGCGCGGGCGGTATTTGACCTAGGCCCCACACCGCCTCACACCGCGTAGCCAGAGGTGAGGGCGCGGCCTCGCCAGCGGCTGTGGCGAGGCCCCCGACCAGCGTCCATGTTTCCCCCGCCTGAGGTACCCTGGGCACAAAGACGACAGGTGATCACAAGGCCGACAGCCTTGGCGGCCGAGGGATCGGCTACATTAGATGAGCACGCCCTAAAAAACCGTCGCCGTCTAGCTGTGTCTAGCACGCTCTCCGGTCACTCCCCCCCCCCTCCAGCACCAGCGGAATACGGGCTCTGATTTGTTCCCTTTGGCTGGGGGCCACGTGCCTTCAGTGAAGCACAAGCGGCCCCACGTTTCGCTTCTCATGGGGACAGGGGCTGACACCCAGTTGCTGGCTAGGCCTGGGTCTGTCGGTGAGAATGCTGTGCTGTCAAGCGGCTCCCACGCCACATGTTCTGTGTCTGTGTTTGGTGAGCCTGGTGTTGTGTCTGTCAACAACGAAGGTTATCAGCGGGGGAACTCGAGGCCCAGGAGGTCGCAGCGTGAGTTCCCCCAGCCCGCCCTCGCCATGCCGGGTATCACGTTAGTGCCTCCCACGGCTGGAAGACCGGCGGTGGTCAGTCAGGCATGCGTGGTTTGGGTGGTAGTAATATCACTGCAGGGCTACAGTGTGTAGGAACCCACCCTATCGGGCAGTGTGGGGCCCACACGCCTTGCATGTCCAGCTGTAGAACAGATCCTCAGCAGTCCATGTCGGGGAGATGTTCAGTGGGGGAGCTTATGTCACCAAGTGTGATGGCCGCTCTCCCTGTATCAGACCGGCCCTTTCTGTCGGGGTCCCCCCTTGGGTGCGATTGCCTCGTTGGTAGTGTCAGGGTGCGATATCCCGGCTCCACGAGATGCCCTGCTCGCGCGGTTGGCGAGTCCAGGGTTGACAACGTACAGCGGGTGGGACCGGGCCTCCTATCTACAGTTCCTGGCGGACCAGCGCCAGTTGGCGGCGGGTGTGCTTTTGGATTATCATCACGTATGGCTACGGCAGTGCCATATGTCGAGGTGGATGGGGAGAACGTTGAGGCGGGGGCTTGTGTTGCAGTTTGCACAACCCCACCCTCCGTTTTCAGGTTTGGTACAGACCCTGTTGTCAGGGTCAGCAGCGGTGACAGCTCTGGCCGACGAGATCCAATCTCTGTTGGCGAAGCAAGCCATCGTCGTGGTCCCAAAGGAGGACGCGATGCGTGGCGTTTCCTCCCGGTATTCTCTGGTGCCCGAGAAATCAGGGGGGGGGTGTCACACCCATACTGGACCTGTCCCATGGAAGGTTCAGAATGTTGACCGTCTCCCGCCTGTTAGGCACTGTCAGGTGGGGGACTGGTTCACCTCCATAGACCTGTAGGATGCGTATTCACATCCCGATCTTTCATCCTAGGGCTTACCTATGCTTCCTTTGCAGGGCTTAGCGTACGGGTACCAGAGGCTGCCGTTCGGCTACTCTCTGGCTCCCCGCATCTTCACCAAGTGCGTGGAGACCGCGCTGGGGCCTCTGCGTCGTCGGGGGTTACAAATTTTATTCTACCCTGGACGACGTTCTGGCCCTTGGCCGGTCAGGGTAGATCGCCAGGTCTCATACCAGGCAGGTGGTGCCTCACCAGCCTGGGTTTTGCTGTAGACTGGAAGTAGAGTACTCCTCTTCCCAGTCAACGGGTGGAGTACTTGGGCTTTTTCTAAGCTCAAGGTCTATATGGGCATCCCTCTCAGAGCGGCGGCGAGTGGATGGTTCTCGGCGCGCTCGGGAGGTTCCGTCCTAGGACGGTTACGGCGCTGTCCGTGATGCGCCTGCTGTTGTGGTTTTTTCCAGTATGGAAATGGACCCAGTGTGAGACATGTGGAAGCGGCTGAAGGTTCCCATGTCAGTACTGGGGGACCTCGTCCTCTGGGGTGGGCCTGGTGCCCTCACCAGTGGGGTCCCCATGGGCAGCAGGCTGTCACACGTCACGGTCTTCACCGACACCTCCCTCATGGGATGGGGGGGGACGTGTCGGGCCAACGCAGTAGGGGGCAGCTGGCAAGACCATGCTGCCCGGTCTGCGCTACATTCAATGTGTTGGAATTGAAGGCAGTCCTTGTAGTGGGCAAGCATGTTTTGGTCAGGACGGACAACACGACGTCAGCGTTGTATATTGACTGACACGGAGGAGTGCGCTCCCCCCGTCTGCACCGGGCGGCGTTCGGGCTCTGGCTATGGGCGTTCTCCATCTCCGCAGCCTGAGGGCTCTCCACATCCCAGGCAGGGAGAATGTGGGTGCAGATGTGATGTCGCGGGGCGGTCCTCACCCTGACGAGTGGTCTGGGACCGATTCCGTGGCCGCCCGGGATTCTGTATGCATTCCCCCCCTTACACCTGATAGCTGAGCTGTTGGGGCGGGTACGTCGGGAGCGCGGGACTTGATCCTGGTCGCGCCGGGCCGGGGCTCGGCTGTGTGGTCCCCGGCCCTGATTCAGCTCTTGGTGGACTTGGTGTTCCGTGGTCACCTCTCTCAGGCACGCGGAACTCTGTTCTGCCTCCTGTTCTGGGGCAGCCTCTAGGCTTGGCTGCTGACAGTGTGAATCTGGTGGGGATGCGTCTTGACTATTCTGTGGTTGACGCTATCCGGTACACGCACGCTCCGTCCTCTACCGCGGCTTATGCTGGGGAGTGCCGTATGGTAGAGTGTGGGGGCAGAACATTGTTCAGCCACCCTCTCGTGAAACATTCCTGCTTGGCGCTCGGTGTCTCAAGCCTGTGGAACGTTCTCTGTCTCCGAGTGGGACCTCCAACTGATCCTGGGCCAGTTGTTGGAGGCCCCGTTTGAGCCTCTTGAGCAGGCGCCATTGGATCAGCTGTCTTTAAGACCGCGTTCTTTTTGGCCATCACCTCTGCTAAGCGCGTGGGTGAGCTGTGTGCTCTCTCGGTGCGGCCTGAGTGCCTGTCTATTCGGCCGATAGCGGTGAGACTCTGAGGCCTAATCCAGTCTTCGTGCCAAAGAATATCCGGAGCTCTTTTCGCTCCAGGGATATTGTGGTTCAGGCGTTCGTCCGCCTCCTCAAGCTAGTGAGTTGGAGGCGGGCCTTCACCTGTCGTGTCCTGTCCGTGCACTGGGGGTTTACCTCAGGACTCGGGCTCTCAGGGCTTCCGTTCAACTGTTTGTTTGTTACGGTGGCCCTTGCGTGGGTGAGGCGCTGTCCAAGCAGCACCTGTCACATTGGTTGTGCGGGGGCGTTGCCCTTTGCTGCACGTTGGCTGGACAGGTCCCCCCTCGGGCTGCTGCCCTGTTGGGGGGGCCTCGGTGGAGGACATCTGTGCTGCGGCCTTCTGGTCCTCCCCGGGTCCCTTCGTTAGGTTTTATCGCACTTTGGTGGAGTTGACTGCCTCCCCCCCTCCGTTAGGACGGGCGGGTGGATGGGACTCCCCTCCTCCCTGGTTGGGGCTTACGGGCCCTCAGGGGGTACACTTGTTGGGCCACGCGTCTGCTCTGCCCTATATCTCATAATGGCGAGATGCGATTGGCCAGTATGATAATATAACGAAAGGTTATCCTATAACCTAGTTATATGAATACTGGCTGAGCGTCTCGCTCTTAGCGCCCTGAGGTCCCTTGGATGGGTTTTCAGTGTTGGAAATCTTTCTGAGGAAGGGTGAGTGTGACCATGTCCGGCGTCATATAGTGGGACGCAGGGGCGTGGCCTGGTCGTGCATGTGAGTGCATTTGTTGTTTCGTGAGCACATTATGTGCTAGGAGATAAGAGATATCTCATAATGGCAAAGAGCGAGACGCTCAGCCAGTATTCATATAACTAGGTTATAGGATAACCTTTCGTTCAGGTCAAGTTATTTCTCAAGTGGTCAAATGATCAGTGAGCATAAGACCCTGTGACTTAATTGGGTCTAATGAATGAATAGGCTTACAGTAGCCTATTGTGTGTAATGACACTTTTGCGCTACTATCAACTCTGGGAGAACATGCTAATACGCTATAGTTTTTATATAGTATTAGGGGAGGGGTTATGCTAATGCAGGCTAGTTTTTATATAGTGTTAGGGGAGGGGCTATGCTAATGCAGTCTAGTTTTTATATAGTGTTAGGGGAGGGGCAATGCTAATGCAGTCTAGTGTTTATATAGTGTTCGGGGATGGGTTATGCTAATGAGCTATAGTTGTATATAGTGTTAGGGGAGGGGCTATGCTAATGAGTCTAGTTTGTATATAGTGTTAGGGGACGGGTTATGCTAAGGATGGCTCCAGTGTGTCATCGAGCCATGATTTCAGGCCCGCTCCCAAAAAATCCTGAACACAAAATGTTTTACAATTCAGTAGTACATAGTTCACAGACTTCAATAGCCTAACTATGAAATGTTTTGAGCAAATTGTTTTACCTCCCCTAAAGTCGGACACTAAAGGGTCTGAAGAACGCTTTTCGGTTTTCGTACAGATCAAAGAGGTGCGAGGAGGATGTGCCGGTAACATTTCTGAACCAGATTTACAAATACCTGGAAAGCCCATAGTTTTATGTGCACATACTGTTTTCTGATCTTTCAACTGCCTCTAATACTTTCCAGGCAGATCCGTGGACAGGGAAGCTGAGCTGCATTAAGGTGAATTGATACCCTCATGAGATGGATGTGCAACGTCCCACTGAGAGGCAAGATGTCCACGTCCATGGAAGGGCATCTGTCATCAGGCCGGGGGCCCACGAGGGTGTGTGTCTTTTCACCTTTGCTGCTCACACTGTATACCAATGAATGTGGACACCAGGGTAATTGTACAATGATAACATTTGCAGATGATGCGGCTTTGATGAGACCAGTTACAGAGCAGACAATACATGCTAATTGGTTTCAGAAGGAACTCCTCTCTGTCCAGCACCAGTGCCTTGGCACTATTATTAATAGCAAGCTGACCTGGAATGCTAATACCAATACTGGGTTTGCAAAGCCCAGCGGAATTTAAAGGAACTTGTACGTTTTAGGACAGATCAATTAATAATTAATAATAATAATAATAATAATAATAATAATAATAATAACAACAACAACAACAACAACAACAACAACAACAACAACAACAACAACAACAACAACAACAACAACAACAACAACAACAACAACAACAACAACAACAACAACAACAACAACAACAACAACAACAACAACAATAATAATAATAATAATAATAATAATAATAATAATAATAATAATAATAATAATAATAATAATAATAATAATACACTTGTGTTGTATAGCACCTTTCATATAAAAATTAAAGCTCAAAGTGCTTCACAGCAGTAATAAAAAAAGACATAAAAGGGTTATCAAAGATATAATAGACAATGTCAAGTTAAGGCATGGAAAATTAAATCACACAGTTTTTCATATTAGGATCTAACATATTAATAGGCCTCTTTGTTTCCGGTTTGATTCTATGACCATTTTAAAATAGATAGTAATAAAAGAGTAAAGTAGAAGAGTAGAATAGTGCAATAGTGCAGTCCAATGAAATAGTTATCATCTACAGTACTCTCATTTACAGGACAATAAATCAATCAAATAAAATAGCCCTAATTTACAATACAATAATCACAGTGTTGACGTAATGAGTCACATTACACCAGGCACATTTGAGTAGTTGAAGAGTATAGTACCTTTTTTATTCAGTGTTGGAGGAATTGTCTGTAGAAAACAAGAGCAAACTGGACAGGGTTGTCAGACTGGGTGTCAAGATGAGTGGGGCACCACTGTGTAGTAATTACACACCAGTATGCATTATGCTGATCTATGCAGATTTGTTTGCACAAAAGGTTTAGCAAATAGTTTAGCACAAATTAATGGAAGCTATTACATATCCACTTTAATTAATTTGGTAAATGGTAAATAGTAAACAGTGCATGTAGGTGTAATATCCAAACGTCTTGTAGTGAAAAACAAACACCCTTGAAGCCAGAGTAGGTGAATAACGGGAGTCTTGAATGCGAACGACAGGACCACGTATATAGTTTACAATTTAATAAATAAAACGTCAACATCGCTTGTCGCACGGTCAAAACGATGACGCTTCAATCTACGATGGCTCCATTCAGAAAACTCAAGCTGCCTTCTACTCAGCTGATATAAGTAGTCACATGACATTTCCGGTCTATCAAAATAAATAAATGTTTTTAAACTTTTGTTTTTATCACATATTATTGTCTCTGTCTCTTTTTTAAACAAACAAAATCTTATCAAATCATGACAAATCTTTTTAAACTATAGACTATTAAACTATTATCAAATTGAAATACCAAAACATGAATATAGGACATATTAATGAACCAATTCCTAAATTGGCTCCTACAGTGCACTTATATAGCGCTTTTATCCAAAGCGCTTGTTAGGGTTTCAAACCGACCTCAACAGCACGGCACAGACAGGTAGTTCAGAGTTAGCCAAACACTAGGACGTATTTATTACAGAATCAAAAAGAGCCAAATAACAATTCTGAATCAACTAAAAAGGAGAATGCCTTCGGCAGAGTTTGTCTGCGGCTCTGCAGATCCTCCCGGTGTTAGAGGTGGGGAATCGGCGTAGGCGCCGCTGCGGCTCTGCAGATACTCCCAGCTCCAACTCGGAGTGGAAACGGAGAGAGAGAGAGAGATCAACAACAGTCCAACAGTACACAGAGGCAGTGCAGTTCAGTCCTCCCTTAGCTGAGTCCAGTATGAAATACAAGTGACTTGATCTTCGGTGTAAACTACACACAAGTTAGTTGAGTCCAGTACAAAACAAAACGGTACTTCTTCAGTGTTATCCAAACACACAATTTAGCTGAGTCCAGTACAAAACAAAACGGTACTTCTTCAGTGTTATCCAAACACACAATTTAGCTGAGTCCAGTACAAAACAAAAACGGTACTTCTTCAGTGTTATCCAAACACACAAAAACAGATAATCCAAAAAGGCTTGTTTCCAAAACTCACCAAAGCGCAAACGCGTAAAGCGGGCAACGAGGCGCAGCTCCAAACGGATGATCAAGATATTCACTAGCGGCGATCCAAAGATGTCCTGGAGGGAAAGTAGACGAGGCACAACAACGGGGGGAAGGCAGGCAGTAGCAGTAGTATTCAAAACGACCCGACAACGATTGAAAGAAGGTCCGAGTATATGAAGCCTCTGGAGCGCTAATCACAAACTACGACAGGTGCGTGATGGAATTGGTCATCGCTCCTGAAGCGTGTGGTGGGGAATGCACCAATCAACACAGTACCTTGAAGAAGCGTGTGGCGGGGAACAAGCCAATCCTCACAGTACCCCCCCCTCCACGGGAGCCACCCGGCGACCAGCCCGACCCGGCTCGTCCGGATGGGAACGATGGAAGTCGGTGATCAGGCCGGGGTCCATGATGAGCTGGCGGGAGACCCAGCTCCGTTCCTCCGGGCCGTATCCCTCCCAGTCCACCAGGTACTGGAACCACCGACCCCGCCGTCGGATGCCCATCAGCCGGCGGACTTGCCACTGGGGGTGTCCGTCCACCATCTCGGGAGGAGGCGGGTCCGGAGCAGGAGGCATCAGGGGACTGAGAGAGACAGGCTTAACCCGGGACACATGGAAAACGGGGTGAATGCGCATGGACGCAGGAAGCTTAAGACTCACCGCCGCCGGACTGAGTACCTTCAGAACCTCAAAAGGACCGACGAACCGGGGGTTAAGCTTCTTGGCCGAGGACCGAAGCGGAAGGTCCTTTGCGGACAGCCACACCCTCTGCCCAGGGTGGTACGTCGGCGCAGGGACCCGGCGCCGGTCAGCCCCATGACTGGCGCGCTCCGATGACCGGAGCAGCGCAGTCTTGGTGATCTCCCAGACCCGACGGCACCGGTCGAGATAGTCCTGTACGGAGGGAACTGCCACCTCCAACTCCTGTGCAGGGAAAAGAGGGGGTTGGTAGCCCAGGGATATCTCAAAAGGTGAGAGGCCGGTGGCGGAACTGACCATGGAGTTGATGGAGTACTCGACCCAGGGAAGGAACCGGCTCCAAGAAGCGGGTTTCTCGGCAGCCACACACCGAAGAGCAGACTCCACGCTCTGGTTCATCCTCTCCGTTTGTCCGTTAGTCTGGGGATGATAACCAGAGGAAAGACTGACCGTTGCCCCCAATCCCTTGCAAAAAGCCCGCCATACCTGGGAAGTGAACTGGGGCCCCTGGTCCGAGACGACGTCCTGGGGAAACCCATGGAGGCGGAACACGTGGCGTGTCAGGAGGTCCGCCGTCTCGGCCGCTGAGGGAAGCTTGGGAAGGGCCACGAGGTGAACCCCCTTGCTGAACCGATCCACCACGGTCAGTAGGCACGTGTTCCCCTGGGAAGAAGGAAGACCCGTGACGAAGTCCAACGCCACATGGGACCAAGGGCGGCTCGGAATGGGAAGCGGCTGCAATAGCCCGGAGGGTGCCTGGTGGGAGGCCTTGCTGCGGGCGCAGACCGCGCAGGCCAGTACGAACTCCTTGACATCGTTCCTCATGGTGGGCCACCAGAATCGACGAGCCAGGAAGGAGAACGTGCGATGAACGCCTGGGTGGCAGGCGAACCGGCTGGTATGGCCCCACTGGAGGACCCGGGACCGGACTGAGTCGGGGACGAAGAGGCGATGAACAGGTACATTGCCTGGAGCGTGATGGAAGCGTAGGGCACGCCTTACCACCCCCTCGATGCCCAAGGTGACCACTCCCACCACCCTGGCCTCTGGGAGGATGGGAGTCGGGTCCTTAGTGGTTGGAGCCCCCTTGGAGTGTAACCGGGACAGGGAGTCGGCCTTCGTGTTGCGGGAACCAGGGCGAAAAGTCAGCGAGAAGTCGAACCGACTGAGGAAGCTGGCCCATCTTGCCTGCCGGCCGTTGAGGCGCTTGGAAGCACGGATGTACGTCAAGTTCTTGTGGTCCGTCCAGATGGTGAATGGTTCCTCGGCCCCCTCTAGCCAATGACGCCACTCCTCCAAGGCAGCCACAACCGCCAGCAGCTCCCGATTGCCGATGTCATAGTTCCTCTCGGCAGGGAGGAAACGACGTGAGTAGAAGGCGCACGGATGTACCTTCTGGTCCATTGCCGACCGCTGAGACAAGATAGCCCCTAGTCCAGTATCCTAGGCATCCACCTCTACGATGAACTGTCTCTTGGGGTCTGGGTGGAGCAAGACCGGGGCGGTGGTGAACCTCTTCTTGAGGGAACGGAACGCAACACACGCCGCTGGGGACCAGTCGAATGGCAGGGCGGGAGAGGTTAGCCTGGTAGGTGGTTCCGCCACCTGGCTGTAGTTACGGATGAAGCTCGGGTCAAGCCACTCTCCACGATGAAGCCCAGGTAATCGACGGAGTCGGAGTGAAATCGGCACTTCTCTGCCTTGACGAAGAGCCGATTGTGGAGGAGGCGCTCCAGCACACGCCGGACATGCTGGATGTGTTCCTCGAGGGTCTTGGAGAAAATGAGGATGTCGTCTAGGTATACCACCACAAACTCCTCCAGCATGTCACGAAGGACGTCGTTCATGAGCGCCTGGAATACCGCCGGAGCGTTGGTGAGGCCGAACGGCATTACCAGGTACTCGTAGTGGCCCCTGGGAGTCTTGAAGGCGGTCTTCCATTCATCGCCCTCTCGGATACGGACCAGATGGTAGGCACTCCGGAGGTCCAGCTTGGTAAAGACGGTAGCCTGGGTGAGAGGCTCGAAGGTGGAGTTCATGAGAGGAAGAGGGTACTTGTTCTTAATGGTGATCTTGTTGAGCTGGCGATAGTCGATGCAGGGTCGAAGGTCTCCGTCCTTCTTCCCAACAAAAAAGAAACCGGCCGCCACCGGGGAGGAGGAGGGCCGAATGAGGCCTGCTTCCAAGGACTCAGAGATATATCTATCCATCGCTGCCTTCTCAGGGACGGTCAGACTGTAGAGGCGGCTGCCGGGAAGGGGAGCCCCTGAGCGGAGGTCGATGGCACAGTCGTAAGGCCGGTGAGGCGGAAGGGCCTGCGCCCGGGACTTACTGAAAACGTCCTCGAGGTCGTGGTACTCGGGGGGTATAGTCGAGAGGTCCGGGGGCGGCTCACAAAGGGGGCTCCGGGGCGAGGGACAGGACGCCGCCTGAAGACACCCCAGACACACTACAAATACACTAGGATAGAGAGAGTTGAGTGGAGGTTAGGTAGGAGTTGTTGTATTGAGAGAGATTGTTGTGTATGGAGTTTTGCGAGGTGAGAGGTAGTGAGAAGAGAGGTGAAGGCGAGAAGGTGTTCATTGTGTACTGGACCCTAGACTGGCTGAGAAGCCCCCTTGTGTACTGACCCTGGACCGGACGCGTCAACATTTTAGGCAACCAACTTGTGTTCAGCGTTTCTCTGATTGGCCACGACGCCCATGTGACCGCGGCAGCGCGAGACAGCGGTAGTGCGGAAATAGGCTGCATTCTATTGCCATGCTCTGCGACAAACTCTAACCTTAACCAACTCCGAAACAATGCCTAAACTTAACCCTAACCTTAACCAACTCCGAAACAATGCCTAAACTTAACCCTAACCTTAACCAACTCCGAAACAATGCCTAAACTTAACCCTAACCTTAACCAACTCCGAAACAATGCCTAAACTTAACCGGCGAAAGAATGCATGTAAAAAAAAAAAAAAAAGGATCCACAGCAAGGCGGCGAACCAGTTGAGCTAACCATTGATGTTAAAAGAGGGGGGATTACGGCTGCATAATGCCGCCGCAGAGCGGGGGATTACGGCTGCATAATGCCGCGGCAGAGCTAGCCGCGGGGGCGTGGCTAGGCGCAAGCTGGTTGCCTAAAATGATTAAGCGGACCGCGTGACTACTCTGAGTATTGAACAATCCTTTTTCTGTACGAGAGCCTGTTTTGTGTTTTGGACATCGGACTGTATTACGATCATTCTATTTGCTCATCGAACTATATTCTGCCTGTAGTCAATAAATATTTGTATTGATTGATATTGCACTTGTGTGGACATTTGAATTTGTTTGTTTTTTAACCATGACAAGTCTGAACACCACCAGGCTCATCACACTATGCTTTATGTTATATAACTTATATGATATCTGGAGCACCAAGTGGGGTTAAAGTGGGGTTCAGACCTTCAAAGCTTAAAGGTCCCATATTGTAGTCACTATTGTAGGCGTTTTAAATTTTCTGTTTCAGTTTTTGACATCACATAAAGACGGAAGCCCAAACGGCTCATTTAAAGGCACAGTTTCTGAATACGGGCTGGGTGCAAAATCTGACTGAGTTGTCTTATTTCACCGTTTGACTGAACACCACCAGGCTCGTCACACTACGCTTTATGTTATATAACTTATATGATTGTTTTGATTTTTATTTATTCTCATGGTGCAAAGCAAAGTTCTCTATAGGGGCAATAAAGGTTTCATTTGTTCATTCAAATTCAATAGTTTGTGTTTTAACTAAGCAAGGAGCAAGTTCATGAAGACCAAGCACCTGCTAGAATGACCTGAATGACCTGACACTGGCGTTTTCTCAGCTTGTTTTCTTTGTATCAGCTTCGGGTTTTCAGCCTTGAATTTCACTATTCATCCGTCAGGTTTATATGAATGGACTCTGTGCCCTCATTGTAATCAGTATCATAATAATGTTTCCTTTCCACTCACTCCTCTCTCTAGTGTCCCCATCTCCGAAGCCTAGACTGTATATGCCGCTCAGCGACAGACGAATGCAGCCAGGATCCGCTCCTGGAATATCCGGAGCCATTTCAGATCCATTCCAACGAAATTGCTCTCTCATTACCTTCACTGCAGGGGAGCTGGAAATCAGCACTCGCCAATCAGCTGACAAAGTTAAACCCGTCTCTTTCATGTTCCACAGCTGCGCTTTAAATTCAACAGTTGAATTGACTAGATGAAGGGAAACTGGGGAGAATGCAAAGGCAAAAGTAGTAGTAGTAAAAAAAAATATTCCAAATTCATTCAACAAATGTAATATTGTTATCTGGAGCACCAGTTGGCTTCAGACCTTCAAAGCTTAAAGGTCCCATATTGTAGTCACTATTGTAGTCAGTTAATATAGGTCTTTGAGGCTCTATGCCCCTCTGTTTCAGTCATGTTCTTGTGGTTATTTAAAAGCATTCTGTTATGGTTTGTTAACAACCCCAACAGCACGGCACAGACAGGTAGTTCAGAATTAGCCAAAAACCAGGGCGTATTTATTTCCAAAAACAGAGAAGAGCAAAACAACAAAAAGCACAAGGGGAGAATGTTCTTGGGCAGAGTAGTCTGCGGCTCTGCAGCGTGGCTCAGAGCAGAGACGGCACTGTGGCGTTGCGCCTCTGACTCTGCGGCTCTGCAGCTACTTGGAGATCCACTCGGGAAGGAACAGAGAGAGAGAGAATGTCAACAAACGAGCGTATGGAATACGAGGCAGTCCAGTCTCATTTAGCTGAGTACAGTACTAACACAAGCGACACATCTTCAGTGTTTACCAAAACACACAAAAAACAGAAAGGAGTCCAGGAAAATGCGAGGAAAAACAGAGCATCCAAAAAGTACGTTTCCAATACTCATCAAGGCGCAATTGCGCAAAGCGGTCTACGAGGCAGAGATCCAACGGATGGCAGAGAGGAGCAACAGCGGCGACTTCCATAGACGTCCTGGAGAAAACAGACGAGGTACAACACGGGAGGAAAACAAGCAGCAGCTAGTGGTAAGCCCAAAACGACCCGACACCGAACGTTCAGAACCCCAGAGAATATAAGGGCTCCACCGAGCTGATTTGAAACTCACTTCAGGTGCGCGAAGGTAATTGGTACCTGGAAGCGTGCGGAATCGGACCAATCCTCACACATTCAAATACATCTATAACTAGTTGATCAGCCTTTTTTGATTAAATCATTCCAGCTCAAGTCACAACCTAGGACTGAGGTCAGGAGGTCTCTGGTTACGGGAGGACGCTAGGTCTGAGGCCACTATATGTAAACTAGACTGGGGACACATTCAGCTGTGAGGCATTTAAATATCAAAGCAGTAACTGTTTTCAGGGCCAGCTGCATTCTTGTGAACAAAAGAACTGAGACACTTATCAGATAAGTGTGAAAGCCAGCTGACTCAGGTGATACTGGCACCCAACAGCAAAGGGGTGTACCCAGACATCCTAATAATCATTGGAAAAAGTTAAGCTATCAAATGTATTTTAAAATGTTAATATGGCTCAAATCTAATTAAAATTAGCACTAGATTTTTGTACTCATGTAAACAAGTGTGCCAATAGTAAACAGGTGATGTTTTTAACTGTATTTACAGGCCTGAGTTAAAACATGTATTTGGTATTATGTGTCTTGGTCAAAACAGCACGGTTCAATGTATTTTCTGATTATGGTATCCTTCAGGTTGTTAGATACGTTAAGATACGTTAAAAGAATGTTTAAATAACCATACTAAGCAACTGTCTTGTACAAAGGTGTAAATTCTTCACAAAAGGAACCAGAATGTACGTCTGGAGAAGATATAGAACAAAACATATATATTGTATTGAATTAGATAATTATTATGTCTTATTTGGTGGTAAAACTGAAACCCGCGTTGTGCCGAGAGGAGGGTCAAGTCTCTCGCTCTTTTTTCAAATATGGCCACAAGCAGTTCCCTATTGGTCGAGCCTCCCTGACGGCACCGGATGTGACGTCACGGAGGCGAGCTTTTGTGTCATTCATAAAAAGCACAGTCCAGCCGACACAGACACACAGACGTCGGGGCAGAAAAGGAAACACGCAACTCGAGATCCTGTTCGTCGATGAAGACGCTTCTTGTTCTCTACTGCAGATCGGAAAAGTTTTTTTTCTTTTATGATTATTTTCGCTTGATTCAAATTCCTTGTAAGCTGTACTTTTTTACTTAGGTAAGAACCTGTACATCCTGCTTTGATTGTACTAGGAAAATACCTACAGACAGAGTGTATTCATAGCGTTGGAGAGTGAATTTGAACGACGATTGTGCATGGCCGGACCAATAAAACTTCCATCGTGACTTTTGATATACTCTGAGCAAACTTGTGGACATTCAATAAATTTTTCGCATCACACAAGTATTTTTGGATGGTGGCCAAACCACACGCAGAGGATAATACCAGCCAATATACGACATTCTCATTCTAGCAGCCTCTATGCCCCTCTGTTTCAGTCCTGTTCTCATTCTAGCAGCCTCTATGCCCCTCTGTTTCAGTCCTGTTCTCATTCTACCAGCCTCTATGCCCCTCTGTTTCAGTCCTGTTCTCATTCTAGCGACCTCTATGCCCCTCTGTTTCAGTCCTGTTCTCATTCTAGCAGCCTCTATGCCCCTCTGTGACGTACATGGGTACGTGGGTTGGTCATTACCATTATTACTGTATTTATGACACCATCTGAACATCAGGTTAGTATATGTAAATGTGTTGTTTTGTATGTGTGATGTTGTGTCATCTCCTAATCTCTGTTCTGTTCCGCAGATGCCACTCATCTCCCTGATTGGATTGGTTGCACCTGATTGGTGCAACTTCGGGCAGGCAGTGGAGATGAGTGAATAACAGGGTGGGAGATGACACACGTCCGGGGCGCCTCATTGGAGTCACTGCCACGTCTCAGAGTGGAGTGAGGAGGTTGCCTTCTCTGCTAGCTGTCGCGGTGGAAGCGATATACATGGTGGCTTTGTGTTAGTGAGCACTTGGTGTGGATCGATCCTAGTTTGTGGTGGTGTCCTATAACGGACACGCAGTTTGTCTGTATGTATACCGTGTTTGTTCTCCCCTTACCTTTTTCCCTTTGTGTGGACTGGGTTTAAATCCCATGAAATAACATCTCTTTTCCCTTTGGGAAAAGCCGTGGAGGTTTGAATTCCTACCCTATACAATAAATATTATTTACCATTTGAAACGTCTTCGTTTACTATCTGCCTACCCGGGACTGTTTGGAAAGCATTTACTGAGAGGGGCTGTTTCTGTTCATGTACAGCCTGCTCCAGCTACTATTCTGTGCGATCGTTAGACCTCTGTACATGACATGGGGGCTTGTTAGTTTGCGCAATTGTATAGTTATGTAACATTGTGACTTGTCAATTGGAGCATGGCAGGTAAGGTAGCGTTGTTTTTTCTTTCTCATTGGTAAGTTATATTGTGTTTTCCATTGTCCGTGCTACACAGTTTGATTGATGTAAACCGTTCTTGTATGTAATGCTCTTAAACTAATCTTTTTTTCTGCCACATAGGTAACAGGGGGATCGCCTACCTGGTTAGGGGGTGGGGGGCACGCGTCGCAAATGAAATCGGTAAGCGACTGAAGAGATGTGTAGGCCTCATCCCGCCAGGGGAGTAGTTTAGCTGGGGATATGCTAGAGCAGGGGTGGCCAACCAGTCAGAGACTAAGAGCCACAAAAATTACTGTGGTACCACAAAGAGCCACACCATATACCAGCGTTTCTCAACCTTTTTTTTTCAGTCACGGCACCCTTCATGTGTTTATAGGTCTCACCCTCTGGCCTCTGAAGTTGCTAATGTCTTTTTTATTTGGGCCTCACAGGGTTAAAAGTACCCTGTGAGACCCACGGTTGCAAAATTACAAAATCACTTTTAGCCATTTAAAAAAATAATGTTTATTTAAAAAATGTTAAAGGGGAACTGTTTTACTATTTCTTTCACTATTTGGGCACCTTTACACAATTCCTGTGAGTCAATGGAACACCTAGGTTTTTTTCAAAAAAAATTCATTGTTTTGTATTTCTAATCAAGTACTAAAAACCGCATTTTTCTAACTCAAGATCTTAAGCCGTTTTGAGGCTGGGCTCCAACCACTGTGTGGCCTGGTGCCAACTGCCACATCAACTGCCACATTATTATGCAGCTGAGAAATCTCTGACATCACAGATATGCACATTTTCAGATGACTCAGTTCAGTGAGGGTGAATATTGTGAGAGGAGAATTGGAAGAATGCGCCAATATGAGAATTAGAGACATAGATCCTATTAATATAAGTCCACATAGCTAAGAAACAATGGTAAACACTGAAAAAGGCCATTTATAAGATAGTTCCCCTTTAAGCACATGTATAGTCAATTGGTCCTGTTGTTCAGCCTCACAATGCTATTTGATAGTAAATGTGTTTATACAGTATGTCCCACCCTCTGGCCTCTGAAGTTGCTAATGTCTTTTTAATTTGGGCCTCACAGGGTTAACCTCTTAAGCCCGAGATATACAGTAAAAGTGTATATTTTCAGCATTACGTTTGTTTACCAATTATTTTAACTGTTATTAGTGAAATATAAGATTATAGAAATCTCAGGGCATTGAGTCGGAAACCGGCGCATATTGACAGGAGGAAGTGACACATCCAAAAGTGAGTGTAGTCTTTTGAAGGAAGAGACTCAGGGCTTTCAAATTTAGAAAAACTACCCTACCCAGCTCACACCAGCCCCTGTCAATCATCTGACTTCTGAATTTACTTTTTAATTTCTCTTATTTTTTGGGATTATCTCCCACAAACCTGAACGTTATTGCCATAAAACGGAACGCAGTTAGTTTCTCTACCTTTCTGTGAACGTCTTGCAAAAAACGGTGTTGCAATATGATGAAAAATGGTGGAGAAATTTACATTATAAAAAAGATGGCAGAATTCAGTACTGTATCTACAAAACCTTCTGTTTAATCATCTTCCCTTTATTCATTTGCTTAGATTTGTCAGGTCTGGTCAATTTTAGCATGGTGTTATTCACAGTCAAAGATTATTTTTTTTTTAAATAGAATTGATATTCTCCTTTGGTTCATTACAATTTACTCAAGCCTAGTAACAGACACACTATTTCTGACACTGATCCATATATGTCCCTAGATTCAGATACCAAGAACATGCAAATGGACCATTTAAAAAAAAAATGTAAATGTTTATTCTACGTCCTTATGGAATGAGTGACATAAAAAAAAAGTAAAGAAAAAAAAATTAATACAAAAAAAAAAATTATTATTTAATTTTTATTTTTTAATGGATGGAAGAGCCGCACATTGATGGGCAAAGAGCCGCATGCGGCTCACGAGCCGCGGGTTGGCCACCCCTGTGCTAGAGTGACACAGGTGATCCTAGTTAGATGGTTAGACCAAACGTTTATTGTTTTCATGAATGGTAGATGTGGGCATTAAATCAGATTGGTTGAATTTTATACTACGGAATGTGGCGATTAAATGTGTTACGCACGGATATTGTGGAGTAGGTGAGTGGCTATTTCCTGGTGCCTGTTATTCGTTTGATGGTAACGCGGGTTGCTACGGGAGCACAGGGTAATTATACATATGTTATTTGTGGCATAGTCATATTCTGCAGGGGCTATGGCTGGGGTAGCTTTTACTTTGGACGTTTTTTTGGCGGACGCTACGAGGGATCAAATTGATGTCTGCACAAAGATAGATTTGTGTAGTGTCGCCAAACATTATGGCATTACTGTCCAAAGTTCGAAAAGTAAAGAGGAGTTGAAAGCGATTGTGCTGGCTGGGTTGTTGGATAAAAATATATTTAGTTTGCCCATAGCCCAGGGAAATGTCTCTGAGAACGTCGCGCACGGCGGTGCGGCTGACAAGTCTAGTGAGGACACTGGTGGTTTAGATCGAAACGCTGGTGCGGTACAAAAACGGAGAGGTGGCATTTCCAAGGGGGAGGAGAATGATAGTGATGATTCTGTACACTCAGGGCGTGCCTCTGTTTCTTCTCCCACTCGTAAATCAAGTAGACGTTTGGCCCGTCTCCAGATGGAGGAAAGAGAGGCTATGCGAGTCAGGGAGGAGAGGAAAGAAGAGAGGAAGGAAGAGAGAGACAGGGAAGAGAGAAGGGAAGAAAGAGAGATGCTGAGGGAAGAAAGAGAGATGCTGAGGGAAGAAAGAGAGATGCTGAGGGAAAAGGATGAGAAGGAGAGGGCACTGCTGAGGGAAAAGGAGGAGAAGGACAGGGCGCTGCTGAGGGAAAAGGAGGAGATGGACAGAGTGCTCCAGGTGACTATAAGAAGGATGGAGTTGGAGAGTGGTGGCTCTTCCTCCTCCTCAACTGAAGTCTCCCAGGGCCTTTTTAATATTGGGCAGCATATTTATTTAGTTCCCGTCTTTCGGGAGTCTGAGGTGGAATCATATTTCTCTGTTTTTGAGCAATTAGCGTGGGCTTTGCATTGGCCAAAGGACCAGTGGGCGATTTTATTGCGATACAGACTCACTGGTAGGGCTCAGGAGGCATGCCAGTCATTATCGAATGAGGACAGCGTGGTATATGAGAAAGTGAAGAGTGCTGTCTTGCGCGTATATGAACTGGTGCCGGAAGCGTATAGGCAACGATTTAGGGCACTAAGTAAAGCTCCCTCTCAAACACATGTTGCATTTTCCCGTGAACAACGGACTATGTTTACTCATTGGTGTGAAGCATGTAGCGTGGATGGTGTCGAAGCGTTGAGCGAGTTAGTCCTCATTGAGCAATTTAAGAAATGCGTGCCCGAACGCATTATAGTGTACTTAGAGGAGCGCAAAGTTTCTACCCTCCAGGAAGCTGCAATTTTAGCAGACGAGTTCGCATTGATCCACAAAAATATTGATGTGCGAAATAATGTGTATGTAGGAGGTGGTGCGTTCTCTCCTTCTGAGTCGCCGTATCAGGGAGGTGACGAGCAAGCATTCCGACCACGCTCACCGCCGTCTGAAAAGGCCACCTTTGTGTGTCATTATTGTAAGAAAGAAGGTCATTTTATGAGGGACTGTCATGCGTTGAGGGATCGACAGTAGACCAGGGAGTCAGCCCAGGAACCGAAAGGGGTGGGGTTGATTGGTACAGTGTCATGTCCTGACCAGAATAGCTCTTTTGAACCCTTCTTGTTTGATGGTTATGAGTCCCTGTCGGGTAACGTTGGGGACTACCAACGGGTGAGAATACTCCGTGATACAGGAGCCTCTCAATCGTTCATCCTGGCTGATGTATTACCATTGGATGTGGACTCCTGTCAGTCGAGTGAATTGGTGAGAGGCATTTACATGGGGTGTGTGCGCGTGCCGTTGCATAAGGTACATGTACAGTCTGCACTGGTCACAGGTTGCTTTCCGGTCGCGGTTCGCCCATGTTTTCCCGTAAAGGGCGTTGTAACTGAGGGGTTACAAAACCCTGACTGTATTAAAGATTGTGATAGATTAAACCACTACTACATATTATTATTATTACTTGCCAGACAGTACAGTTAAATATGGCAGACACTCAGAATAGACGGCATGGTGACAAGGAGATATCATTTACAGTATTTATTATTATGCAGCCAATATACAAATGGGAATGACTTGGTCGCTCTTTTATGGCGAATAATATGAGAAAGTCAGCGAGTAGCAAAGTCAGTGGGAATGAATAATTCCTAAGCTAGGTATACTAGACCAAACGCCGCCTGGCGTGGGATGGCAATATAGGGGGGCAAACGAGGGTACCGCTGGAGACAGGTGATATCCTCCCAGAGTTGTAAGCTCCAGAGGAAGGAAGAAGGTACGGATACTCAGGCTGTTCACTTGAAGAAAAGGGGGTTCTCATACGGATCCGGTCCTTATAATCCAAGTGCTCAGTAGCAAGGTAATAGCTGTAATCCAATGCTCGATAGCAATGATGATAGCCAGCCAGCTTCGTCCTCGAAGCTAGCCCGAGGTAAGATCTTCAAGGTAGTTAAATCCAAACGACAGTGGGTATTAACGATGCTCTTCTCCACGGTACTACGTTCCACAATCACTATAATCCAACCAATAATGGTTCTACAATATCGCCGCGGTAGGTTCCAATGTGCACATGTCCAATAGTTCTGCGACTAGGCCCTCCTCGTGTGCTGGCACTAATTACTAAGTCCACACACACTTGCTAAGGTTCACACTAGTTACTAAACGAACGAACTGCTTGTTAATGCTGCACACCGAACGAACTGCTGTAATACGATTCACACTAAATGACGACTCTTTACTTCACATTAAGTTAGGTCGAACTTGACTCTGCTATACGCTAGGTGCAGCTACTGCTGTTGCATTACTCCGGACGAACTTCACGTTACTTCATACAACTGCTACTTAGACGAACACACCGAACTGCTACTGTTCGCGCCTTCCACGATATATATACTTAGAGGGCTTTCAAGTGCCCAGCCTCAGCTCTTGTCTGGAATCAATGCGCTGGCACCAGGCATGTCCCAACTTGTCCAGACTCGCCTTTGAACCTGTCTCAGGGGCGCGGTCCTTGGCGCCGCGAACATCAAGGGCATTATCCAATGAGGAAAGCGAATAATGCTATGATTCAAATGGAGGCTTAAAGGGATATAGCTTATATATATAAATAATATACAAGTTATATAAAACAATAAAACGTAGATTCTCAATGTTAATCTGGCCCTTCACAACAGCCGCCTCCTAATTAGTCCGCACCTAATTAGTAAAGGGAGACAGATTAATATTAGGGTCCAGTCAACTTCTCCATACTTGTTGTGAGGAGTGGGGCAATCTACAAAGTCAGTGGGTCATGGTCGTCATCAGGGAAGTCAGGGATCTCCGGCAACTCTATCAGCTTCGCCACAGGTCGGGTGTAAGTCCGCCCTTGGACTATGACTTCTGCCGCTCTGACCTTCCCATCGGCACCAGTAATCACTCTGCTCACGCGGCCGGCCGGCCACGTAGCTCAGGGCAGTGACTGGTCTATTATCATGACGACTGTGTCCACCTTCAGGTTATCCCTGTCCTTTACCCACTTCTGACGGGCTTGGAGGGATGGTAGATAATGGAGGAGGAAGCGGGTCCAAAACTGGTCAGCCAATACTTGGCTGTGTCTCCACATTCTCCGGCCGTTCATCTCATCTTGTCTGTACACCGCCTGTGGAAGGGCAGGGTCCAGCCGCCCCATCAAGAGATAGTTTGGGGTGACTGGGTCGACGTCTGCTACATCACTTGAGACGTAACCGAGGGGCTTAGAGTTCAAGACGCCCTCGATCTCCGTGAGGACTGTCATCAGGACTTCCTCCACCACGGTCTGGGCCCCAAGCACGGTGTACATAGCAGTCTTTATAGAACGGACTTCTCTTTCCCAGGTTCCCCCGAAGTGAGGGGCGTTCGGGGGGTTGAACTGGAATGTGATCTGAGCGGGAGCGAGGCGGGTCTTAAGTTCTTCACCCATAGCCAGGAAGCTCTCTCTCAGTTCTCTGTCTCCTCCTCTGAAGTTTGTCCCTTGGTCGGACAACAACACAGACGGGGTTCCTCTCTGGGCTTGAAATCTCCGGAAGGACATGAGGAATGAGTCCGTACTCATGGTCTGGAGGATTTCTATATGAACAGCTCGGGTGGTCATACACTTGTACACAATGCCCCACCTCTTCTCTGTCCCTCTTCCTTTCTTGACGTTGAATGGGCCGAAGCAGTCCACGCCTGTGGAGTGGAAGGCCCTCTCGCCGAGTCGGAGGCGGCAGGGAGGTAGGTCAGCCATCATCGGGATACTAGGCTGTGCTCGCCACTTGCGACAGGTTAGGCAAGTCCGTTGGAAGCGACGTACTGCTTCTCTCCCTTGGAGTATCCAGAAGCGTCGTCGGATCTCAGCGAAGACTCTCTCTGCCCCCGCGTGGTGCACCACCTCGTCGTACTTCTGGATGATCAGCTCGGTTATCTTGTGTCGGCTGTTGAGGACGATAGGATGCTTGGCATCGTCAGTCACGTCCGGGGCCCGTCTCAATCGACCACCCACCCTGATGAGGTGCTGGGCGTCGAGCTCTGGGGCCAAGGTGAGAAGTCGGCTGTCTGAGGGGACTGGCTTTTCCCCTGTCAGGCAGTCTAGTTCTTCTGGGAATGAGTCTCTTTGGGCTCTCCTTAGCAGAAGGAGTTCGGCCTCTTTGTAGTTCGATGCGTCAAGGTCTGTGGTGGGGGGAACCTCAGGGTGGTGCCACAAGAATGTCCTTTTCTGAGCACTCTCAAGAGTTAAGCAGTCGTCTAGGTTCGGGTCCGTTGGAGCCGGGGCGTGCGTCAGCCCGCAGAACATAGACTTCTTGATCTCTGCCTCCTCTTGACTCGCCTCCCGTGGTGTGGGGGTAGGCCACTTCTCCTCCGGGAGCTTGAGGAACTCAGGACCGTCACTGTAAGGGTTAGGACGTGTGAGGTCGTCTAAGGACATCCCCCATGTGATGACATCCGCTGGGTTCTGCTTGGTGTCAACGTATCTCCAACACGCTGATCCTACCAAGTCTTGGATCTCGGTGACTCGGACTCCGACGAAAACTTTGTATCGACAAGAGTTGGACTGGATCCAAGTGAGCACAGTCATAGAGTCTGACCACAGGATTGTCTTTCGCACCGTTATGGTGAGTTCGCTTTGTATCAGCGTGGCGAGTTGCGCGCCTACCAGAGCTGCGCAGAGCTCTAGACGTGGGATCGATTGCTGCTTGCGGGGAGCTATCCTCGAGCGGGCCAGGACGAAGGCTGTATGTACTTCTCCTCCCTCTTCTCGGGCTCTCAAGTAAGCCACCGATCCGTAAGCCACTTCGGAGGCGTCACTGAAGACGTGCAGGTCTATCTGACACGTCTCCAGCCGCACTGTGGGGGGAAGTAGCTCCGTCGAATGTTCACATCTTGGAGTGAGTCGAGTTCTCCCTCCCATTCTCTCCAGGTGGAAGCCAGGTGCTCGGGTATGGGGTCGTCCCAGCCCTGCTCCTTGTCCCACAGTTCTCGCACCAGCATCTTCGCCCGAGTGGTGTAAGGTAGGATACACCCCAGCGGGTCGTATTGGCTTGCGAGTGTTCTGTATACACTCCGTCGAGTGGTCGGTAGAGGGGTCGACCTTCCCTGCTCCTTGGTCAGGGGTGTGTGCTTGTAATGGAGCGAGTCTGTTTTGAAGCGCCAGATGAGGCCCAATGTCATTTCCTGTGCTTCACCTGGGGTGGTCGCCATCCAGGTCTCGCTGCTTGCTGCCTTTGTCTCTGGGGGGAGGCTGCGGAGTACGTGAGGGTCGCTGCTGGCCCATTGCCTAAGGTCGAAGCCGCCTTTGACCAGGGAGGCTCGTAGCTTCAGCAAGATGCTCTCAGCTTCTTCTGGCGTTGATACGCTCTGTAGGCAGTTGTCCACGTAGAAACTCCTTTCCACGCTGTGTCTGACCTCCTCGTCGGCTCCTGTAGCGCGAACGTGGCGCAGCATGGGCTGCATGTGGTGCCGAATGGGAGGACCTCCCATTGATAGATTGAGGGTTGTTCATCGTCGATCCTCTCTCTCCACAGGAACCGCAGCAGGGGCTTGTCTTCCTCCATCAGTCGCACTTGTAGGAACATTCCTTTGATGTCGCCGCTGATCGCTACTTTGTCCTGGCGGAAACGTAGTAGTACGCCGAGGAGGGAGGGGCCGAGTGTCGAGCCGGGCAGGAGCAAGTTATTCAGGTTCTGTAGTCCGATCTGATAACTGCAGTTAAATACAATGCGGTTCTTGCCGTTGTGGTGGACCTTGTGATGGGGCACGTACCAGGATTCAGTCGTCTGGTCTGCCTCGTGGTCGTCGATTTTCTTTATATGTCCAGCCGTGATCAGCTTGTCGATCTCGGCGCGGTATATCGTTGCTTGAGGGGGGTCTTTAGCGAGACGCCGCTCGGTGTTCTGTAGATAGCGTTGTGTCACTTCTTTTGATGCGTGCAGGGTGGGCATCCCCTCCCGCCTCAAGAGTGGAGTTGCGTATCTCATCACTCCGTCGACCTCGACCCTCTTTGTCTTCTGCTCAAGGAGAGCTATGGCGTACTTGTCTTCCTTGGAGCGAACTAGTTTCCGTTTGTTCTTGAAGGGCATCGAGTCTAATGTCCATAGTCTCTCGACGTGCTACAAGAGGGTAGTGTCGTTGTCGCTCACCTTCGTGTAGAGGCAGCGTGTGGACGTTGGTCGGTTGGAAGGCCCGGAGAGAGGGCCTTGGAGCGTCCAGCCCAGGCGGGTCTTGACCGCGGCTGGGCAGCCTCTGGGTCCGATGTGGACCGCGTCCGTTGGGACGATGAGGTCTGCGTGGTCGGAGCCTATGAGCAGTGTCGGCGTGGCGCCGTCGATGAGCGGTATAGGCAGTCGGCGTAGGTGCGCGTACTTCTCCATCAGCTGTGGGATGGGGTAGTCATAGCGTGACAGACCTATGTCGTGGCTTGTAAATGCCTTAGTGATGCTGTACCGCTTCTCGGGCTGCTCGACCGCTGCTATTGTGAATGAGACGTTTTCGCCCTTTATTGTTTTTAGGTCTCGCCGAATAGTACGGATTGTCATTGTTTCTTCGGTACCCCGCAGGCCCAACTGGGCTGCGGCGGAAGCAAGGAGGAGAGTCTTTTCTGACCCATCGTCGAGGACGGCGTAAGTGTCCAGCACCTTGTCCTCGTAGCTTAGGAGCACTCGGACCACCTTAAGGAGCACTCGGGAGCTCCCGCTCTTCGCAGGGTCTATGTATAGGACGTCTGCTCTCGAGCTGCTTTGTGGTGCTCTCGAGCTGCTTAGGCGGCACTCAGCTGCCATGTGGCTGCGCGCGCAGCGGAAGCAGCGGCGGTTCGCTTTGATCCACTCACTCACTTCTTCAGCGGTCAACTTCTTAAAGGTGTCGCATTGAGATAGCCAGTGTTCGTGGTCACAATACTGGCAGGCGATCTTCCATTTTCCCTTCGCGGGGGGGGTGTTATGGCTCTTGTGCCGCGGCACTGACTCGGCCTGGTGCATCACGGTCACGGACCGGCGGTTGTCGTTGAACCTTCTCGGTCCATCTTTAGGGTTAGAGCCACCCCACGCGAACGTGTCTAGTCGTAGACTGCTGACCTCCCTGGCTAGGAAGTCAGCAAGGTCTAGGAGGGATGGTTCTGGGCCGTGGGGGTCACGGTGGTCTCTCTGCCGCCGAAAGCGCTCTTGACGGGCGGGGGGGAGCTTCTCCAGTATCCGCTCCACGTTGGAATTGGCATATAGTTCATATCTCCCCTTCTCCTTCTGTGACCCGAGCATCCCTACCAGGGATTGTACCTTTATAGATAGGTCTCCTTGGCGAGTCTCCCCGTACGGGGGGTCGTGGGTTAGTGCTGGGTGGGAACCAGAGGCCGGGCCCCCAGGTACTGCTCCTTGGTGCTGACTGTTGATTAAACTCACCCCTGGGTTGGGTCGGGGGTTCGTAACGCAGCGGCTCGGGGCTGAGGTCGGGGCTGTACTGTGCCTCCTGGTCCGAAATAGGTTCGTGCTGGTGGGCTTGATGTCCTCCCTCGTCCTCCGCTAGGCCTTGAAGTCTCTTAGTTAGTTTCTCGGCGACGTAGGCGGGATCTTCCCGTTGGCTGGGTCCCGTATAGATTGGTCGGGGAGGGGAAGGTGCCCTCGACCCGTGTAGTGATGATCTCCGGGAACTCCGGGTGAAGGAGTGGGGGTCGGAGTGGGGGGTTGCTCCATCATCTGCGCCTGCAGACGGTCTCTTTCCGCCTCGCGCTGTGCATTGGCGGCGTCGCGCTGTGCATCGCGTTGCGCATTGGCGCGGTCTCGCTGGATGTTTTCTTCAACCTGGAGGCGCCTCTCTTCCAGTCTGATGGTCATCGCGGCATCAGCCTGGAGGCGACTCTCTTCCAGTCGGATGCGTTCGCGCTCGCTCTGTTGTTGCGCTTGGAGACGTTCTCTTTCCACTGCAGAATGTTCGCGCTCACTCTGTTGTTGCGCTTGGAGACGTTCTCTTTCCACTGCAGAATGTTCGCGCTCACTCTGTTGTTGCGCTTGGAGACGGTCGCGCTCACCCTGGATGCGGTCTCTTTCGGTTGAAGCTGTCAGCGTGGCGATCAGGGCTTGCGCTAGTCTCTGGTCGGCCTCGCTTGGGGATGACGCCGATGAGGGTGATCTGGCGTTGACAGGACCTGCCGTTGACCTGTTCTCTTTACGCGCTCCGAGGTCCATCTCGAGGGCGCTGCTTCTTATCTTCTCCCGCGCTCCGAGGTCCATCTCTGAGACGCGGTACTCTTCTCTTTGGTGCGCGCCGAGGTCTTTCTCGGGTGCGCGCTCTTTATCCTCTTGCGTTCCGAGGTCCATCTCGGTGGCGCTGTCTTTATCCTCTGGCGCTCCGAGGTCCATCTCGGTGGCGCTGTGGTCTTTGGGCATAGTCACGTCATGTCCCGCTTGTCCCCCCCGTGAGCTAAGTCAGTTTCGTTTGAACCCGCTGGGGTCTCTACTAGTGGGGCCGACAAGTCGATAGGATTGGGCATGCTTAAACTATTAGTTTTATCCGTGCTTAGCGTCTTTTTAGATAAGCTAGGAGGTAAAACGAAAGCGTAGTCCTCCAATTGTGGAGGGGGCTGACGTTGGCGCCTAGGGCGCGATAGTTTGGGAGAGCCGTTTGGAGAGTGTCCGCCGCTGGCCATATTACTATTAATATGATTAAGATTACTGATATCCGCATTGTAGGACTTGATGAAGCAGTCAATTGCGCAGACGACAACTTTCCAACAGTGCTATCAGTGATTTTGGGTAACAACTTTCTAAACACAGTGCCGAAAGTGGACCAAGCTTACAGAATCGGTTCTCGGGAGCAAAGAAGCAACGGGCCAAGAGTCATCATTGTTACTCTGCGGAAGACGGCAATAAGAGATGACATCATCAAAATTGCTCGCATCCAACGGGGGAAGCTGAAACATGGTGATCACTCAATATTTATCTATGAGGATCTAAGCAAAGACGCCATCGCTCGACGTCTACCCTACAAGGAGGTGATGCAAAAAATTTTCATGTCTGGCCTCAGACCAAGGCTAACATACCCGGCGCTGTTATCGATCGTGGGCAGGGACGGTCGTAGGATTGGATTACACACACCTAAAGAAGCTGAGGAATATTGGAATCGATATGGAGCAGAACCCCCAAGGCAGAACGAAACACTGTCTGAAAACAGATAAGCCGTTTCATCTCTCTCTTTCTCTGTGTATATCAGTATTAGAATGACTTTATTTGTGTTCATCAAAAGTAGCAGATGATATGCAGGCCGTCTACACCAATGCATATTGTGTATAATACGATTCGTAATACATTATAATTTCAGACCTCTGGTCTCCGTGGAGACAAGAACATATCATTGACAATAAGAACAATCTGGAAGATTCTGGGCTTATCGCTCGACTGCTCTGGGTCACTTAGATCATTCTGGAACACAACAACAGTCTATTAGTACTAGTGTATTCTACAACCTTCTAGAATAGAATGCACCATGACAACGAAGGCTTGCAACTCTAACATTAACATCCGGTGTGTATAAACATAGCATATGATCAATTGACTGAAGTTTAATCAGGCCTTAATAAAATCTTTAAAAAAATCAACCACACCTAAACGTATGAGCACAACAAGGTTATTCTAACAATTTAAGTAATCACTCCACTGATGAAGAGATTGGCACATTGTAGCTCTAAAAGGCTCTGTTTCTCTATTTTATCTAATTACTCAATTCTGTTCTAGTGGCTTCTCCACGTTGAGTATTATTCTATCTCTCACTCCTTATTTTATCTTTTTTTTATTTCTATTTTTTTTTTTTTTTTTTTTTTTTTTTATCTTACATTGTTCTTTTCCATTGTTCTTCACATTAAGGTGTTAATATTTCTCTACAATCTTTTCCTTTTTCCTGATGTTTCCTACATATGTTAGTAGAGGGTTCAAATGAATATGTCGATGAAAGTTTATTCTCTTTTTTTTCATTTTTCACAATATTTCATTACAGTAAGGGAAGGTGCAAGACCAAAAGCGACATTCTATTGTATTAGAATGAAAATGTTAGATCCTATGGCAATTAGCATAGGAAGATTAGGATTACAATGCTCAGTTTGGGCAATCCGGTGGCCTAAGGGAGAGAGTCATACGCGGAGGATGTGTTTTTGGAACACAGGCCTGTACGACTCTCTGGGTGAGGGGAAAATAGGGGATTTTTATTTGTATATATATATGTTTTTAAGCTCGGCTCTCAACGGGACCTCAATAATTGGATGTACATCTATTGTAGCTTCGCACTCCAGAAGCATTACCAAAAACTACACAAAAACATGCATAGATTATGGCTAGTTTGAATATAATGATATGGAACACTGGTGGGATAAACAAACAACACAAACGCAAAAGCGTGCTCACACTGATGAAAAAAGAACATGTGGACGTGGCTCTACTAAGCGAAACGCACATTTTAGAGGAAGACATAGATACGTTAGCGGATAACACATACCATAATATTAGTCACTCTTCTTTTGGTACGAGAACTCGAGGTGTAGCCATAGTTGTCAGACGTAAATTAAATATCGAATTAAAGGGGGTATGGTCGGATGCTGAGGGGCGTATAACTATAGCTAGGATTGTACACAATAACAGGAAAATAGCGTTGGCAGCGGTATATGCCCCAAATTTGTACGAACAGGGTTTCTTCACTTCACTAACCGATGAAATGTTAAACCATCCCGAGTACTCATTTATAATAGGTGCGGATTTTAATGCCATTTGGAATCCAAGGATGGACAAATCTTACCTCGCCTTTTCCAGCGAACAAAAAAATTAATCTAAAGCATTAAAAGATTGGTCAAAGACTACAGGGGTAAATGATTTATGGCGTTCACTTAATCCCACGACCCGAAAGTACTCCTGTCGATCGGCGAGACATAACACATTATCCAGAATTGATTATGTCTTTGCATCCCCGAAACTATTTGATAAATATGAAGTGGAAATGATACCCAATGCGCTTTCAGATCACTGTTATTTACTCCTAAAAGCAACATTTGGTATACTATCTTCCCGGGCCCCAAGATGGCGTTTTAATACGATGCTGCTTAACAACAAGGAATTCATTACACAACTCAAAGAAGCTCTCACAGTATTCCTACGGGAGAATGCAAACGCGGTGCAAGACCCCAGAATAATATGGATGTCGGTAAAGGGTATGATCAAGGATTTCACGGATAGATTTTCCTCCATATTGCGCAAGAATCAATGCACAAAACTGTCTGAACTGGAAACGCTTTACTCAACGTTATTTAATTCTTTAAAATACAACAACTCAACTAGACTAGAAAATCAAGTTAACGTACTAAAAACAGAGATCAATGCAATATACAGACAAAAATCAGAAATGCAAATACGCAGCACAAGACAACAGCAGTACTCCCAAGGTTCTAAACCTAGTCACCTATTAGCCATGCGATTAAGAATTAATGCAAAATTTGCAGATATAACTGCCATTAGAAAACAACAAGTACTTGTAACAGACCCCAAAATAATAAACGATACATTCAAAGAATTCTACTCCGACTTATATAAATCAGAAACGACCTTTGATCAAAACAAATTGGACACATATCTTAATCAAATTATTCTCCCTAAACTTTCGGAGGACGACGCTAAACAGTTAGAAGCACCGATCACATTAGAGGAACTCAAGAAGGCCATATCCGAAATGAAAAATGGTAAGGCTCCTGGAAGAGACGGTATCCCATCAGAAATGTACCTTTCTTGTTGGGACATATTTGGACCCTTATTACTAAATATGATCTTATACTCAGTCAAGGAGGGGAGCTTCCATAAACACGACAATATTGCACTCATTTCAGTCCTTCTCAAAAAAGACAAAGACCCCACGAGTGCGGTAGTTACAGACCTTTAAGCCTCCTCGGAACCGATGTCAAACTGTACTCTAAAGTATTAGCCATCAGATTACAAAAGCATATGACGTCTTTAGTTCATCCGGACCAAACTGGCTTCATAAGAGGTCGCCTGATCAATGATAACATAAGACGAATACTGCACGTACTAGATGCAGACAAAGAGGACACCATACCTAAGGCGATGCTGTCCCTGGATGCTATGAAAGCATTTGACAGGCTGGAATGGTCGTTTCTATGGGCAGTATTAGAAAGGATGGGGTTAGGAAAAGGATTCATTGATATGATTAAAGTATTATACAAGGACCCATCGGCCATGATTACAACAGGTACATTCATCTCCAAAATCTTTCCGGTATCACGCTCAGCCAGACAGGGTTGCCCTCTTAGTCCCGGACTATTCGATCTATCATTAGAGCCTTTAGCACAATATATAAGACAATCCCAATACATAGAACCAATCGTAATCAAGGGCACACAACATAAAATTAGTTTATATGCGGACGACGTAATATTGTTCATGCAAAGCCCCAACACCACATTGCCTCATCTACTCAAGTTGATAAAGAACTTTGGTGATTTATCGGGATTTTAAATAAATTGGCCGAAGTCGGCTTTCCTTCCACTTAACACCCAAGCAAAAAAAGACACAACCCTCCCAGGTGCGATACCCATGGTAAAACATTTTAGATGCTTGGGTGTGGAAATATTTCCCACCATAAGACAAACGGTGAAGCACAATTACACAAAAATACAGAACAAAATCAAAGACGACCTGGACAGGTGGGCAAAACTTAAAAACTCAGTACAGGCAAGGGTATCAATATTTAAGATGGATGTACTACCAAGAATCAACGTCATCAGCTCAATGCTACCGTTACCCCCTCCAGAGGGCTACTGGAAAAGATTACACTCCTCCACATACAAATTTATTTGGAATAACAAACCACCTCGCATAAAAAGATCCACCGCACAGAGAAATAAAGCAGACGGTGGCATGGCAGTTCCAGATTTTTTCCAATATTTTAAAGCTTACACATTAAGACCATTGAAAATATGGTTTGATCCCCAGGCTTTAGTATCCTGGAGAGAATTGGAAGAAAACATAGTAGCCCCACAGAGACTGAAGGACATAGCACACACTAAACTTCCAATCAAGCACTGTGAGCGGAAATTTGGCCCCATAATTACCCATGCAATCCGAACATGGCGGGAAACACACAAAAAATATCCTAACCCTCAAAAATGGCATAATCACACTCCCATATTCAATAACAATGCACTCTTAATGGAAAAACGTCCTATAAGATTCCCTATATGGGAAGAGCAAGGCATACACTCATTAGGGGATATTTTTAATAACCAGGGCTTTTGTAGTTATGGAGAAATATGCACAAAGTTTAACCTCACCGAGTCCACATGGCTTTTTTACATACAGTTACGCCTATGTTTGAGGTCTCACGGTGTTCCATTAGACATACCAGTTGAACACCACAGATACCACAAATTCTTCTATGAAAGAGAAACATTGAGAGGTTTTGTATCAGGTTTTTATTATCAATTACTAACGTCCTCGTATGAAACCCTCCAACTAGACACTGTCTGGAGGAGGGATATACCAGACCTGGAAAGTGACTTTGATTGGCAAGAAGCATGGGCAAATGTCCGTCTTACATCAAGGAACCCGGACCATCAACAAATCAATCTTAACTATATTCACAGGACATACTTGACTCCTATAAGACTGAACAGAATGGGCCTGAAACAAGACTCAAAATGCTCCCAATGTACAAATGGAGACGAAGGGACATTTATGCACATGTATTGGGACTGCCCACCAGTTAAGGCATTCTGGAAAGATGTGACCCATCAATTATCAAAACTTGTATCTTGGAATATACCAGTACACCCCTCTGTATTGCTTTTGAATGATGTTTTTGAGTTTGCAGTAAATCCACAGCTAAAGAGATTGGTTTTATCGGGTATCACAGTAGCTAAAAAACTGATCGCATCACGCTGGTTTCAACCGGAAAAAATGTGCCGGAAAGTTTGGTCTCTTACATATCTCGATGTGATTTATCAAGAAATATCTACAGCAAGAATTCTGGGTCTCAACGAATCCAAAATGTCAATGTGGTTGGAAGTGGTGGAGAGAATAAAAGCTAGCTTATAATGGTAGTGTCTGGTTAGGAGTGAGGGATAATGGAGGTACTGTACTATCCAAGGAGGGGTCCGGGAGGGGGGGGTTCGAGCTGGAGCATATGTGTGTAGGGTTTTAGAAAATAGGTATTAGGGGTATATCCTGTATAAGGCATTTGTATAATTGTTAATTTCGTTGGATATACACTGTATACGGTAAAATATTATTATAGACTTTTTTTTTATCTGGTTTCTGTACTTGCATGTAATTTTAGCCACCTTGACTGTTAGTTTCATTATGCATTGTGTGTTGAGTACTGACTTTTATTAATTTCTGTTTTGCAATAATAATAATAATAAAAAAAAAAAAAAAAAAAATTGAGCAAAAAAAAAAAAAAAAAAAAGATTACTGATACCCTCCGGCTCGAAGGACCAATTGTAACTGAGGGGTTACAAAACCCTGACTGTATTAAAGATTGTGATAGATTAAACCACTACTACATATTATTATTATTATTACTTGCCAGACAGTACAGTTAAATATGGCAGACACTCAGAATAGACGGCACGGTGACAAGGAGATATCATTTACAGTATTTATTATTATGCAGCCAATATACAAATGGGAATGACTTGGTCGCTCTTTTATGGCGAATAATATGAGAAAGTCAGCGAGTAGCAAAGTCAGTGGGAATGAATAATTCCTAAGCTAGGTATACTAGACCAAACGCCGCCTGGCGTGGGATGGCAATATAGGGGGGCAAACGAGGGTACCGCTGGAGACAAGTGATATCCTCCCAGAGTTGTAAGCTCCAGAGGAAGGAAGAAGGTACGGATATTCAGGCTGTTCACTTGAAGAAAAGGGGGTTCTCATACGGATCCGGTCCTTATAATCCAAGTGCTCAGTAGCAAGGTAATAGCTGTAATCCAATGCTCGATAGCAATGATGATAGCCAGCCAGCTTCGTCCTCGAAGCTAGCCCGAGGTAAGATCTTCAAGGTAGTTAAATCCAAACGACAGTGGGTATTAACGATGCTCTTCTCCACGGTACTACGTTCCACAATCACTATAATCCAACCAATAATGGTTCTACAATATCGCTGCGGTAGGTTCCAATGTGCACATGTCCAATAGTTCTGCGACTAGGCCCTCCTCATGTGCTGGCACTAATTACTAAGTCCACACACACTTGCTAAGGTTCACACTAGTTACTAAACGAACGAACTGCTTGTTAATGCTGCACACCGAACGAACTGCTGTAATACGATTCACACTAAATGACGACTCTTTACTTCACATTAAGTTAGGTCGAACTTGACTCTGCTATACGCTAGGTGCAGCTACTGCTGTTGCATTACTCCGGACGAACTTCACGTTACTTCATACAACTGCTACTTAGACGAACACACCGAACTGCTACTGTTCGCGCCTTCCACGATATATATACTTAGAGGGCTTTCTAGTGCCCAGCCTCAGCTCTTGTCTGGAATCAATGCGCTGGCACCAGGCATGTCCCAACTTGTCCAGACTCGCCTTTGAACCTGTCTCAGGGGCGCGGTCCTTGGCGCCGCGAACGTCAAGGGCATTATCCAATGAGGAAAGCGAATAATGCTATGATTCAAATGGAGGCTTAAAGGGATATAGCTTATATATATAAATAATATACAAGTTATATAAAACAATAAAACGTAGATTCTCAATGTTAATCTGGCCCTTCACAACAGGCGTGGATTTCGTCATGGGGAATGATATCGCTGGGGGTAAGGTTGTCCCTGTGTTGGAGGTTGACACTCCATTTACTAACTCATTGTGTGATGCATTGATTGATAATCGCCCCAATGTCCCTTCTATGTGTGCTGTCACTAGGGCACAGAAGCGGAAGCGGAAGCGAGACCATGGTCTAGCGTTGGGTGACTCTGTCGGTGGTGAGTTTTGCAAATTGGCGGTGGAGCAGCATTTTGAGGCTTGAGGGGATGAGGTGTTTATTGTGCTGCCCACGCCTCGTGCTATGCTCACTGCCCGGTTCTCAGGACCTTATGTGGTAAAAAGAAAGGTGTCTGCCACTAAGTATATGTTGTATACGCCCGAGCGGCGGAGGAGGACACGCTGGTGTCATGTGAATAGGCTAATGAAGATGCCTGCCCGCGTCTCGTCGGAGTTGGGATGTGACAGGGCTGTTGGTTCACATGCTGTGTTGTGTTTTGATGTGCCTTACAAGACGCACAGTGTTGCTGTTGGGAGTGCGGACCCTGTTAAGCAGTTCGCGTATCGGTGTCCGGTGGCGATGAGGGAGGTCATGGGGAGAGAGGCTCTGTACCCCCTGAAAAAAAAAAGGGGGGGCTAGCTACACATGGCCATGGTCCCTGGAGCTCTTTTTGCCTTCTGGCTTCCAAGGCTAATGTGTCTCTCCGTTTTCTGTACTGCAGGAGGGTGACGCGGGGCCTGTGTGGTGCTGATGTGGCCCATTTGGTGGGTGATTTTGTGGAGGGAGAATTTTTTATTTTTTTTTGTTTCTGTTCTCCCTGGGATGTGGTACTAATCTCATGTTGGGTAATAAGCAATAATGTTTTGCTAACCCTGCAGGTTCGCTCTTATGGGGGGAGGTGTGACGTACATGGGTACGTGGGTTGGTCATTACCATTATTACTGTATTTATGACACCATCTGAACATCAGGTTAGTATATGTAAATGTGTTGTTTTGTATGTGTGATGTTGTGTCATCTCCTAATCTCTGTTCTGTTCCGCAGATGCCACTCATCTCCCTGATTGGATTGGTTGCACCTGAGTGCAACTTCGGGCAGGCAGTGGAGATGAGTGAATAACAGGGTGGGAGATGACACACGTCCGGGGCGCCTCATTGGAGTCACTGCCACGTCTCAGAGTGGAGTGAGGAGGTTGCCTTCTCTGCTAGCTGTCGCGGTGGAAGCGATATACATGGTGGCTTTGTGTTAGTGACCACTTGGTGTGGATCGATCCTAGTTTGTGGTGGTGTCCTATAACGGACACGCAGTTATCTTATTAATTGTTTGTTTGTCTGTATGTATACCGTGTTTGTTCTCCCCTTACCTTTTTCCCTTTGTGTGGACTGGGTTTAAATCCCCTGAAATAACATCTCTTTTCCCTTTGGGAAAAGCCGTGGAGGTTTGAATTCCTACCCTATACAATAAATATTATTTACCATTTGAAACGTCTTCGTTTACTATCTGCCTACCCGGGACTGTTTGAAAAGCATTTACTGAGAGGGGCTGTTTCTGTTCATGTACAGCCTGCTCCAGCTACTATTCTGTGCGTCGTTAGACCTCTGTACATGACACCCTCTGTTTCAGCCCTGTTCTCATTCTAGCAATTTCTATGCCCCTCTGTTTCAGTCCTGTTCTCATTCTAGCAGCCTCTATACCCCTCTATTGCAGTCATGTTCTCATTCTAGCAGCCTCTATGCCCCTCTGTTTCAGTCCTGTTCTCATTCTAGCAGCCTCTATACCCCTCTATTTCAGTCCTATTCTCATTCTAGCAGCCTCTATGCCCCTCTGTTTCAGTCCTGTTCTCATTCTAGCAGCCTCTATACCCCTCTGTTTCAGTCCTGTTCTCATTCTAGCAGGCTCTATACCCCTCTGTGTCCGTCCTGTTCTTATTCTAGCAGCCTCTATACCCATCTGTTTCAGTCCTGTAATCATTCTAGCAACCTCTATACCTTTCTGTGTCAGTCCTGTTCTCATTCTAGCAGCCTCTATGCCCCTCTGTTTCAGTCCTGTTCTCATTCTAGCAGCCTCTATACCTCTCTGTTTCAGTCCTGTTCTCATTCTAGCAACCTCTATGCCCCTCTGTTTCAGTCCTGTTCTCATTCTAGCAGCCTTTATACCCCACTGTTTCAGTCCTGTTCTCAACGGGCTGTTTCTGTGTCTGTACCTTTAAATGCAAATTAGTGCCTCCCTCTCCCCAGCACTGGAACTGCACGTGAATGATCAAACAAAATTCAGCTCAAACTGTCAAACTAGGTGCTGCAGATCAAATATGACTCAGGATCCGGCAATATGATATCCAACTTATCACATACAATGTTGTCAGAAACATATTTTAGGTTCAACTTTAGATAGAAAAGAGAATGTTTACGAGCAAGCCACTATGTTGAACACAGGCGTTTTTAATTTTCTGTTTAAATTTTTGACATCACATAAAGACGGAAGCCCAAACGGCTCATTTAAAGGCACAGTTTCTGAATACGGGCTGGGTGCAAAATCTGACTGAGTTGTCTTATTTCACCGTTTGACTGTTAGTAGGCCCATCAGAGACCCAAATGCAAGTTCAAGTTTCAAGTTGCTTTATTAGTTGTCATACAGAGACTATTAGCACATAGAGACTGTGCTAGACAAAAACAGATAAGTATAAAATAGAAGTCACGTACAGTACGTGGACACAAGTGTTCAGTATGTACATATGTACAATGTTCAATGCAGAGTAGAAGTAACTGAGTTACCATACAATATACTATACAATATACTAATATACAATATACTATATAGTGCAAAGCAGAAATGGGATGAGGTACAATTTAGGTACAATTTACAGTAAGGTGTAATGAGGTATGGGTTGTAGTGCAAATTCTTTACCAATAAATATAAAGTGTGTTTAGGTGTTCTAAAGTGGGTAAAGTGGGTGCTGCAGTGAGTTGTTTGTTTAAAGTGAGTGTGTGCGTGTGGATGTGTGTGCTGTGAGTGCATTTGATGGTTGTTACATAGTGTTATTGTTCGTTGAGCATCCTGATGGCCTGGGGATAGAAGCTTCTTCTGAGTCTTTCTGTGCTTGCCATGAGACTCCGGTATCGCTTGCCTGACCGCAGCAGTTCAAAGAGGCAGTTGTTTGGGTGGCTGGAGTTTTTGATAATTCTCTTAGCCTTACCCATGCACCGCTTGTTGTAAATGTTCTGGAGAGTGGGAAGCCCCCCTCCAATTGTGCGTTCGGCTGAACGGGCCACTCTCTGTAGTCTACTATGGTCTTGTGCGGTGCTATTCCCAAACCAGGAGGTGATATTGCCAGTCAGGATGCTCTCTATTGTGCATGAGTAGAAGTTCTTAAGGATCTTCTGACTGACTTGGAACTTCCTTAGGCGTCTGAGGAAGTAGAGGCATTGCCGTGCCTTCTTCACAACACTGTCAATGTGTGTGGTCCATGTCAAGTCCTCGGATATGTGGACTCCGAGGTACTTGAAACTGTTCACTCTCTCAACCGGTGCCCCGTCGATGCTGAGGGGGCTGTAGTCCCTGACCCCCGACCTCCTGAAGTCCACAATCATCTCTTTTGTTTTGCTGACGTTCAGGGAGAGGCAGTTCTCCTGACACCACTGCGACAGATTCTCTACCTCTTCCAGGTAGGCCCTCTCACCGTTGGCAGAGATCAGGCCCACCACTACTGTGTCATCAGCAAATTTGATGATTGTGTTGTTGTTCCGCTGTGCCACACAGTCATGTGTGTACAGGGAGTAGAGGAGGGGACTCAGAACACAGCGCTGGGGGGCCCCTATGTTGAGCGTGATGGATGAGGAGGTGCAGTTGCCTGCTCTTACCACCTGGGGTCTACCCGTCAGGAAGTCCAAGACCCACTGGCAGAGGTCATAGTTCAAGCCCAGGTCCCTGAGCTTGGCTATGAGTTTGGAGGGGACTATGGTATTGAATGCTGAGCTGTAGTCGATGAACAGCATTCTCACATAGTTCCCCTGCCTCTTGTCCAGGTGTGATGCTGCTGTGTGCAGCACATGGGCTATGGCGTCCTCCGTGGACCTGTTGGGGCGATATGCAAATTGCAGGGGGTCCAGGTTGATGGGGAGGGAGGAACAGATGTAGCCCTTCACTAGCTTCTCAAAGCACTTCATGGCTATGGAGGTGAGAGCTACAGGGCGGTATTCGTTGAGGCAAGTGGACGTAGATTTTTTGGGTACAGGGATAATGGTGGACTTCTTCAGACAGGTGGGGATGACAGCCTGTTCTAAGGACAGGTTAAATAATGTCAGTGAATACCGGGGCCAGTTGGTCGGCACAGACTTTTAGGACGCGGCCGGGGATGCCGTCCGGTCCTGCTGCCTTCCTGATATTCACTTTCTTAAAGGTCCTCCTCACCTCATGTTCTGTTATCCTGAACACTGAATATCCATCAGCAGCGCCCCCCCCCCCCCCCCCCTCCATTGCAGTGGTTTGTAGGCTGGTGTTGTTATTCACAGCCTCAAACCTCGCATAGAAGGTATTGAGATAATTTGCTAAGGAGATGTCACTGTTCAGTTTGAGGGAGGTGCCTTTGTAATCTGTCATCGTTCTGAGGCCCTGCCACATACCTCTAGAGTCAGCCTGTTCAAACTGAAGTTCAACTTTATCCCTATAACGCCGTTTTGCCTCTATTACTGCTCTCCTGACGTTGTATCTCGCCACCTTGTGGTCATTCATGTTGCCTGTCACAAGCCCGCCGTTGTAGGCTGAGGTGCGCACTTTCAGAGCCTCACGGACGGATTTATCTACCCAGGGCTTATGATTTGGGTAAACTCTAATTGTGGTAGAGGGGATTGTTTCTTCTACCAGACTACAGACAAAGTCAAGCACCGTATATTAACGTATACAAACAGTGTATTCGTTAATATTGGCTGTGTTATCACGGAACACACTCCAGTCTGTGCATTCAAGTGCAGCCTGGAGTGTCTCCTCTGACGCTACAGTCCAACGCTTAACCTCTCGCGATACTACCGGCGCGTGCTTGAGACTTTGTTTGTACTTTGGCAAAAGAAAGATGGCGGCGTGGTCCGATTTACCGAATGGACTAAGAGCCTGTGCCTTGTACCCGTTCTTAAATTGCGAGTATACATGGTCTAATATGTTCTCGCCTCTGGTGGGACAGGTCACATGCTGATAGAAATTCGACTTGCGCTGTTGAAATCGCCCAGAACCAAAATGGCAGCGTCAACATTAGCTGTCTGTAGTTTGTTTACCTCATCGTGAAGCTTCGAGAGTGCGGCCCCAGTGTTTGCATGTGGTGGAATATACGCTCCGATCAGGATAATGGATGTTAACTCCCTCGGAAGAAAGAAAGGTCGGCATTTGATGATGCATGTTCACAAGCACTGAAAAAGTGAGTTTTTCACAAGATTTTACGATTAATTTATTTCTTCGCCCTTTGGAAAGATGTGGTCATACAGATGGTTGTATCAATTATGCATAAGGTGAGGGTGTGTGTGTGAGACATGTATACAGATGAGATTCATATGAGCAACAGGCTACTGCATCAGGACCTAAAGCTATGTATATCAGGTGAAAAAAGTCCAGCGTATCTTTTGGCACACTAATTTGATTTTGATTACATATACCGTATACTAATGCATAGTGTACACTTCAGGAAAGAGGGAGGAAATGTGTCACTAATTGTATAGATGAACAATGTTTCACTGTGTTTCATGATTTGTTGTGTGTTTTGAAACATAGGGTTGTGGTTCAACAATGTATAACATATAATATAAGTGCCTTAGATCCCATTTGTGTCTCAAAATACTTACCAGAGGTTTTAGGGACATTCTCTGTGGTTTGTAAGCACCGGCAACACAAGTGTTTTCACTGTCTTTGATTGGAGGAAGCTATGGGTGGGGGGGGGGAATCCATACAGCAATACATCATAATATTTTGCAGATATTATATTGATACACTGACGGCAGGTATGGAAATTACTTGACAAGCCCATTCTGCTGCAATAAAAACAATTATTGGAGTGAGGTGAACAGACTGGAAATGTAATGTTATTAGATAAAACAGATGTTGTATATATATTTTTATTCGCAATATATCTAGTATCTTATAATATCATATTGTGGGGCCTCTGGTGCTTCCCACCCCTAGCGGTAGCTCAGTTGCCATCACTTTCTGGGGGGGTTCAAAACCTTTTATTCTGAGGGAAGTCATATAGAATGACACCCTAAAGACATGTAATTGTGCAAATTCGGACTGAAAACTGAATAGGAACACTCTTAATCAATTTCTATTTTAATTATAGCTGCATCTTATCCAAGCAAGATTCTTCCACCCACTCTGTCGAAGTAAATGAGAAAACAGATAAGAAAAAATAAATCAATACAAATGTTTGCAACACCTCATCACTCAATGGTAATAACAGTTACTATGGAACCTGTTGTTTATTAACTATGGGACATGTAATATATATCGCTGTAATTATTATTTTGCAGTGCATGCAGGGGTGTATTTGTGTACAGGCTTAGAGAGAGAAAGAGGGGAGATAAGGAGGGAGAGTGAAGGACAGACTGAAAGAGAAAGAGAGAGAGAGGCAGACAGTGACTGGCTGAAAAAGAGAGAGAGTGAGAGAGACAGACAGGCAGAGTGAGTGAGACAGACTGACTGACTGACTGAAAGAGACACGGGCAGACAGACTGCAAGATAGAGAGAGAGAGAGAGAGAGAGAGAGAGAGAGAGAGAGAGAGAGAGAGAGAGAGAGAGAGAGAGAGAGAGAGAGAGAGAGAGAGAGAGAGAGAGATGGAAATACACAGGCCGACTGAGGCTGCGGTTACACTAATGGCCAGTTTTCGTTTCGTTGTCAGGGTCAGTTTCGCTTTTCAGAACGCAACGTAATGGCAGGCAAGTTAGACATTGTTTTTGCCTCCTGAGCACAGTGATGTATATACATGTAGTACAATGCCAAAGCAGTAGGTGGCAGTAGGTGGCGATGTAGTTCAAACATGAAGGCAATTTTCAACCAATCAGAAAAGTTGAATGTGCAAATACACTTCCTGCTCAAAATCAACAATCTACCATCTTTAAATGCCTCGCGTGAGACATTTAGCCAACGTAGTATTTATTTTTCAGCAAAGAAAGTGCAATAAAAGTGCAATAAACAAAACAGATACATTCACTGTGTGTTCTGCCTCTCATTTGTTGATGAAACAAAACTAACATCAACACAATTGCCCACCAAGAGCGGAGTTTAGTCTCACAAAAAGATTGTCGCCGATTTTGTTAGCTTACGTGCTAACGTGATTGGAATATGCCAGTATAACAGTATAGCATTGTGGCTAGCAGCGAAGTTTGTTAGCTTGCGTGCTAACGTGATTGGGATATGCCAGTATAACAGTATAGCATTGTGGCTAGCAGCTTGGTAACGTTAATGCTAGCAGAATGAATGGATGTAAACTTTATTTAACAGATTGCAGAATGGGTACAATACAATACGGCTCAATACAAACAATTGTTAAGGGAATGCAGACTGTTGTAGCTTGGACTGGGCTCCTTATAACAATAACTTTACAACACATGGTAGCCGCAGCTCCTTGGGACAGCTCTGCTGTAAACACTGGAAATAACCGTGCGGGTCTCTATAGACGAACAACGGCTCTGTATCCGGCTCTCGCAGATTACATGGCACCATTGTCTGCGAGTTTTGGCGAGTATCCAAAACGGAAACACAATTTCAGCGTTGCCAGTAGTTTACGCGTTATCCTGCCAAAACGGCGTTTCTTTTTAACTTGGACAGCAAACGTAATCATTCAGCAACAAAAACGTTGCTGTATTCACCAGTGTAACCATGGCCTAAAAGAGAGGCAGAGAAACAAATAGAGTGAAAGAGAGACAGACAGAGAGACAGACAGACAGACAGAGGGAGGGAGTGAGTGAATGAGGGAGAAAGAGAGACAGACAGAAGGAGTGAGTGAACGAGGGAGAAAGAGAGACAGATGGACACAGAGACTTAGAAGTGCGTGTGCGTGAATAGCATGATGACACGGGGGCGCCGCGAGACATTATGCATGCAGAGGAGAGAGTGAGGAAGAGAGAGCGGCTGGATGATCTGCTGTTGCTTGTATCCTTCCCTGTTACTCCATATCCCCCTTTCTCCACCTAATCCTCTCACTCTTTGTCTCCAAATCTCTTGTTATAATCTCTCCTCTTCTCCTGTCTTGAGCGTGTGTCCCCTCCTCTCTCCTCCTCCTCCCGTTCCACACGGTGCCACGCTCGCGCCAACAGCTCCACCAACAGGTGGTGAAGAGATGCGAGAGAGAGAGGAGATCTTTTCAGGAGCACTAACCGTCTTCAAAGCCTGGCATCTGTGTATAAACCCAAGCTCTCTGCACTTCAAATGGAATATGTGTCTTTACTCTTTAGGTTTCCCATCTTGTGCGTTGCCTCGGGATGAAGGATTCATATTGACTCCCACTGAAGGTAATTCTGAATCAGGATTCATGAGGTCCAGGGAATGGGAATAATTGTGGTGCTTTAGTTTACAATACAATGTGATGGTCTCTTGTTCATTGTATCAGTTAATGTTAATCAGTTTTATTTCAACATTTAATTTGGAAAATAAATGCAAAGCAATACATACAGTTTAGTATATATTAAATACCCAGGACAATTTCAGTAAATAGTATTTATGATGAATTGAAAATGGGGGACCCTGATGTAAACAAGACGAAAGTCTTTCTCTGGTCTGCATCCCCTTAACAATTGTATGTATTGAGCTGTACTGTACTGTACCCATTCTGCAATCTGTTAATAAACTTTTCAATCAATCAATCAATCATGCATTCCTTATTGCCATTCATCTTGTGTTGGATGGAGTTCTGAACAATTCCAGCTGAGCAGAATATAACCGCTAGTACCAGGAGTACAGCTCTTCCACACAATCTGCTGCTAACCATTCTGTACACCAGAGCTTCTCAAAATATTTCCTATCAAGGAACCACAATTCATACACATCAGACAGCAGACCTTCTTTCTCAGGGACTGAGAAGATTTTGGTTGTTAGATATGATTAATTCCCCAATCCCATATAGGCTACTATAAGTGAGGAGATAACAGTGGAGAGAGAGTGAAACCGCTGATCAGAATAATAATCAGAATCACTCTTATATTCTCTCATTGGGCTAACTAATTAACTATTTACTAATTACTTCTAATGAATGAAGTAGTGAACTAAGAGGATTCCCCTATTTCTGGGGACCCCCTAGAACCCCCTCAAGGACCCCTGGGGGTCCCCTGACTCCACAATGAGAACCACTGCTGTACACAATATTCTCCACTTGCACAACCTGAAAGTAGGCACTTCCGGCTGACTTCCGGTTGCGAATGGTACTTCCTGTCCCATCCAAATACATTGGTTTTAGCTACTTTTCTCCCCTTATTTAAACAACTTTGTCGTCACAGAGAGGCAAGGAAACGTTTGTATTATTATAGTATAGAATGTATTTAATAAGCAAACGTTTGTCAGCAGGGTTTTTGGGCTGTATTTCATGTAAAAACATTCACTGTTAGTTTACTTGCTAACGCTAATTAAGGCTAATGCTGGCTAACAGAAGCTAGCGCAAGAAACGACGCCGCAAAGTATTGTTTATAGTGCATTTCTTGCCACCTTATAGCATTTGTACATTTGTATGACAGTCTATAATGCTCCCGTGAGGTTTTTCCGGACGTTTTGGTAATGATTTTCACTATAAAATCATATTTCTAAATGACAGGAAGTTGATAAACTGGCCGGAATAGCTTTGAGCTAACGATCTTTGCCGATGCATTCCATTCTAAACGTAACGTTAGTTGTTCAAAACATTACCCGTCTATATAATTTGTTCCTCAACGTTATATAGACAGGTCATGTTTTGTAAACTAACGTTATGTTTAGAATGGAATGAATACATGGGTCGGGAAAGATAGTTAGCTCAAAGCTAATCCGGAAGGGCAGCTAACAGTAGCTACTGTCTGTAACTGTGATGCATTTTCTGTTTGCAGTCCAATGTTCACCAAAACACACACCCACACACGTTATAATTTGTTCCTCAACGTTATATAGACAGGTCATGTTTTGTAAACTAACGTTATGTTTAGAATGGAATGAATACATGGGTCGGGAAAGATAGTTAGCTCAAAGCTAATCCGGAAGGGCAGCTAACAGTAGCTACTGTCTGTAACTGTGATGCATTTTCTGTTTGCAGTCCAATGTTCACCAAAACACACACCCACACACTTATAATTTGTTCCTCAACGTTATATAGACAGGTCATGTTTTGTAAACTAACGTTATGTTTAGAATGGAATGAATACATGGGTCGGGAAAGATAGTTAGCTCAAAGCTAATCCGGCCTGTTTAACCACTAGCTTCTGTTAGCTAATGAAGGCTAATGCTGGCTGAGCAAGGAAACTAACAGTAAACGTTTTTACATGAAATACAGCCCAAAAACCCTGCTGACAAACGTTTGCTTATTAAATACATTCTATACTATAATAATACAAACGTTTCATTGCCTCTCTTACTTACAGTCTATACAGTTCCAAAGCCATCCACAAGGTGGCAGAATGGATCCCAGTCTGATTGATTGATTGATTGAAAACTTTATTAACAGATTGCAGAATGGGTACAATACAGTACAGCTCAATACACACAATTGTTAAGGGGATACAGACCAGAGAAAGACTTTCGTCTTGTTTACATCAGGGTCCCCCATTTTCAATTCATCATGCCTGCATGTCCTCTCACCATCTTGCAGGATGTTTCATGTTTGCAGCCCGTTTTGCAGCTGCCAGCTGAAGTGATCTCCCTCAATACTGGACCAATTACAAAAGTATAAATGAATGAACATTTTTATTTAAAATGGACACCACAGCCACATTGGACCAGCCACAGTGGACAGACCAGATGTGCTGTTTTGCGTGTTTATAGCACAAGTGCTAGTTTTCAACACTAGTCCATTGAGGATATTCTAAAAGATATAATAAAATCAACAGTAAAATACAGAATTAAAATCACAAATCAGAACAAATAGTCAGAGCAAGAGTCCATGATCAAAAGAACAAGACCAGTCCGTGTCTACATGTGTGAGCCCTGCTGCTTTGATTTCAGCCATACCTTGAGTCCTCTGCTGAAGACGTTGGCATTGGACTCCAGTTTTAAACCAGTAGGCAGAGAGTTCCATAAGTTTGCCCCGTTAACGGAGAAGGCAGACTGTCCAAACGAACTCTTGCACATGGGAACAGTACAGTCACCATTATTGGAAGCTTGTGTGTTTGCTCTACTAGAGCTCCAACGTCTAACCACCAGTCCAGAAAATAAAGATGATGCATGATTGTGCAAACATTTAAAAACAAGTCTAATATTACAGAAAATTACAGAATTGTCAAACGTGAAAAGAAGCCCCTGGACATAACAGCATTGCGGCCATAACCACACACACACACACATAGCTGACGCTTTTATCCAAAGTGACTTACAAATTCAGCAAGAGAGGTACCTCTCAGGCAGCTGGGGTCAGTGGCATTGTTTTGTTTGTCAAATATTATTGAACTAGAGTGTTAAACTCCGAGTTCATAGTAGAATAGACATGATAAGTGGTAGTATAAGTATAGTAGTAGAGTACAAAATTGTAAAAGGAAAAATATCCATGACACCTGAACATGGTGCAGCAGCTACATAAACCACTCACCTGAACATAGCCTGGTGCAACAGCTACATAAACCACTCACCTGAACATAGCCTGGTGCAGCAGCTACATAAACCACTCACCTGAACATAGCCTGGTGCAGCAGCTACATAAACCACTCACCTGAACATAGCCTGGTGCAGCAGCTACATAAACAACACACCTGAACATAGCCTGGTGCAGCAGCCACATAAACCCCACACACATAGGCTAAAGCTGCCACCCAACAAAAACTATATGTTACCCAATAAACTACAATATTGAAATAGCCAATAATTGTAATGCATAAATTGTAAATTAGCTTACTTTTGATGGTTTTAGCAGGGGATGATGGAACTTTGAACACTTCAATTATTTCATTATGGTCCAACGATTCAGTCAGTCTCTATAGGAGACGATATCATGCTGGTGTCTTTCACTGGAGAGCAGGGTTCAGTCTGTATGTCACCACTGATGACAGATTGACAGTTGAAAATAGTATTTCTGCTTGTCATGGGTAGGGTGATGAGGGAATATAGGAGATGATTCATGTTGGGGAATGTGTCTGTCATACTTAATGGAAAGGCTGTGTCCATGTTCTGCATCTTCCACAGCAACTGCAACCTGGGTGCAGGCTGGCTGTACTGTTAGGTTTTGTAAACAACCCCAACAGCACGACACAGACAGGTAGTTCAGAGTTAGCCAAAAACGACAGGCGTATTTATTTTCACAAAAAACACAAATGTGCAACAAAACAGTAACTCCATTAGAGGGGAATGTCTTCTAGTCAAGTAGGCTCTGCTGCACTGCCCACAGCAGAGCTGACTCTGCGGCTCTGCAGCCCTGTCCTTAGCAGAGTCTACTCTGCGGTTCTGCGGCTCTGCAGCGCTGTCCTTAGCAGAGTTTATGCTGCGGTTCTGCGGCTCTGCAGCGCTGTCCTTAGCAGAGTCTACTCTGCGGCTCTCCAGCGCTGCAGCCTTAGGTTATCCCAACTTGCGGGAAAAAGGAAACGGAGAATCTCATTAGTCCCAGAACGCAGAAAATACAGGGCATAGTCCAGTAACCAAACAAATCTACACTTCTTCAGTGTTGTAGGAAACACACAAAAAACGGAAAACCAAGGTGGAGAGTCCAGGACAGAACGAGGATTGCAGTTCATGGAAAAATAGTCCTCCAAATGAACTCACCAAAAGCAAAGTCGAAGTGGGTAACTAGGCACGGGTCCACGGGTCCACAGAGGCAGAGAGAGAAACACAGCAGCAACTTCCAAGGGGCGCACTGGAGAAACAACGAGAGGGAACAGCAGTAGAGCTGGTGGTGACAAAACGACCCGACACAGAATGATCAGCAAACCGAGTATAAGAGTGCTCCCGCCGAGCTGATTGGAAACTCCTCTCAGGTGCGTGATGGTAATTGGCACTGAGAAGCACACAGTACTGGGCCAGCCCTCACATGTACGTCTTGTTAACTACTTAATTAACAGTCTTGTTGAGGAGAAACTGACTCAGGATCAGGTGTCAGGTTGATCAGGTTGAGAATGATGACTGAACTTCTCTTCCTCTTGCTCCTCACAATGGGCCTCATTCACCAATACTCTATTATTATGTTTCTTATATTCTTTCTTACCTGTCTATTAAGAGAAAAATAAGAAAATCCACCACCACATTCATCAAGCCGTTCTTATTCAAGTCCAAATCCGTTCTTACCCACGTGTGTTGAATGAGGAATCCCACCTGTTCTTAAACTGAAATGCGCGTTCGTGCAAAATGTATTTGCATACAGACACACCCGTCATCTCCTTATAAGGCGAATGAGGCGTGTGTAAAACAGCCGAGGTTTGGCACCTGATCCCTGTCTGATCCATTCAACAGGAAGCTATTTGTGACTGATCTCAAAATGACACACAGACACACACACACGTCTCACGACTCGCGACTCAGTGCATGTGTGTGTTCCTGTGGGTCGCTCATCGCATGTGTGTGTGTGTGTGTTAATCTGATGACAAATAAAGCTTTATACTTGTACTTATACGTATACGTACTGTATAGTGCGAAATAAATCGTTCCAGCAAAGTAGGCTTTGTCAATACTGAACGACTGCACGCTTGTCAAGAACCAATCGGCAGTAGGTTGGGAAATACCGTCACTGTCACCTGTCATCTCTCTCTGAAAGGTCCCTGTGGCTAAAACCCTGAGTGCGCTCAGAACTTGTAGGTGTGGAGCAGAGAAAAGAAGAGAGGAGAGAGGGGGGAGGAGAGGAGAGGTTGTAAATATGTGTTCTATGCATACGGCCTGGGCAGCCAGAGCATCTAACTGTTCTAACAGCAATATATAATCCATTTCAGAGTGTGCAAACGCACGGATACACTTCCCAGTGTGTCCCAGGGCTCAGCTGACCTACCACACATGAATTTCCCCAAGACCACAAACAGACACGGGAGAATGTTTAAGAAACAATAAGAAATACTTTATTACAGGAAATATATATATATATAGCATACAAGTTCACAAACCTAGATAAATAACTACTAACTAACCTAATCTAAAAGACCAGTGCCCGTAGACCTAGGGTGAATAAAAGAGGAAGTGCTTCTCTGCACTGTAGGCCAACCCCAAGCTGCTACTCCCACCCCCACTATCTGTTCTGCCCCTGAAGCACTGCACATGTGGGAAATGGTGCTGATACTGCACCCAGGTCTGGAAATGGTCACGAACTAATCCAGAATCACACTGCACACTACACTACAAACATAGCCTGAGAATATAAATACCACACATCTGGTCTCAGGGAGTCACAGCACATAATCAAGTACTATTAGGAACAATACACACTGGTGGCACACAGCAAAGATAAGGGGGCATGTCTAGGGTAGTGGGTATGGGGTGCTATGAGGTTTAGGTCTGGGGCCCGAATGTTCCTCCCACATCCTAGCCTAGGTTGGGGCAGTGAAAAGCGCTGGTCATAGTTGGTATAGTTGGGGGCCTTAGGGATATTTTCGTGCAAATTTGTGCAAAAGCACCAAATTTGGCCCAGATGTAGCCCAGAGTATGCCCAATTGATTCAGCCAGGGCGCCCGAGCCGGCAACCCCCGGAATCGTGACCACCCTGGTGGCCAAATCAATATGGCCGCTGGACAGAGGTCGCCTGGTTCCAGTAAAAGGGCTATACCAACTTTGTGAACCCTTGCGAGTGAGTCAGCCACTCCATAATGCCTTGTATGTCGAGTGCTACAAGGTAATTATTTGGTAGAAATGGTTTTCTGTGGGTCTCCATAACCTCTGTGAAGGATTTGACATCTTTCCTGAACATGACCTGCAAGCTATGTGCCTCTTCATGATGAGATGTTGACGATGATGTGCTGCTGTTATACACAGCTTCAAACTCTTGCACCAACCTGGCGCAGTCAGGCCCTGCAAGCATGAAGAGTGTGAGGACTTCAGGGCTTTCATAGAGTCCAGCTGCTCCACCACAGGACTGCAGTTTTGTTTGATTGCTTGTGGGATTGATCTTTTGCAATCAAGCTGAACTTACGTTCTGACTGCTGCACTACGAATTTCCCCTTCATGAACTTTTCTTTTCAGGCAGCTCAAACATGTCTTGAACATGGACGGGTAACCAGCGAGCGTAGTTTGTGTGATCCATCACGTGAAACCAAGCACAGAGCTCATCACACACTTGAATGTACAGCTTGAAGTGTCCTTCTCGGAGTGACCGAACAAATTGACAGAACAGTAACTTTAGCTCTAGCACCTACGGGTGGCTGCAATTCTAAACTGGCCCCGGTAAATGTCCAAAACCCACCCACCCACCCACCCACCCAACCCCCTCCAATGTACAGTTTCTCCCCCCTCGAATGTATATATTTTTTTTTATGATAGCTTTCTCTTAAACAGTACTGTATATTTGTATATCTTGTATGTCATACGTATCTGGATGAAACAGTACTGTATATCTGTATGTCGTGTATGTCATAAATGTCATGATGAATTGAAAATGGGGGACCCTGATGTAAACAAGACGAAAGTCTTTCTCTGGTCTGCATCCCCTTAACAATTGTTTGTATTGAGCCATACTGTATTGTGCCCAATCTGCAATCTGTTAATAACGTTTTCAATCAATCAATCAGCTCCATGATGGTAGACCAGTACTTGAACTGTGGAAACTCCGCTGGAGATAGTTTGTCCCACATTTTGAATGTTTCAGATGGGCCAAGAACATCCACACAATAAGCAGAGTATGCCTTCTGCTTGAGAATATGAAGGGACATGAGAGTGACTTGATGGACATAATGTGTGCGTTTGATATGGTGCTCAATGAGGGCAGACTGAGCTCGTCCTGTAGTCAAGACCTGTGCCTGGGTATGGACGGTGGTCCAACCTGATTCGCGGAGCAGCTTGCCCGCCATAAGGTGAGCTTTGTCTTCGATATGCAATGCTCCCATCATTACGACCAACTTATCTTCATCAAGTGTCACAGGATATTGCCATTGGAGCTGCTTGGCTATAGCATACAATGGTTGATCAGCACCAAGGACAGCAATCTGGCCAGGATTCAGGAATGATGTGCCTTTCTGTGCTAGCTCCATTGCATGCTTCATCATGGATGCAGATGCTGCTTTATCTGGGAATAAGGGGTACACTCCTATCTCTGCATGAGGTTTCACTGTGTCATCATTCATAAGCTGCGAGTTATAACCTGACTGTAACTGAGGGGTACAATTCCCTGACTGTATTAAAGAGTATGGTATATTAAACCACTACTTAGTTATGTACTTTAATTACTGGCCATACAGTACATGAATATATATGGTGAACACCCACACAAGAATACGGCAATGACACATAAAGTTCTATTTGGAGGGTATTTATTATTATCAGAGCAAGCAACGTTAGGTTACAGATTGAGAATTATACTCGCGCTTGTAAGGCGAAGAACACACGTAAAGTAGGTCAAGAGCGTAAGTCAATGAGAATAGTAAGATGGGTCTAAACTGACGCCACCTGTGGCATAGCAATTACATAAGGCACACTAGTACCAGCTGGAGACACTGGGGGGTTCCCTCCGGGTGTAAGGCCGGCAGGGTAGAGGAATGTTCGGGTGCAAAGTCTGGGTCAACGCGGAATAAAGAGGCTCCAGCTACGGGAGTCGGTACATGTACTCCCTTGATCGGCAGAAAAAGCAGCAGTTGTAATCCAAGATGCTCGAATAGCATTGACGACAGCCAGCCAGCCTCCTCCTAGAGGCGGGCTCGAGTGATGATCCTCACAGGGGTAAATCCCAAACGATAGTGGAATCCACGGTACTCTCCTCCAGCGGTAACGGTACCAAAGCAATATAATCCAACCAGAAATGGTTCTGCAATCGCCGGTGTAGATTCTCCTGTGCACTATACTTCACATTAAACTAGGTTGAACTTGACGTTATTTCACTAAACTCTGACACTTTTACTATCCTATTCGCACATGTTCTAAGTGCTCTATTTTGACGCAAGGTTGCTCACTTCACTTGCACGTTGACTCGTGGTGAAGGTCTTAAGGTTTTAACTGAACTACTGCTGTTTACACCTGCGCCGTATTTATACGTAAGTGACAATCTAGTGCCAACCTGGTCACTCTTTGGTTCTGAATCACTACACTGCCAAAGGCATGTTGTAACATGCCCCAAACTCGCCCACTGCACCTGTCTGAGTACGAGACTGCCTGGAGCCTGGGGGGGGGTGTCCAATAGGAGAGCGCATGTTACTCTGGTTTGTACGCAGGTAAAGGGATATTCCGTGTATATATACAAATAATATACAGGGGATATCAAACGATATACAAATATTATACAAGGGATATCAAGCAATAAATATATATATTCGGTTTAATCTGACCCTTTGTAACAGCCGCCTCCTAATTAGTCCGCACCTAATTAGTTAAAGCGAAGGCAGATTAATAGTCCTGTCAACTACTCAATGTCTGTTGTGGGGAGTAGGGCAATCTACAAAGTCAGTGGGTCATGATCGTCATCAAGGGAGTCAGGGAGCCTTGGCAACTCTATCAGCCTCGCCACGGGTCGGGTGTAGGTCCGTCCCTGGACAATAACTTCTGCCGCTCTGACCTTTCCGTCGGCACCAGTGATCACTTTGCTTACGCGGCCGGCCGGCCACGCAGCTCGGGGTAGTGACTGGTCTATGATCATAATGACTGTGTCCACTTTTAAGTTGTCCCTGTCCTTGACCCGCTTCTGACGGGCTGGAAGGGATGGTAGGGAGCTTAGGAGGAAGCGGGCCTGAGACTGCTTTGATCTGTGCTTGGCTGTGCCTCCACATCCTCCGTCTGTTTCTCTTGTTTGGTCTGTACCCCGTCTGAGGAGGGGCCGGTTCCGGCCGCCCCATCAAGGAGTCGCTTGGGGTGCTGGGTTCGAGGTCAGCTACGTCGCTTAGAGCGCAGCTGAGGGGGGTGGAGTTCGGAACTCCCTCTTCTTGTGCCCACGGTTCTCTCACAGGCCTCTCGTCTAATGTCAATAGCCTCTCAACGGGCTGTACGAGAGAGTGGCCTGTGTCGCTCACCTTTGTGTGCAGGCAGCGTGTAGACGTGGGTTGACTGTCAAGTCCGTAGAGGGGGCCCTGGAGCGTCCACCCCAGTCGGGTCTGAACCGCGACTGGGCATCCTTTGGGTCCGATGTGGGCCGCCTCAATTGGGAGAATGAGGTCCGCATGGTCGGAGCCTATGAGCAGGGTCGGTGTGGCGCCGTCGATGAGCGGTATAGGTAGTTGACGTAGGTGCACGTACTTCGCCATCAGCTGTGGGATGGGGTAGGTGTACTGTGACAGGCCTATGTCGTGGCTGGTGAAGACGTTAGTGATACTATACTGCTTCTCGGGCTGCTCGACCGCTGCTATCTTGAAGGAGACATTTTCACCCTTTATGGTCTTCTGGTCTCTTCTAATGGTACGGATTGTCATTGTTCCTTTGGCACCCCGCAGGCCCAACTGGGCTGCGGTGGAAGCGAGGAGGAGAGTCTTTTCAGACCCATCGTCTAGGACGGCGTAAGTGTCCAGGACCTTGTCCTCGTAGCTCAGGAGCACTCTGACCACTTTGATGAGCACTCGGGGGGTCCCGTTATGCTGGTCTATGTGGAGCACTCCTGTTGGTGGGTTGCCTTGGATCTTCTGCTGGTGGGCCCCGCACAGTGATGCGCGGTGAGCGGCGCCCGCCTGGGCCGCCTCACGCCACTTATCAACTTGGACGGGGTTCAGTGTCTTGTATTCGGCGCACTGTGCCAGCCAGTGTCCGCCGTCGCAGTAGGTACAGACGATCTCCCGTTCCTCTCTGGCGGGGGAGTTGTGACTCGACGGTGGTGGCGCCGACTCGGGGTAGTACTGGTGGCACTGTCGGTCCCCGTGTCTGCTGCGACAGTCGGGACACCAGGGGGTGGTTTCAGGCCTGGTCTGTGGTGACACCGCCTCGGCCTGATACATCACCGTGACGGGCCCACTTTGGTTTCTTGGCGGACGCTTGTTGATGTCGTGCAGGACCTCCAGGTGGGCGCCGTCGCACTTGCTGCATTTCTTCTTTAAACGGCACTCAGCTGCCATATGGCTGCGCGCGCAGCGGAAGCAGCGGCGGTTGGCTTTGATCCACTGACTCACCTCGTCAGTGGTCAGCTTCTTGAAAGTGTCACATTGATACAGCCGATGTTCCTGTTCACAGTACTGGCATTCAATCTTCCACTCCCCCTTGGTCGGGGCGTTGCTGTGGTTCTCGTGCTGCGGCACTGACTCGGTCTGGTGCATAACGGTCACCGACCGGCGGTTATCATTAGATCTCCGAGGTCCATCTCTTGGGCTTGGTCCACTCCACACAAACGTATCCAGTCGTAGGCTGCTGACTTCCCTCGCGAGGAAGGCGGCCAGGTCTAGGAGGGATGACTCGGGACCGTCGGGATCACGGTGGTCTCTCTGCCGCCGAAAGCGCTCTTGGCGGGCTGGAGGGAGCTTCTCTAGTATTCGTTCCACATTAGAGTTAGCATATAGTTCATATCTCCCTTTCTCCTTTTGGGACCCCAGCATCCCTACCAGGGATTGTACCTTGATAGAGAGGTCATCCAATGCTCTATTGTCTTTGGCTGGGGGGAGGCGGTCGATATCTCTTATTTCTTGTATCACGTAGTCCCATATGCGTCCATAACGCTGGTCGAGGGCCACTAGAGCCGCGGAGTATGGGGTGCTTGAGTTGGAATATGCCAGCGCTATATTATGCGCTCTGGGCACCTTGAGGTGCTTGAGGAGGATGGCATATTTGTACGACTCATCGGGGACGTCGGACATCATAGTCTCCAAGCACATCCGTAATTCCGTGTACTGTGCTCTGTCCTCGTGCGTAAAGTCTGGGAACGTCGGTGTGCCAAGGTACGATACCATGGATGGCTGGCACATTGGTGAGCGTAGGGGAATAGGCCTCCTGGGCGAGTCTCCCCGTACGTGTTGTCGTGGGTTGGTACTTGGTGGGTACCAGGGGCCGGGTACCCAGGTGCTGTTCCTCGGTGCTGACTGTACGTCAAACTCACCCATGAGTTGGGTCGGGGGTTTGTAGTGCAGTGACTCGGGGCTGACGTCTGGGCTGTACTGGGCCTCCTGGTCCAGAGTACGTTGCTGCTGGTCGGGGCTGTACTGGGCCTCCTGGTCCAGAGTACGTTGCTGCTGGTGGGCTTGACATTCCTCCTCTTCCTCTTCCTCTTCTAGGTCCTGGAGTCTTCTAGTCAGTCTCTCGGCGACGTAGGCCGGTTCTTCCCGGTGGCTGGGTCTCGTATGGACCGGTCGGGGAGGGGGTTCGGAGACGTAGACAGGATCCTCCTGTTGGCGGGGTCCCGGGTCGCTTGGTTGGGTAGGGGAATGTGCCCTAGACCCTTGTCGTGATGATCTCCGGGAGCTCCGTGCGGAGAGAGGGGGTGTCGCCATGGCAATCAATTGTTCTATCATCTGCGCCTGCAGCCGGTCGCGCTCTGCTTCGCGCTGGGCATGGGCGGCGTCGCGCTCTGCTTCGCGCTGGGCATTGGCGGCGTCGCGCTGTGCATTGGCGCTGGCATGGGCGGCAGCGCGCTGTGCATTGGCGGCGGCGCGCTGTGCATTGGCGCTGGCATGGGCGGCGTCGCGCTGTGCATTGGCGGCGGCGCGCTGTGCATCGGCGCGGCCTCTTTCAATGTTCTCTTCCGTCTGAAGGCGTCTGGTCTCCAGTCTTATGCGGTCGTCTTCACTCCTTTGTTGCGCCTGGAAGCGCTCTCGCTCGGTTGCAGAGTGTTCGCGTTCACTAAGGGCTTGCGCTTGGAGTTGCGCGTGAAGGCGCTCTCGTTGGTCTGCAGATTGTTCGCGCTCGCTTGTCTGTTGAGCCTGGAGGCGCTCTCTTTCCATGGTAGACTGTTCGCGCTCACTAAGCGTCTGTGCTTGAAGTCGATCGCGTTCACCCTGAAGTCGATCGCGTTCGGTGGAGGCTGCCAGGGTGGCGATGAATGCCTGCGCCAGCATCTGGTCCGCCTCGCTGGGGGATGACACTGACGGAGGTGATCGGCTTCTGACAGTGCTCGTTGGAGATCTGTTCTCTTGGCGCGCCCCGAGGTCCGTCTCCTGGGCGCGCTTCTCTTCTGGTCGTGTGTCGGGTTCTGTCCCTGGAGCGCTTTCTTTATCCTGGAGCTCTCCGGGGACTATCCCGTGGTCGTTGTCTGGGGGTATAGTCATGTCATGTCCCCCCTGGTCCCCCCCGTGAGCTTGGTCAGCTTCGTTAGAACCCACTGGGGTCTCTACTGGCAGGGTCGCCTGGTCGGTAGGACTTGACATGCTTTGACTATCCGCCTTATCCGCATTTAACGTCCGTTTAAAGCTAGGCACTAGACTGACAGCGTATTCCTCCAGATAGGGAGGTGGCTGACGTTTGCGCTGCGGGCGTTCTAGCTTGGGAGAGCCGCTTGGGGAGTGTTCACCGCTGGCCATGGTCAATATCAACATTATACTAGATATTACACTGATCCTCGAAGGACCAACTGTAACTGAGGGGTACAATTCCCTGACTGTATTAAAGAGTATGGTATATTAAACCACTACTTAGTTATGTACTTTAATTACTGGCCATACAGTACATGAATATATATGGTGAACACCCACACAAGAATACGGCAATGACACATAAAGTTCTATTTGGAGGGTATTTATTATTATCAGAGCAAGCAACGTTAGGTTACAGATTGAGAATTATACTCGCGCTTGTAAGGCGAAGAACACACGTAAAGTAGGTCAAGAGCGTAAGTCAATGAGAATAGTAAGATGGGTCTAAACTGACGCCACCTGTGGCATAGCAATTACATAAGGCACACTAGTACCAGCTGGAGACACTGGGGGGTTCCCTCCGGGTGTAAGGCCGGCAGGGTAGAGGAATGTTCGGGTGCAAAGTCTGGGTCAACGCGGAATAAAGAGGCTCCAGCTACGGGAGTCGGTACATGTACTCCCTTGATCAGCAGACAAAGCAGCAGTTGTAATCCAAGATGCTCGAATAGCATTGACGACAGCCAGCCAGCCTCCTCCTAGAGGCGGGCTCGAGTGATGATCCTCACGGGGGTAAATCCCAAACGATAGTGGAATCCACGGTACTCTCCTCCAGCGGTAACGGTACCAAAGCAATATAATCCAACCAGAAATGGTTCTGCAATCGCCGGTGTAGATTCTCCTGTGCACTATACTTCACATTAAACTAGGTTGAACTTGACGTTATTTCACTAAACTCTGACACTTTTACTATCCTATTCGCACATGTTCTAAGTGCTCTATTTTGACGCAAGGTTGCTCACTTCACTTGCACGTTGACTCGTGGTGAAGGTCTTAAGGTTTTACCTGAACTACTGCTGTTTACACCTGCGCCGTATTTATACGTAAGTGACAATCTAGTGCCAACCTGGTCACTCTTTGGTTCTGAATCACTACACTGCCAAAGGCATGTTGTAACATGCCCCAAACTCGCCCACTGCACCTGTCTGAGTACGAGACTGCCTGGAGCCTGGGGGGGGTGTCCAATAGGAGAGCGCATATTACTCTGGTTTGTACGCAGGTAAAGGGATATTCCGTGTATATATACAAATAATATACAGGGGATATCAAACGATATACAAATATTATACAAGGGATATCAAGCAATAAATATATATATTCGGTTTAATCTGACCATTTGTAACACTGACCATGTAATAACATCATCTTCACCTTGTGTCTCCTGATTGAGAACTCTTTTCCCATGCATCAACCAACTCTCATCTTTCACTTTGGCTCCACGCACAAGATCATGCAATGGTTGCACAGGATCAGTGCCACTTCTGGGTGCCAATATATCTCTGTCATTGAGTTCCGCTGGCTTAACAATTGTATAGGAGTCTGGAAGTTTGGGTGTGGATGAATCTTCAGTGTCAACTTTTATAGGAGGACGGTCAAGTCCTAGATGCTCATGAGAGAGATGATTTGTAGCACTCAGTGCAGTTCCATGGAACTCGTTCTGTGAGTAGTTCCCTTTGCATCTAGATTGTCAACACCATAGGTGGTAAATATAATAATAATAATAATAATAATAATAATAATAATAATAATAATAATAATAATAATAATAATAATAATAATAATAATAATAATAATAATGCAGGACCTGCCGCAGAGGTCTTTAATTGGCATGCAACGACACTCAATGTTAGCGGCACACAGCCGTTAGTTAGCACACACACACCGGAATACACACGCATGCATTGTCTTTTAGGATCGCCGATGCGATACTCCTCTGCGCTTAACCCATCCCGTCGTCCTTCCCCCCAAGGGCAGCCGGGAGCAGACGAGGGCTGTGGCGTGAGCCACACCCGGGGACCATCCAAGTGCTCCTGCCCGTCTTCGTCACGGACGCGACAGTTGTGTGCATGTTTTTCCATTGGGTTTCTCTTATCGGGGGGGGGACCCTTGCGAGCACGGGGAGAACATGCAAACTCCACACAGAAAGGCCTGGGAGATCACCCACCTGGGTATCTGGCATCGCGGAAACCTGGTCCCCAAGCGGGAATCGAACCCTGGACCTTCTTGCTGTGAGGCGACAGTGTTAACCACTACGCCACCGTGCCGCCTGGTGAAGACATCCTGACTAAGATTAGTAGGAAGAACAGCGACTGCTTCACCTCCATTACTTGTTTATATGACACTGAAAACCCTTGTGCATGTGCTTCATCAACTTCCGTTTTCTGGCGTCCATTGCCATGCAATTTGAGGCCACAATAGAGAGGAAAGGGCATTTATCTGTCCTTGCTGTGACGTATTGCGTCAGTCTTGCAGGTGTGATGGGTGCCGCCATATGCATTGTACTTCTGACATTGGTGATGAAACTTGCTATTTTTGTTCTCGGTTTCAGGTTGGCATCTTCTGTATTAGCTGCACAGGGTTTGAGGAGTGCTGGACGGACCCTGGAGGACGATATCATTGAACACTTGTAAGGGTTCGGCAACAGATGTTGTGAGACAGTTGGATGGGAAGGAGCCGTCAAATGTGTGGCCTGGTTGTAAGCAATACTTGTGTAAAACCAATCGCCTCATCCTGATCAATCTGGTTGGAATCGTGACCTCTAGCTACTTTCTTAGCCACTTGTTCCTTGTTTGCGATGCATGTGTCCCTCCCTTTCTGGTGTTCACTCCATTCAGGCAGATATTTGAGGAGCTGTTGCTTGAATCTTGTTGTGTGGGGTTCATAATCAAGACACAAATGCGAAATGGGTCAATATTGAAACAGAAACGTAAAAGTTAAGGTAAAACTGTTATGGTTTGTAACCGACCCCAATCGCACAACACAAGACAGGTATGAGAGTAAGCCAAGAACTGGGCATTCATTGAAACACACAGAAAACGGCACTGTCCCTTTAAGGGAGAACACAAATGACTGGAAAACAAGAAATGGGAAAAAGGCTCAGTGCCTTTAAGAGGCGAGCTGGCTAAGGGGAAGGCTAAGGGAACAGGACAGGGCAAGGGACAAGGGCAGGAACTGGGAGGACTAGGAGGACTGGACAGGGATGACTAGGAGGACTAGGAGGACTGGACAGGGAGGACTAGGATGACTAGGAGGACTGGACAGGGAGGACTAGGAGGACTAGAGAGGGGAAACAGGGACAGAGGCCCGCGGAGGCGGGCTGGGGACAGGGAGGACTAGGAGGACTAGAGTGGGGAAACAGGGACAGAGGCCCGCGGAGGCGGGCTGGGGACAGGGAGGACTAGGAGGACTAGACAGGGAGGACTAGGATGACTAGGGTGGGGAAAACAGACAAAGACTGGGATACAAGCATTAGAAGAATGTTGCTGCTCTGCAGCTTCTCCCGGGAAGGTTCGTCTGAGGAATCTGACAGTGACGTCAGAGCCGCTCTGCAGAATCTTCTCGGCAGCTCTCCGAGGTGGAAACGGGACAGAGAGGGAGAGAGAGAGCGGGTTAGCTCAGAGTACAGTTGGGAACAGAGCAGGTGACAGGAGAAGTGACTTGTCCCAAAACAGAGTAATCCAAGTGACTGAATCTTCGGTGTAAATACACACTGCGAGTAATGTCCCAACAACAATCCACGTGATAGAATCTTCGGTGCAAATACACACAGTGAGCGAAGTCCCAATTATAATCCAAGTGAAAATATCTTCGGTGTGAAATCACACAGTGAGCAAAGTTCAAGCAAATATTATCCCAAATGAACAATCCAAAAAGCAGGCACAGGGTGAGTGACAGTCTGAACAAAAGCAGGATCTCTTCAGTGTTTAACACACACGAAAAATGATAGGGTCAAAAGACAGTCTTGCAAAACTCACCCAGGCGCTGTGCGTAAAGAGAGCAGGATCAAACAGGGCGAGCGCGTCGCTACGGGGAACGGGTTGTCCAAGCGGAATACTGAGTGGTGCGCGGCTGTTTGGAGTCCGCGCCGGTATGGGGAGCGCGTCTGGCTCGGAGGTCTGGATGCGCGTCAGGATGCGCGTCTGGAGTGAAGAGCGCGTCTGCTGCGCGGAGGTCTGGATGCGCGTCTGGAGTGAAGAGCGCGTCTGCTGCACGGAGGTCTGGATGCGCGTCTGGATGCGCGTCTGGAGTGAAGAGCGCGTCTGCTGCGCGGAGGTCTGGATGCGCGTCTGGATGCGCGTCTGGATGCGCGTCTGGGGTGAAGAGCGCGTCTGCTGCGCGGAGGTCTGGATGCGCGTCTGGACGTCTGCTGCGCGGAGGTCTGAAGTGGAACACTGGAATACCTCCCGTGGAAGTTTAGAGAGCGCAGTCCAGTGTCTCCTTCCAGGCAAACGGCAACAGGAGGCCAAGGCTTGAGCGCATCTCACGCCGGAGATGAAAACAGCATAACAGACAGAAACCGAAACTCCCGTAGGAGCCTTTAGACAGAGAACCTCCCGAAGGAGTCTTGGTGATAGAGATATGATACGGAATGACCCGACAAGGCCAGAGGGGAAGAGCGAGGTACTTAAAGCCCAAGGGGGAACTAATTAGAATACACATCAGGTGCGTGAAGGTAATTGATACTTGAACTAGAAGTGTGTGTTCGGCACCAGACCAATCAAACACATAATGACAGGTAGTCCAAGGGTGTGGCTGCTGAAGAGCAAACGAGAGCAACGAACGCGAGGGTGGGGGCTAGTGAGGTGAGGAGAAAGGGAATTAAAGGACAAGGGAAAGGCGAACCTTACAGTACTCCCCCCTCCACGGGAGCCACCGGGCGACCCAAAAACACAGACAGAGGGGCAGGGGAAAAAACAAGGCAACAAACAAAAAGTACTGGGCCGAGCCAGCAGGGGAAGCCACAACAAAAGTGGGGCCAGCAACTGGGGCAGGGTAGCCGAGGGGTAACAAGAGGAGCTGAGGGGTAACTAGGGTAGCTGAGGGGTAACTAGAGGAGCTGAGGGGTAACCAGAGGAGCCGAGGGGTAACCATGGTAGCTGAGGGGTAAGTAGGGTAGCTGAGGGGTAACTAGAGGAGCTGAGGGGTAACTAGAGGAGCTGAGGGGTAACTAGAGGAGCTGAGGGGTAACTAGAGGAGCTGAGGGGTAACTAGAGGAGCTGAGGGGTAACTGCCAGGGCACTGATAGCTACAGGGCCTATGCTAGCTGTAATGCAACATTAACAAAGAGGCTGCGCTAGCTGCCGGAGCTAGGCCAGCAGAACAGGGCTGGACCAGCATGAGAGAACAAGCTAGCTGGAAGGACAGTCCTAGCTGTGGGGAACTGACCTTGCTAGCTGAAGGGGCAGTCCTAGCAGTGGGAGCAAACTGACCTTGCTAGCTGAAGGGGCAGTCCTAGCAGTGGGAGAAAACTGACCTTGCTAGCTGAAGGGGCAGTCCTAGCAGTGGGAGAAAACTGACCCTGCTAGCTGAAGGGGCAGTCCTAGCAGTGGGGCAAACTGACCTTGCTAGCTGAAGGGGCAGTCCTAGCAGTGGGAGCAACCTGACCTTGCTAGCTGAAAGGGCAGTCCTAGCAGTGGGAAAACTGACCTTGCTAGCTGAAAGGGCAGTCCTAGCAGTGGGAGAAAACTGACCTTGCTAGCTGAAAGGGCAGTCCTAGCAGTGGGAAAAAACTGACCTTGCTAGCTGAAAGGGCAGTCCTAGCAGTGGGAAAACTGACCTTGCTAGCTGAAAGGGCAGTCCTAGCAGTGGGAAAACTGACCTTGCTAGCTGAAAGGGCAGTCCTAGCAGTGGGAGAAAACTGACCTTGCTAGCTGAAAGGGCAGTCCTAGCAGTGGGAAAAAACTTACCTTGCTAGCTGAAAGGGCAGTCCTAGCAGTGGGAAAAACTACACAAAAGGTGGAGGCCATGCAGAGGGACCGGGTTAGCTGCCTGGGCATGGCTAGCTACAGGGCCTATGCTAGCTGCAAGGGCTGCATTAACATAGAGGCTGTGCTAACAGCCGGGGCTAAGCTAGCAGACTGGGGCCATGCAGAGGGACTGGGTTAGCTGCCTGGGCATGGCTAGCTACAGGGCCTATGCCAGCAGCAAGGGCTGCATTAACATAGAGGCTGTGCTAGCAGCCGGGGCTAAGCTAGCAGACTGGGGCCATGCTGGTAGTAGAGGCCTAACAAGCTGCAGGGGAGCTAACAAGGCTAACAGGGAAGCAAACAGGGGAGTCAACAGGCTAACAGGGGAGCTAACAGGGAAGCTAACAGGGAAGCTAACAGGCTAACAGGGGAGCTAACAGGGGAGACAAACAAGCTAACAGGGGAGCTAACAGGGCTACTAGAGGGAACAAAAAAAAAAAGGGCAAACTCAACATACACCGTCTGTGCTGGCTGGGGTCGTCGATTGGTCGGGTCGTACTGTTATGGTTTGTAACCGACCCCAATCGCACAACACAAGACAGGTATGAGAGTAAGCCAAGAACTGGGCATTCATTGAAACACACAGAAAACGGCACTGTCCCTTTAAGGGAGAACACAAATGACTGGAAAACAAGAAATGGGAAAAAGGCTCAGTGCCTTTAAGAGGCGAGCTGGCTAAGGGGAAGGCTAAGGGAACAGGACAGGGCAAGGGACAAGGGCAGGAACTGGGAGGACTAGGAGGACTGGACAGGGATGACTAGGAGGACTAGGAGGACTGGACAGGGAGGACTAGGATGACTAGGAGGACTGGACAGGGAGGACTAGGAGGACTAGAGAGGGGAAACAGGGACAGAGGCCTGCGGAGGCGGGCTGGGGACAGGGAGGACTAGGAGGACTAGAGTGGGGAAACAGGGACAGAGGCCCGCGGAGGCGGGCTGGGGACAGGGAGGACTAGGAGGACTAGACAGGGAGGACTAGGATGACTAGGGTGGGGAAAACAGACAAAGACTGGGATACAAGCATTAGAAGAATGTTGCTGCTCTGCAGCTTCTCCCGGGAAGGTTCGTCTGAGGAATCTGACAGTCACGTCAGAGCCGCTCTGCAGAATCCTCTCGGCAGCTCTCCGAGGTGGAAACGGGACAGAGAGGGAGAGAGAGAGCGGGTTAGCTCAGAGTACAGTTGGGAACAGAGCAGGTGACAGGAGAAGTGACTGAATCTTCAGAGTAATCCAAGTGACTGAATCTTCTGTGTAAATACACACTGCGAGTAATGTCCCAACAACAATCCACGTGATAGAATCTTCGGTGCAAATACACACAGTGAGCGAAGTCCCAATTATAATCCAAGTGAAAATATCTTCGGTGTGAAATCACACAGTGAGCAAAGTTCAAGCAAATATTATCCCAAATGAACAATCCAAAAAGCAGGCACAGGGTGAGTGACAGTCTGAACAAAAGCAGGATCTCTTCAGTGTTTAACACACGAAAAATGATAGGGTCAAAAGACAGTCTTGCAAAACTCACCCAGGCGCTGTGCGTAAAGAGAGCAGGATCAAACAGGGCGAGCGCGTCGCTACGGGGAACGGGTTGTCCAAGCGGAATACTGAGTGGTGCGCGGCTGTTTGGAGTACGCGCCGGTACGGGGAGCGCGTCTGGCTCGGAGGTCTGGATGCGCGTCAGGATGCGCGTCTGGAGTGAAGAGCGCGTCTGCTGCGCGGAGGTCTGGATGCGCGTCTGGATGCGCGTCTGGAGTGAAGAGCGCGTCTGCTGCGCGGAGGTCTGGATGCGCGTCTGGATGCGCGTCTGGAGTGAAGAGCGCGTCTGCTGCGCGGAGGTCTGGATGCGCGTCTGGATGCGCGTCTGGATGCGCGTCTGGGGTGAAGAGCGCGTCTGCTGCGCGGAGGTCTGGATGCGCGTCTGGACGTCTGCTGCGCGGAGGTCTGAAGTGGAACACTGGAATACCTCCCGTGGACGTTTAGAGAGCGCAGTCCAGTGTCTCCTTCCAGGCAAACGGCGACAGGAGGCCAAGGCTTGAGCGCATCTCACGCCGGAGATGAAAACAGCATAACAGACAGAAACCGAAACTCCCGTAGGAGCCTTTAGACAGAGAACCTCCCGAAGGAGTCTTGGTGATAGAGATATGATACGGAACGACCCGACAAGGCCAGAGGGGAAGAGCGAGGTACTTAAAGCCCAAGGGGGAACTAATTAGAATACACATCAGGTGCGTGAAGGTAATTGATACTTGAACTAGAAGTGTGTGTTCGGCACCAGACCAATCAAACACATAATGACAGGTAGTCCAAGGGTGTGGCTGCTGAAGAGCAAACGAGAGCAACGAACGCGAGGGTGGGGGCTAGTGAGGTGAGGAGAAAGGGAATTAAAGGACAAGGGAAAGGCGAACCTTACAAAAACTCATTTTCGGGAAACCGCCATCTTGGAAATATGCAAATTAGGGGTCCAGACACACCCAATTATAAATATAAGCATTCCAATGTGTTTCTAATGGCCAAGAAACATAATATAGACACCAAGTTTTTATTTGAAGCTCATTTGTTTCAAATGTTTTAGCCGAAACCTTTTTCGGAGGGCGGCCATATTGATTTGGCGGTGGTCGCTGGCTCGGGCGCCCTGGCTGAATCATTAGAACATACTCTGAGCTACATCTGGGAAAAATGTTGTGCTTTTGCACAAATTTGCATGAACTTAGCCTCATATAGCCCTAAGGCCCCCAACTAGTAGACAATACGACAAAAAGGATATAACGCGGCCCGGAGGCCTCTCTCCCCCCCTCCCTCTCTCTCCCACGGCCCCGGGCTGAAAAGCGTTTCGACTGGGACCGGGGAATAGGGTACTTCTTAGTACAGAGCAGACCAGTATTGTGGTAGTGTCCTCCTGGCGGCAAGGAAATAGCACAGTTAATTACACACGTCGAGCTCCTACGTTCATTTGTTAGTCAAATGGCCGCCCCGTTGTACTGCTCTCCAACGAGTGGGCCCATGTTAATAGTAGCAGCGTTTCCGCACGCTGTGCTCTCAATTCTCTTCAATTGTAATGTCAGTTTGTATTATCCAAAGTTCCTTATAGCACAGTTCATATATTCCTTTTACTGATAGCTCAGGAAACAGTACATTCATCCGGCGCAGATATACCGATACTTTGTGTTTACTCACGGCGTGTAGCGTGAGTAAGAGAAAGTGAACACAGCAGGCTTGGAGCAGTAAGTGTCTTCTGTGGAACAAGGCACGAGAGAAGGGTAGCGTGTCCTCGTATCTCTGCAGTTCCGCGTTCCTGGTGTCGTCCGTGCGACTCTGTTCTGCCTACTGCCAAACACGAATCCTCCTTTCTACAGCGCCCCGTCCTTCCGGGCACCGCCCCTCCACGCCAGCCAGCCAATCCATCTCCTGCTCCCTCCAGCGGCACACCCCGGCTGCGTAAGAAAGAGGGACCACATGTGTAGACTGTACGACTGCAGCACTTGCCTGCTGTCACTGGCCTCTGCACATATCACCATCCCCACAGGACGGCTCCCCACACTCCCACCGGGACTCCATGGACCTCATCTAAGAGGGAAGAAGGGACAGCATGACGCAGTACTGCGATAGGAGAGTCCAATACACAACACAGTCGGAATTACACTTGCCTGTTAAAACGGCCAGGTAAGCATCTAGGTCAGGGGTCGGAAATTAGGTCTGGCCACGGGCCAAATTTTCCCCAAGCCATTGAATGGCGGGCCAGGACCAAAAACAATGGCTAATTTAATATAATGATAGTGAAAAATGCAGCACTGCGGCGAGTGCATACACATGATGCACTCGCAAATGGGGGACCCTGATGTAAACAAGACAAACGTCTTTCTCTGGTCTGCATCCCCTTAACAATTGTGTGTATTGAGCCGTACTGTATTGTACCCATTCTGCAATCTGTTAAATAAAGTTTTCATTCATTCATTCATGAACAGCAGATCAGTAGGATGGGCATTTGATGTTCATACAGCACCGCGGCGAGTGCATATACACATGAACAGCAGATCAGAATGCATGAAAAGTAAACACGACTCACCATAACTGCCCTGGGCTTGTTCAGTCCTCCAAAATCCCTGCTAATGTTTGAAACATGTCAAATATCCACTCGCCATGCTCCAATTCCAGATTGGCGTTGAATGCAGCTACTTTATCTGCCAACTTGAACACAGTTGTCATCATTGCCTCGTTTGCTATCTTGTCGCCACATATTATGCAGAGAGGACGTCGGCATGGAAGAGTCACCTGTTGCGATAAACCCGTATTTTAAGTATGACTCCTGTTTATTAAAAGAAGCTTTATGTGTCTTGGAGGTCGTAGGCTCCTCTTCTGGCTCCTCAGTTGGTATTTCCCTGTTGCAAAGAAGCTATCCAAAGACGTTTTTTTTATTTTTTTTAACACATTTTTGCTAACGTTAATCGCTCACATCCCGAATGCGGAAGTGAAAGTGTGTTAAGGAAAATATACACGCGGCCCGGTGGGACTATTCCATTGGTTCTCCCAGTCCACGTGACCATTTCTAGCATTTCAATTGGCTATAGTGACAGACATAGATATGATGAATAGATAGATACAGCTTCACAAAGACACTGGCGTCACGAGTGAATATGTCCCGCCCGTAAAATAAATCTCATATTCTCAAAATAAACTGCCGGGCCAGAAATTATTGCTGGCGGGCCAATGTCGGCCCGCGGGCCGCCTATTGCCGACCCCTGATCTAGGTCCTCATCAGGACCATCACTGGGCGTGTCCTCCTCTCAGGGTCCCGTAGGTACATCAACACACATACATACAGACACACACATAAATCAAATTTCAAATCAAATTTATTTATAAGGCCCGACAACACACGTTAATGTCCCCATGGGCCGTACAGGTCTTCTTTAAACAAGTCAAGAAGAAAACATAACAATAAGTGAAGAACAGAACAAGAACACCATAAGGTCCAAAATTTTTTAGATGAATGCAAAAAATTTAAATAAAAAATTTAAGAATGCAAGCACTCCCAGACATACCCCACGCGAAGGTAAGGAAAAACTCACTAAAACCTAACAATAGGGAAAAAAGCTCCACAGGCAGTGTGGAGGAGAGAAACCTTAGAAGGGCCATTCAAGGGGGGATCTCCCTTCTTAGATGTTGGTGATAGTAGTGTTGCAGACGGCCAGTTGGTAAGCATGCACTCATGTGTGTAGTGAAACACAGATGAGTGCATGCAATAGCAACTGAACATTTTGAAAGATTAAAGATAAAGCAAATAGCGATAGCAACTGAACATTTTGAAAGATAGAGCTGATAGCGGATCTATTTGAGGCACAGGGGCGGCGCAAAGAGGGTCACATCCTCCTCGTCTTAGTCACGGGACATTCAACACTCCGGTCATTGCTCAGGGACAGCCGGAGACAGGGAGATAGGGGGCGGCGCAGAGAGGGTCGCGAACTCCCCGACATCATCGCGGGACGTCCGGCACTCCGGTCACCACTACGAGACCTCCGGAGACAGGGGGGCACGCAGAGGGGGTCGCAACCTCCCGGCCTTCATCACGGGATGTCCGACACTCCGGTCAGCACTCCAGGACAGCAAGTCATAGGGGGACAGGGAGACGGGACAGGCGTTAGACAGCTCATGTGATTGTAGTGGGCGGACATAGCAATAGATACAAGTGGTAAGCATATATGTGAATGGAGTAGATATATGAAGTGAGCATATTATGTGAATAGAATAGAAGTACTTAACCCAGCAATGAAACCGCGTTGACTGTTAATCTGTTAACAGTCTGTTAATGCTCTGTATAATGCATACCCCCACCCGCGACACATGCACCTTACATCTACCATAGCCACACCCACCTCCGGTCCTATATATGCCGGGGTAGTGGCCATACTACTCCCTTCCTCTTTTTTGACGCGAAAAGGCCGCTCATAGGCACTAGTGATGTTAAGATTCACTGATTCGCATCGGTGCACCGGCATAAATGTTCACGATGCGAGTGCACCGGTGGAATAAGTGCGCATCGGCTAGAATTCAGGTTGAACTCGTGATGCATCTGTTGTAGCATCTGTTGCATCAGTCAAAACCGATTCATTCATATAATTTCCTCTCATCCACTTCTGTCAGCAGTGCACTGCACACAGCAGATACTATCTTTGCTTCGCTACTACAGAAGGCGAGCGCCGCGTCACAGTTATCAACAAACAGTGGAAGTCGAGGAGACATGAATAGAATTGATCAACTGGCTAACGCTAGTAGCTCCTGGCTAACGTTAGCCACTTAGCCGTTCAGCTACCGCTAAACTACAGTATCTAACTAACTAACGCGACTCTGCAACACCAGTTCCATAAGTGAGGAAATGGGGGGGGGGGGTATATTGACAACGCTTGACAACAGGTTCAAGATAACTTCACATTTATTGGCAATTTGTTTCTTTATATCGCTTCCTCCAGCCAGGTTCAAACTGTGTTGACAAAATGCCATCATGGTGTGGTTAGCTACGGAGCATCAAAACACTCGTTTTCACACCTGTAGTTCGTTTGCTTTGTTCCGATTCAGGGAGACACAGGGACTATAATGATACAATGTTGCACTTGTCCCTTAGTTCGTTTGTGTTCACACGGCTGTGTTAACAGCGGACCAAAACAAACGCACGCGCGAGCAAACTGTCACTCATTGGTCAGATTTTGGGGTGCCCCCCCCCCCTAACCCTGAAACTCTGCGTTACATTGAAATCGGGAAGGGGAGAGCGGGGGGAGCAAATTAATGAATGTGGATGAGAGCTGTGATGTAAGTGGTTGCAGATACGGCTGTGGGGGTGCTGGAGACATGATCGAATAGACTTGTATGCGCCAGAATCTCCTGAACACGGTGCAAGCCATTCCTAATCGATCAGAACTAATTCGGCAGCGAAAAAGCCCGTTTTTAAGCAGAGCATCCCCCATGCACATGCGCAGATTGCCCACGGATTGTGATGCAACGCACACCCGCCCTGGACTGTTCCATCAGAGGGGGGAGCTTCGGTGGCTTCGGTCCTTTCAGCCGAACAGGATAATGAAACAATGATCCCACTAAATGACCAGACGCGTCTTATGGCGACATCTACAATTACCTCATTGAGTCTCCAGGTAGTATATATATAATGTTTATATTTAAGTGCAGTGGTCTGTAGCCACTCACACTGGCCACCGAAGCTCCCCCCTCTGATGGAACAGTCCAGGGCGCGTGTGCGTTGCGTCATCATGCAGCGCGTATACAGTACGGCAAGTGAGTTGTGTTGGTTTGTTAAATCGATTGCATTCTCACAGCGTACGAGTCGCGTCGGGTTCGTTTTGGAAGTGCGCCGAGACCACCCTCTCTAGGTGGTCTCTGCCCGCTTGTTTTGTTCATTTAATTTCATTATCTGAAATATTATAAAATCATTAAGTCTGCTATAAGCCATTATCCCTTTGTGTGTGATTATTATTGTCTCACAGTAGTGTGTATATTATATACATTGTGTGTGTATGTTTTTAGCTAAAGTGGATAGAAAACACAGTACTGTACAAAAGTCTTAGGCAGGCTTAGGAGTTTTTATATAAATTGTCTTACAGTAGATTATTTAATTTTTAATAATAATATAAGCTGCATATAAGGAATACAACCAAATCCTCTGTCATACCATAAAATTGTATCATTCTTTTGCATCGTGTTGAATCGCATCGTATCGCCCCGAATCGCATTATGTTGAATCAAATCGTATCGAATCGTATCGTATCTCAACAGGGGTGAATCGTATCGCATCGCATCGCCCGGTGCTTCAAATGTATTGTTAATGTATCGTATTGTTGGCACCGTATCGAGATGTGCATCGCATCGGCCTCAGTGATGGAGATGCACATCCCTAATAGGCACCTGCAGCAGTGAAGACAGTATTTAGTTTATTTAGTTAGAGATGAAAGGAAAGAAGAAAGAGAAGATATTCCACCGGAGTCCTTTTTCAGGACTCCCCCAGTTGGTGTCCGCCGCTCGTCATGGAGTTTCCTCAAACAGGTGTTGTGCCTAATTCCGACCCGCCGCCACATTCTGACCTACCCCCCTCGGGTGAACGCGCATAGACCTTGCGTGGACGCGCATACACCTCGTGAACGCGCATACACTATATCAGCCTATCAGCGCAGTTTATCAGCCTGCGCAGCGATCGTGGACGCGCATACACCTCGTGAACGCGCATACACTCTATCAGCCTATATCAGCGCAGTTTATTATCAGCCTGCGCAGCGATCAGTTTGCCAGCCTGCGCGGTCTATTTACAGATTTGTGATACTAAATCCAGTGGAATGATTAGATTTGTCCCGATCCATAGATATGCAACATGGCTATAATAAGGTCATTTATATAGCCTGATATTATATATTCTCTAATATAATGTGAACATGCAAATGTTTCAATAGCCATGTGTAAGCATATACATGTGTGCGAATACACATTCCTTGTACAGTACTGTATGTGTTTATGAGATGTACAGTACGGCTCAATACACACAATTGTTAAGGGGATGCAGACCAGAGAAAGACGTTTGTCTTGTTTACATTTTCAATTCATAGTGACATTTATGACATACACAACATACACGACATCATGACATTCATGGCATAGGGATATACATGACATACAGGTATATAGTAGGCTACTGTGTGTGTGTGTGTGTGTGTGTGTGTGTGTGTGTGTGTGTGTGTGTGTGTGTGGTCTGACTGGCCAGACCTGAATGACCTATGCGGCTGGTCCAACGTGGCCCTGGAGTGGGTGGGGCCGGACTCAGACGCTGTTAATGTTTCTGAGGAGATCATCTCTGACCCTACCATCTCTGTGAAGGCCACCATTGACATCTGTGGAACATGGCAGGAACTACCACTTACCAATGCCCGTGGCCATCTCATGTCGGCACAACAACAACGTCAACACTGGACTGAGCTTAAACTGCAAGGGAAGCTTGTCTGTCTCCCTGCGGCTGACCACTCTGTCGCACGCAGTTTTAAAAAATTTAGCTATAGATGAGAGCATCATCATTTTTACTTTAAAAGCTAGGCTACAGGTTTTACCATCAATGCTCAACCTTTCCATCTCGTTCCCTGGCAGTCATAGCCCACACTGCATACAGCCATACACCATGGTCACGAACAGACAACAGAAACCATGTCTCACATACTCAATGGCTGTCATGCATACGAAGGGCTCTACATTTGTAGGCATGATAGGATCGTGGATCTGATTGCAGACAGTGTCAGTTCCACACTCGGGTCACCTGCAACATATAAGCTGTATAAGCACACCAGTGTGAAGCCATATATGCTCAATCTGTGTAGGGACAATTCATTGTTCTCTGATATTTCAGCAAACACCCCCGATGTTGTTATTGTTAATGAGAATAACAGAGAGGTTCTCATCCTACAACTGTATCAGAATAACCCACAATGTACAAGTGCACTGATAATATTTGTGTCCTTTAAACATTGTCTTTATGTGGACATAAATAAAGATTAAAAATGTGTGTGTGTGTGTGTGTCTTCACAATGGAGACTAATTGGTATAGACCAATTGCACATAAAACATCTTTTAGAAGTCCGGTAGGGATGACATATGGGTCTGGATGACGCCTTCATATGAGAAATAATGTAATTAAGGTCATCTGCTGAAATGGGCTTTTTTATGTGGAAGACATATGACATACGTGAGTGAGATTTCTAGGACATGATCATGTAAAAAGCATTTGCTGAAATTCATAACAGTTGGGGGGGCGGGGCATTTCTCGGCAAGGTTGCATAGAATTGACCCCCTCCCTTATCTTGGGAGAACATTTTTTCACAGACACCAGAATGACTGTGGTGACACTTCTAGGCCTCTGTATGATCATGTAAAAAGCATTTGCTGAAATTCATAACAGAGCCCCAGTTGGGGGGGTGGGGCATTTCTCTGCAAGCTGACCCCTCCCATATCTTGAGAGAAAATTGGTTTACAGACACCAGAATGAGTGTGGTGACACTTCTAGGCCTCTGTATGATCATGTAAAAAGCATTTGCTGAAATTCATAACAGAGCCCCAGTTGGGGGGGCGGGGCATTTCTCGGCAAGCTGACTCCTCCCATATCTTGAGAGAAAATTTGTTTACAGACACCAGAATGAGTGTGGTGACACTTCTAGGCCTCTGTATGATCATGTAAAAAGCATTTGCTGAAATTCATAACAGAGCCCCAGTTGGGGGGGCGGGGCATTTCTCGGCAAGCTGACCCCTCCCATATCTTGAGAGAAGATTGCTTTACAGACACCAGAATGAGTGTGGTGACACTTCTAGGCCTCTGTATGATCATGTAAAAAGCATTTGCTGAAATTCATAACAGAGCCCCAGTTGGGGGGGGCGGGGCATTTCTCTGCAAGCTGACCCCTCCCGTATCTTGAGAGAAAATTGGTTTACAGACACCAGAATGAGTGTGGTGACACTTCTAGGCCTCTGTATGATCATGTAAAAAGCATTTGCTGAAATTCATAACAGAGCCCCAGTTGGGGGGGCGGGGCATTTCTCGGCAAGCTGACCCCTCCCATATCTTGAGAGAAAATTGGTTTACAGACACCAGAATGAGTGTGGTGACACTTCTAGGCATCTGTATGATTATGTAAAAGGCATTTGCTGAAATTCATAACAGAGCCCCAGTTGGGGGGGCGGGGCATTTCTCGGCAAGCTGACCCCTCCCATATCTTGAGAGAAAATTGGTTTACAGACACCAGAATGAGTGTAGTGACACTTCTAGGCCTCTGTATGATCATGTAAAAAGCATTTGCTGAAATTCATAACAGAGCCCCAGTTGGGGGGGCGGGGCATTTCTCGGCAAGCTGACCCCTCCCATATCTTGAGAGAAAATTGGTTTACAGACACCAGAATGAGTGTGGTGACACTTCTAGGCCTCTGTATGATCATGTAAAAAGCATTTGCTGAAATTCATAACAGAGCCCCAGTTGGGGGGGCAGGGCATTTCTCGGCAAGCTGACCCCTGTTATACTGGGTTGTAGGCGGAGGGGTAGGGGGTTTCAGTTCTTGGTGGATTGGGAGGGGTACGGGATAGAAGAGCGTTCTTGGGTGCCTCAAAGGGATATTTTAGATCCCAGCCTGATCGTTGATTTCCGGCGGCTGAATCCCGAGGCTCCTAGGTGAACGTCTGGTGCCGTTCGTCGGGGGAGGGTACTGTTACGTTCTGGACACCGACCTCGGTCGATGACCACCCACATTCCTGGCATATGTCACTGGGCTTGTCACCTGTCATTTCCCTGTCAATTAGTGCTGTCACTTAGGGGTGGTTCCTGATTGGCTGTCACGGGGGTGTGTGTGGAATGTTGGTATTTGGTGTCTATGTAACATACCTCTCTTCTGCTTGTCCATTGTCAGGTCTTCACTAATTGCGTTCGGGGATAACGCGGACGGTTCTACTCTGGACCTCCAATAAGCTCCCATTTACCTTATTTTCCACTTGTGCTATTAGCACTTGTTCTCTCTTAGAATTTACTCTGTGTTCTTACTATTAAAGTCGAACCTGTTCAAGAGTAAACACTCTCTGTCTCTGTGATTGCCTTCACCCATTGGAATTCACCTACCTGCATTCTGACAGACCCCTCCCATATCTTGAGAGAAAATTGGTTTACAGACACCAGAATGAGTGTGGTGACACTTCTAGGCCTCTGTATGATCATGTAAAAAGCATTTGCTGAAATTCATAACAGAGCCCTAGTTGGGGGGGGGTCCTTTCTCGGCAAGCTCTGTCGAGAAAGGACCCCCCCCCCCCCCCCAACTAGGGCTCTGTTATGAATTTCAGCAAATGCTTTTTACATGATCATACAGAGGCCTACAAGTGTCACCACAGTCATTCTGGTGTCTGTGGAACAATTTTCTCTCAAGATATGGGAGAGGGTCATTTCTCGGCAAGCCTTGCCGAGAAAGGACCCCCCCCCCCCCCAACCAGGGCTCTGTTATGAATTTCAGCAAATGCTTTTTACATGATCATACAGAGGCCTACAAGTGTCACCACAGTCATTCTGGTGCTTGTGAAACAATTTTCTCTCAAGATATGGGAGGGGGTCAGATCTCGGCAAGCTCTGCCGAGAAAGGAGCCCCCCCACCCCAACTAGGGCTCTGTTATGAATTTCAGCAAATGCTTTTTACATGATCATACAGAGGCCTAGAAGTGTCACCACACTCATTCTGGTGCTTGTGAAACAATTTTCTCTCAAGATATGGGAGGGGGTCAGATCTCGGCAAGCTCTGCAGAGAAAGGACCCCCCCCCCCCCCACCTAGGGCTCTGTTATGAATTTCAGCAAATGCTTTTTACATGATCATACAGAGGCCTAGAAGTGTCACCACACTCATTCTGGTGTCTGTAAACCAATTTTCTCTCAAGATATGGGAGGGGTCAGCTTGCCGAGAAATGCCCCGCCCCCCCCAACTGGGGCTCTGTTATGAATTTCAGCAAATGCTTTTTACATGATCATACAGAGGCCTAGAAGTGTCACCACACTCATTCTGGTGTCTGTAAACCAATTTTCTCTCAAGATCTGGGAGGGGTCAGCTTGCCGAGAAATTTCCCGCCCCCCCAACTGGGGCTCTGTTATGAATTTCAGCAAATGCTTTTTACATGATCATACAGAGGCCTAGAAGTGTCACCACACTCATTCTGGTGTCTGTAAACCAATTTTCTCTCAAGATATGGGAGGGGTCAGCTTGCCGAGAAATGCCCCGCCCTCCCAACTGGGGCTCTGTTATGAAGTTCAGCAAATGCTTTTTACATGATCATACAGAGGCCTAGAAGTGTCACCACACTCATTCTGGTGTCTGTAAACCAATTTTCTCTCAAGATATGGGAGGGGTCAGCTTGCCGAGAAATGCCCCGCCCCCCCAACTGGGGCTCTGTTATGAATTTCAGCAAATGCTTTTTACATGATCATTAAGATTTGTTTATTAAGGACAATGCAAATTAATGAACATCATTTACATGTGTATGCATAACATCACAGCATGATAAGGACGTAAATATGCCGGGAATAGCACAGGGCTAATTTCCACCCGTAGTCCTAACATAAAACAAACACAAAACGGACCATACAACGTTCATTCATAAAAACTGACATCACTGACATGACCACACTAACATGACATTCAGTCAGTACAACATCACTAACATCCCTAATGAGTGCATATTTGGCTGTCTAACAGCCATTTCCTGAGTTGGCCCTTAAAGGTGGACAGGGTGGGACATTCCCTTAAGGGGACCGGAAGGCTGTTCCATGTTCCACTTCCCTTTATCGATAGACAATTTCTGCTGAAGGCGGTCTTTCTAAAATGGACCTCACAATCCCCTCTGGTGTTTGATCTAGTGGCTAATCCAGTGTTCCTTTTCTCGTGGATAAACTCCTTGAGAGGGGGAGGGGCTAATCTGTGCAGGCATTTATATACAAAGCAGGAACTTTTATAATGTCTGAGGTTTTCAAAATTGAAAATGTGATGCTTATCCAGGATTTTACAGTGGTGGTATGAGTACTGTTTCCTGTCATATACCTTCAATGCTCTGTTGTAGAGTTGTTCTATGGGTTTCATGGCTGTGGCCCCAGTAAATGACCAGTTTAGAAGGCAATATTCAATGTGAGAGAAGACCATATAGTGTAGGTATGTCTTTGCGGCTTCAAGTGTTAGGGAGGGCCGTATTTGTTTGAAGTTGGAAATGTTGAAGTTGATGGTGTTCCTCACTTTCTTTATGTGTTTCTTAAAGGTCAGGTTTGAGTCCAAGATGACCCCAAGGAATTTGAAGTGGGAAACAAGTTCTAGTTCTTCCTTCCTTCCCTCCTTCCTCAGGAACACATTGGACCGCTTGATGGTTTCTGGACGCTTGCTAAAGAACATGCACACAGTCTTTTTCGCATTAAGTAGGAGACAGAGGCCAGAGGCCTAGAAGTGTCACCACACTCATTCTGGTGTCTGTAAACCAATTTTCTCTCAAGATATGGGAGGGGTCAGCTTGCCGAGAAATGCCCGGCCCCCCCAACTGGGGCTCTGTTATGAATTTCAGCAAATGCTTTTTACATGATCATACAGAGGCCTATAAGTGTCACCACAGTCATTCTGGTGTCTGTGAAAAAAATTCTCCCAAGATAAGGGAGGGGGTCAATTCTATGCAACCTTGCACAGAAATGCCCCGCCCCCCCAACTGGGGCTCTGTTGTGAATTTCAGCAAATGCTTTTTACATGATCATACAGAGGCCTAGAAGTGTCACCACACTCATTCTGGTGTCTGTAAACCAATTTTCTCTCAAGATATGGGAGGGGTCAGCTTGCCAAGAAATGCCCTGCACCCCCAACTGGGGCTCTGTTATGAATTTCAGCAAATGCTTTTTACATGATCATACAGAGGCCTAGAAGTGTCACCACACTCATTCTGGTGAATGTAAACCAATTTTCTCTCAAGATATGGGAGGGGTCAGCTTGCCGAGAAATGCCCCGCCCCCCCCAACTGGGGCTCTGTTATGAATTTCAGCAAATGCTTTTTACATGATCATACAGAGGCCTAGAAGTGTCACCACAGTCATTCTGGTGTCTGTGAAAAAATTTTCTCCCAAGATAAGGGAGGGGGTCAATTCTATGCAACCTTGCAGAGAAATGCCCCGCCCCCCCCCCAACTGGGGCTCTGTTATGAATTTCAGCAAATGCTTTTTACATGATCATACAGAGGCCTAGAAGTGTCACCACACTCATTCTGGTGTCTGTAAACCAATTTTTCTCTCAAGATATGGGAGGGGTCAGCTTGCCGAGAAATGCCCCGCCCCCCCAACTGGGGCTCTGTTATGAAGTTCAGCAAATGCTTTTTACATGATCATACAGAGGCCTAGAAGTGTCACCACACTCATTCTGGTGTCTGTAAACCAATTTTCTCTCAAGATATGGGAGGGGTCAGCTTGCCGAGAAATGCCCCGCCCCCCCAACTGGGGCTCTGTTATGAATTTCAGCAAATGCTTTTTACATGATCATACAGAGGCCTAGAAGTGTCACCACACTCATTCTGGTGTCTGTAAACCTATTTTCTCTCAAGATATGGGAGGGGTCAGCTTGCCGAGAAATGCCCGGCCCCCCCAACTGGGGCTCTGTTATGAATTTCAGCAAATGCTTTTTACATGATCATACAGAGGCCTATAAGTGTCACCACAGTCATTCTGGTGTCTGTGAAAAAAATGCTCCCAAGATAAGGGAGGGGGTCAATTCTATGCAACCTTGCACAGAAATGCCCCGCCCCCCCAACTGGGGCTCTGTTATGAATTTCAGCACATGCTTTTTACATGATCATACAGAGGCCTAGAAGTGTCACCACACTCATTCTGGTGTCTGTAAACCAATTTTCTCTCAAGATATGGGAGGGGTCAGCTTGCCAAGAAATGCCCTGCACCCCCAACTGGGGCTCTGTTATGAAGTTCAGCAAATGCTTTTTACATGATCATACAGAGGCCTAGAAGTGTCACCACACTCATTCTGGTGAATGTAAACCAATTTTCTCTCAAGATATGGGAGGGGTCAGCTTGCCGAGAAATGCCCCGCCCCCCCAACTGGGGCTCTGTTATGAATTTCAGCAAATCCTTTTTACATGATCATACAGAGGCCTAGAAGTGTCACCACACTCATTCTGGTGTCTGTAAACCAATTTTCTCTCAAGATATGGGAGGGGTCAGCTTGCAGAGAAATGCCCGCCCCCCCAACTGGGGCTCTGTTATGAATTTCAGCAAATGCTTTTTACATGATCATACAGAGGCCTAGAAGTGTCACCACAGTCATTCTGGTGTCTGTGAAAAAATGTTCTCCCAAGATAAGGGAGGGGGTCAATTCTATGCAACCTTGCCGAGAAATGCCCCGCCCCCCCCCAACTGGGGCTCTGTTATGAATTTCAGCAAATGCTTTTTACATGATCATACAGAGGCCTAGAAGTGTCACCACAGTCATTCTGGTGTCTGTGAAAAATTTTTCTCCCAAGATAAGGGAGGGGGTCAATTCTATGCAACCTTGCCGAGAAATGCCCCGCCCCCCCCAACTGGGGCTCTGTTATGAATTTCAGCAAATGCTTTTTACATGATCATACAGAGGCCTAGAAGTGTCACCACACTCATTCTGGTGTCTGTAAACCAATTTTCTCTCAAGATCTGGGAGGGGTCAGCTTGCCGAGAAATTTCCCGCCCCCCCAACTGGGGCTCTGTTATGAATTTCAGCAAATGCTTTTTACATGATCATACAGAGGCCTAGAAGTGTCACCACACTCATTCTGGTGTCTGTAAACCAATTTTCTCTCAAGATATGGGAGGGGTCAGCTTGCCGAGAAATGCCCCGCCCTCCCAACTGGGGCTCTGTTATGAAGTTCAGCAAATGCTTTTTACATGATCATACAGAGGCCTAGAAGTGTCACCACACTCATTCTGGTGTCTGTAAACCAATTTTCTCTCAAGATATGGGAGGGGTCAGCTTGCCGAGAAATGCCCCGCCCCCCCAACTGGGGCTCTGTTATGAATTTCAGCAAATGCTTTTTACATGATCATTAAGATTTGTTTATTAAGGACAATGCAAATTAATGAACATCATTTACATGTGTATGCATAACATCACAGCATGATAAGGACGTAAATATGCCGGGAATAGCACAGGGCTAATTTCCACCCGTAGTCCTAACATAAAACAAACACAAAACGGACCATACAACGTTCATTCATAAAAACTGACATCACTGACATGACCACACTAACATGACATTCAGTCAGTACAACATCACTAACATCCCTAATGAGTGCATATTTGGCTGTCTAACAGCCATTTCCTGAGTTGGCCCTTAAAGGTGGACAGGGTGGGACATTCCCTTAAGGGGACCGGAAGGCTGTTCCATGTTCCACTTCCCTTTATCGATAGACAATTTCTGCTGAAGGCGGTCTTTCTAAAATGGACCTCACAATCCCCTCTGGTGTTTGATCTAGTGGCTAATCCAGTGTTCCTTTTCTCGTGGATAAACTCCTTGAGAGGGGGAGGGGCTAATCTGTGCAGGCATTTATATACAAAGCAGGAACTTTTATAATGTCTGAGGTTTTCAAAATTGAAAATGTGATGCTTATCCAGGATTTTACAGTGGTGGTATGAGTACTGTTTCCTGTCATATACCTTCAATGCTCTGTTGTAGAGTTGTTCTATGGGTTTCATGGCTGTGGCCCCAGTAAATGACCAGTTTAGAAGGCAATATTCAATGTGAGAGAAGACCATATAGTGTAGGTATGTCTTTGCGGCTTCAAGTGTTAGGGAGGGCCGTATTTGTTTGAAGTTGGAAATGTTGAAGTTGATGGTGTTCCTCACTTTCTTTATGTGTTTCTTAAAGGTCAGGTTTGAGTCCAAGATGACCCCAAGGAATTTGAAGTGGGAAACAAGTTCTAGTTCTTCCTTCCTTCCCTCCTTCCTCAGGAACACATTGGACCGCTTGATGGTTTCTGGACGCTTGCTAAAGAACATGCACACAGTCTTTTTCGCATTAAGTAGGAGACAGAGGCCAGAGGCCTAGAAGTGTCACCACACTCATTCTGGTGTCTGTAAACCAATTTTCTCTCAAGATATGGGAGGGGTCAGCTTGCCGAGAAATGCCCGGCCCCCCCAACTGGGGCTCTGTTATGAATTTCAGCAAATGCTTTTTACATGATCATACAGAGGCCTATAAGTGTCACCACAGTCATTCTGGTGTCTGTGAAAAAAATTCTCCCAAGATAAGGGAGGGGGTCAATTCTATGCAACCTTGCACAGAAATGCCCCGCCCCCCCAACTGGGGCTCTGTTGTGAATTTCAGCAAATGCTTTTTACATGATCATACAGAGGCCTAGAAGTGTCACCACACTCATTCTGGTGTCTGTAAACCAATTTTCTCTCAAGATATGGGAGGGGTCAGCTTGCCAAGAAATGCCCTGCACCCCCAACTGGGGCTCTGTTATGAATTTCAGCAAATGCTTTTTACATGATCATACAGAGGCCTAGAAGTGTCACCACACTCATTCTGGTGAATGTAAACCAATTTTCTCTCAAGATATGGGAGGGGTCAGCTTGCCGAGAAATGCCCCGCCCCCCCCAACTGGGGCTCTGTTATGAATTTCAGCAAATGCTTTTTACATGATCATACAGAGGCCTAGAAGTGTCACCACAGTCATTCTGGTGTCTGTGAAAAAATTTTCTCCCAAGATAAGGGAGGGGGTCAATTCTATGCAACCTTGCAGAGAAATGCCCCGCCCCCCCCCCAACTGGGGCTCTGTTATGAATTTCAGCAAATGCTTTTTACATGATCATACAGAGGCCTAGAAGTGTCACCACACTCATTCTGGTGTCTGTAAACCAATTTTTCTCTCAAGATATGGGAGGGGTCAGCTTGCCGAGAAATGCCCCGCCCCCCCAACTGGGGCTCTGTTATGAAGTTCAGCAAATGCTTTTTACATGATCATACAGAGGCCTAGAAGTGTCACCACACTCATTCTGGTGTCTGTAAACCAATTTTCTCTCAAGATATGGGAGGGGTCAGCTTGCCGAGAAATGCCCCGCCCCCCCAACTGGGGCTCTGTTATGAATTTCAGCAAATGCTTTTTACATGATCATACAGAGGCCTAGAAGTGTCACCACACTCATTCTGGTGTCTGTAAACCTATTTTCTCTCAAGATATGGGAGGGGTCAGCTTGCCGAGAAATGCCCGGCCCCCCCAACTGGGGCTCTGTTATGAATTTCAGCAAATGCTTTTTACATGATCATACAGAGGCCTATAAGTGTCACCACAGTCATTCTGGTGTCTGTGAAAAAAATGCTCCCAAGATAAGGGAGGGGGTCAATTCTATGCAACCTTGCACAGAAATGCCCCGCCCCCCCAACTGGGGCTCTGTTATGAATTTCAGCACATGCTTTTTACATGATCATACAGAGGCCTAGAAGTGTCACCACACTCATTCTGGTGTCTGTAAACCAATTTTCTCTCAAGATATGGGAGGGGTCAGCTTGCCAAGAAATGCCCTGCACCCCCAACTGGGGCTCTGTTATGAAGTTCAGCAAATGCTTTTTACATGATCATACAGAGGCCTAGAAGTGTCACCACACTCATTCTGGTGAATGTAAACCAATTTTCTCTCAAGATATGGGAGGGGTCAGCTTGCCGAGAAATGCCCCGCCCCCCCAACTGGGGCTCTGTTATGAATTTCAGCAAATCCTTTTTACATGATCATACAGAGGCCTAGAAGTGTCACCACACTCATTCTGGTGTCTGTAAACCAATTTTCTCTCAAGATATGGGAGGGGTCAGCTTGCAGAGAAATGCCCGCCCCCCCAACTGGGGCTCTGTTATGAATTTCAGCAAATGCTTTTTACATGATCATACAGAGGCCTAGAAGTGTCACCACAGTCATTCTGGTGTCTGTGAAAAAATGTTCTCCCAAGATAAGGGAGGGGGTCAATTCTATGCAACCTTGCCGAGAAATGCCCCGCCCCCCCCCAACTGGGGCTCTGTTATGAATTTCAGCAAATGCTTTTTACATGATCATACAGAGGCCTAGAAGTGTCACCACAGTCATTCTGGTGTCTGTGAAAAATTTTTCTCCCAAGATAAGGGAGGGGGTCAATTCTATGCAACCTTGCCGAGAAATGCCCCGCCCCCCCCAACTGGGGCTCTGTTATGAATTTCAGCAAATGCTTTTTACATGATCATGTCCTAGAAATCTCACTCATGTATGTCATATGTCTTCCACATAAAAATGCTGGACGCAGAAATGGAGCAGATGAAGACATGAGAATATTAAAATTATTACTTTTTTTTCATACGTTTTTTTAGTCCATTTCAGCAGATGACCTAAATTACATTATTTCTCATATGAAGGCGTCATCCAGACCCATATGTCATCCCTACCGGACTTCTAAAAGATGTTTTATGTGCAATTGGTCCATACCAATTAGTCTCCATTGTGAATACACACACACACACATTTTGAATCTTTATTTATGTCCACATAAAGACAATGTTTAAAGGACACAAATATTATCAGTGCACTTGTACATTGTGGGTTATTCTGATACAGTTGTGCCCAAATTGAAAATGGCAACCAAAGTTACACACACACACATGGATGATGAACCTGACAATCTACACACAGCTCATGGATACAGATAGCAGCGTCTTCTCCAAATTGCCCGGCTGCCAATAATTGCTGACACTGAGCAATATTTTGCTAATTGTTTGGCTCTTCTCTTCGGAAGACCGGCCATCTGAAGGCCTCTAACACCCAACTTATGGACATGACCCAGGCCTCCAAATATGAAGACTATAAGTTTACAGTTGTAGCCGAGTTGTGATATGGTATGGTCTAACTGTAACAGTTGATATTTTAACATTTTGGTTGTAAAGGCTTCCGCTAGACTGTAGTCAAACGTGCAGCCAACTTCTAGGATGAGAACCTCTCTGTTATTCTCATTAACAATAACAACATCGGGGGTGTTTGCTGAAATATCAGAGAACAATGAATTGTCCTTACACAGATTGAGCATATATGGCTTCACACTGGTGTGCTTATACAGCGTATATGTTGCAGGTGACCCGAGTGTGGAACTGACACTGTCTGCAATCAGATCCACGATCCTATCATGCCTACAAATGTAGAGCCCTGACAGCCATTGAGTATGTGAGACATGGTTTCTGTTGTCTGTTCGTGACCATGGTGTATGCAGTGTAGGCTATGACTGCCAGGGAACCAGATGGAAAGGTTGAGCATTGATGGTAAAACCTGTAGCCTAGCTTTTAAAGTAAAAATGATGATGCTCTCATCTATAGCTACATTTTTAAAAACTGCATGCGAGACAGAGTGGTCAGCGGCAGGGAGACAGGCAAGCTTCCCTTGCAGTTTAAGCTCAGTCCAGTGTTGACGTTGGCGTTGTTGTTGTGCCGACATGAGATGGCCACGGGCATTGGTAAGTGGTAGTTCCTGCCACGTTCCACAGATGTCAATGGTGGCCTTCACAGAGATGGTAGGGTCAGAGATGATCTCCTCAGAAACATTAACAGCGTCTGAGTCCGGCGCCACCCACTCCAGGGCCACGTTGGACCAGCCGCATAGGTCATTCAGGTCTGGCCAGACCGACCGACCAACCGACCGACCGACCGACCGACCGACCACACACACACACACACACACACACACACACACACACACACACACACACACACACACAGTACTACTATATACCTGTATGTCATGTATGTCCCTATGCCATAAATGTCATGATGTCATGTATGTTGTGTATTTCATAAATGTCACTATGAATTGAAAATGGGGGACCCTGATGTAAACAAGACAAACGTCTTTCTCTGGTCTGCATCCCCTTAACAATTGTGTGTATTGAGCCGTACTGTACATCTCATAAACACATACAGTACAAGGAATGTGTATTCGCACACATGTATATGCTTACACATGGCTATTGAAACATTTGCATGTTCACATTATATTAGAGAATATATAATATCAGGCTATATAAATGACCTTATTATAGCCATGTTGATATCTATGGATCGGGACAAATCTAATCATTCCACTGGATTTAGTATCACAAAAACCGTGAATGAAATCTGTAAATAGGCCGCGCAGGCTGGCAAACTGATCGCTGCGCAGGCTGATAATAAACTGCGCTGATATAGGCTGATAGAGTGTATGCGCGTTCACAAGGTGTATGCGCGTCCACGATCGCTGCGCAGGCTGATAAACTGCGCTGATAGGCTGATAGAGTGTATGCGCGTTCACGAGGTGTATGCGCGTCCACGCAAGGTCTATGCGCGTTCACCCGAGGGGGGTAGGTCAGAATGTGGCGGCGGGTCGGAATTAGGCACAACACCGGCGATAGACCTCTCCGGTGACAGCGTGCAGTGGAGGGCGCGAGCCACCCCGCACTCAAGGTAAGGTCCCCTCGGGGATCCCGGGAGCTGTGTCAGGTGGCATCGAGGCTGTCGCTCATCGCATCGAGCAATCGGTAGGCATGAGCAGCGGGCAGCCTGTAAAGGTGAAGCCCTCATTTGCCGTGCTGGGGCTAATTACCAGCCCCACAGAAAGAGCCTCTTTCGAGCCAGGGGGAAGACTCGTCTGTCTTCCCTGGTGTGTCCCCATCTGGTCAGACTGAGGACCCCACATTTTCCCCCCCGATTGGCGCGCTAGGGTTAATTACCCCGGTCCCGCGGGACAGGCTTGGCGGAGCAAGTCTTCAGAGTGTACAGTTAGTGCTCATTTCAATGATGAAATCCATCTACTGATCAGTCGCTCTTGCTGACAAAATAGTGAAAATAGCAACGATTTCTCAAACCTGAAGTCTTAAATGCACCAAAACGTCTCATTCACGCTCCTTTGCGGAATGTTATCTATAGGACCTTTAAACATATGGAAGGCTTAGCCTCCCCTGGTCTACATCACTCGCCACCCCTGGGCTGGTCTGAAATGAAAAACAACACTGTTTCTGTTTGTCATGTCGCTCTGCTGAGTATATCAAGTATATTGTCATCACAGACAGGGGTGCAGTCGTGCACACACGCGGTTACACGCCGTGTTATTAGATCACTGAGGCAGAACTAAGTACGCGCGATCGCGCACGGATGTGTACTCGCGTATACACGCACACAAAAATGCGCTGTATCCATTCGTTGTGACTTGTGAATAAGTACCCGGCCGGCGGCCACCGTTTTACATAACAAAAAGCGCAGGTAGACTAGGTGTCTGGGTGTTGGCTATCTGCAGTGGTGCGTTATTGAAATCATCTGGGGTGACACGCACCACGTGCACGCGCGCTCCCGGCGCGTGCGCGCGCTCCCGCGAATGCGCATTTAATGTCCCCTTGTTTGAGCAGACTACAGACAGTGCCTAATTGCCTCTACGAATGGAATGTAACACATGTCTTCACAACAAGTTAGGTGTGAATGTATCTGAGAACGTATTTAACACACCTGACGACCGGCGCTATTGATATGCAAATAGCGAGTACTTATCATGGGGTGGCACGGAGTGCAACCCCCTCCCATGAAGAACGCATGCCTGGCTATCTGAATGCATCTCCCCCTTCATTCTGTGTGACGGCAGTGGAGGTGAATACTAATGTGGCTCGGAATTCGTGATGGGGGTTGCAGTAGTATTTGGATAACCATAGATCTATCAAATCAAAATAATGTGTTTTAGTCTTGTAGAGACATGTCAATATTATTAAACCTGATATGCCCTGAGGGACAAGCTTAGAGAGTGTGTGTGTGTGGTAACAGAGACCGTGGGATCACCCCAGGAGGTAATTTGCATTTAACTGTTAGGCAGCTGCAACAGACAGGATACGGGTCACGCAGGTCTTAACATCTCCTTGAGAACAGTTGGTTATCTCACTTCAAAGAAGGATCGGGTGTCCCAGGTCAACGACAGACATGCCGGCATTTCATGTGACCACCTGGGGGTCTCCTGCCTTGCTAAACACACAAAGTACATTTTCAAATGTCTATTATTAATCACAGAGTTTGAAATTAGGCCATGTCTGAATCTACATTGGAAGATGCTTAAATGTGTGTTTACTGAGGTAGGAGGTACCATCACTGTGAAATGCCTGCATGTCTGACTGTTGGGCTGGATCTTGGTAAATCATGGAGGAACATATTATTAATGAACGCTAAGTATAAACTGTTTGTAGCTATTCAATGAAAGTCATCATACTGTGTTACAGACTTAATCCCCGGCATATCAAGACTAGTTTCACGTAGGTTGAAATTAGGCTTAATGGTAACAGAATGTGTTCAATTATGATATCTCTGTGTTTATGTAATCAATTGTAATTCGAATATATATATTGTGAGATCAATAACCAAAATGTATGGTATTTAGATGGTGTTTGTTCTTTGACTGGAAAACAAAGTAAATAGAGGGTTGGCTTGCTAAGGACAACCCCCTATTTCAAATTCAAACGTAGAGAGGCCGTGATTGGAGGAACACAGCTGCTGATGTCACTTTGATGACATCACGCAGAAGGCTCCAGGCTTTTGATATAAGAGGTGGGTGTTGTGACGGTGAGAGGAGACTCTGACACGGAACCACAAGGACAACATCTCACCTTTTCACACAGCAAGACGACGCGGCAGAGGAGACTCGAGACAAAGAACATTTTGGAGGGAGAATAGACTGCTTTGTTCATCAGCCAGAGAACAAAGCCCATCAACAATTTATCAAACTATCATTATTTAATCTCTATTCTTAGTATAGGGCTCCGGTACCTTGAATCTTTTCTTTAATTGTAATTTGTATACACTCTTAACTTTGATTAAACAGCTGCGGTTATACACCTTCTCCTCCATTTCTCCTGCTGATCCGCTGGTCGTGAAACAAGACCAAATGGTCTTATTGGTAGTACAAAGGTTTTAAGGGGAACCATACACAACGCAGAGGGAGATCAACAGCAGGTTCTGATCTTATCAGAACAGAAGCCTTTACTACTTCAATTTGGTGCCGTCGACCATCCGGGAACCAGCGGCGATCTTCAATCCGACAACAACACTGGAAAAATAGGTGAGTGTAATGGCGGAATGTGGGGTCGCTCAGTTCGAACCAGGCGTTGGCCGGGAATATTGCCTCATATAGAAATATGAAGCATGTTGGGTGGGCATAACTACTGTGACCATATAGGATTAGTTCAACCGCGGGTTGAAGCGTTGAACTACATGAGATGAAAGGCTTATTGCATCATAGGCGCGGTATATCTGGTGTTGGCAAGATTCGACAGAGGCGTATTCTGGGGAATGAAACCTAATCATTTAACTCAGAACCGGACGCAGCGAAGTTGGTAATTTTTTCCGTATCTGAACAATGGAGGGAATATGTATTTGCGCCGGTGAGATGGGGCGGGTGTCGGCCGGGAGCTGTTTCTCAAGCAGCGCCCGGGCGAGGCGTGTTCCATCAGGACGTAAATGCAATAGTTCAACGTTGTTTGGATTATGTAATCAGATGTGGTAAGTTACGGAGGCGATCGATATGGTTACAGGGGGCTTGTTATGGATCATAGGGAAAACCGAGTCGCAGCGGTTAGGTGCTAACTAGAAGTACGTAGGTTGTAACGTGTTGGTGCAAAGACAGCTGAGGATGTTTCAATTCGACGAATCGTGCTCTCTGCATTTAATATCGACCGAACTAAATGAAGATTATGCCCGCATTAGGGTGTTTCAAATAGATTAAGTTGACGAGGGGTTGTCTACGTATTGAGAATGTGGATTACAGAAACCCCATAATCACAGAAAATCTTTTTTAGTGCGTGATTCTCTAGAACATATTGCGAGACTCGACCGCTGTGATAGCTGGCGAACAAAATAGTACTTTAATAAAGTGTCGGTTCAACTTACTGGTTGTAACCTTAAACATTCAGTATAGTTAAAGTGTACGATTGCACTTAATCTCGTTTTTAATAGTCGCGCGGAAGTTATTGAATAAAGTAAAACGAAATGTGAATTTTTTAAAATGGCCGCGCGGGCGTTCTAATGGCAATAGTATGTAAATCTGAATGGATGTTTGTGTTTTTATTTGTGGTTAGGTGTGGCAATAATATGTATGTTTGAATGGCTGCTATGGTTAGGAATGATTGATGAAACGTAAGAGCTTATTGTTGTATTATTATGAAATTTTAATGACCAACTGCCGTGGGGAAATGTAATATTGAACGCTGGTTTTTTCGAGGGCCGTTGGAACACAGCAGCAGTTAGCTGCTACATTAGCCTAGGGGGCGACCGGGGGATGCTAGTGACAAAGTGGCGTAGTTTCGAGTGTATAAAGTCGATCGGTAGTATCATGGGACTACGGGCATGTGTAAGGCACTTTAAAATTTTCAAATTCGACGTGGATAAAGTAGTTGTTTAATGTATTAAGGGATCGGAATAGAGTGAAAGTTTGACCCGGAAGTCGTCCTGGGCACTGCGGAAACGAAGGCGGTGGGGTCAAGCTAGTGTTTTGAGAGGGCCTGTGTGATGTAATGTTTTTATTGTTTTATTAAATCTGTACACTGGCGTTTTGAGAGGATTAGACTTCTGTTGTAGGGAAAGTGGTGTTGCGTTAACATTGCGAGGTGTCGGCCCGCGTGGCGAAACGGGACAATGGGCCGTTGGGGAACGTTATTATGGTGTCGTGGGTGAAGCTAAGCTAATGCTAACTAGCCGCGCTAACTGCTAAGGAGTCGCCGGTTGTGACGTCATAAGGGTGCGTGGAGCGGAGGACGGGCTGGCTACCTGCGCTGTGCTAAAGCTAACGAAGCTAATATGCTAAGCTACCTGTGCTAACGACATAGCATGACGAGACTCTTGGGAAGTCTCGCGATGCGCGGCCAGTCTAGGTGGAGCGCCGTGGTAGCCATTTTAGAGGGGGCAAGGGGTAATGATTATAAGGGATTATTATTTTCAGAGCGATGTGGTTGGAACTGCGCTAGGGGGCGGTAGAGGCATATTTAGACTCCCGTCCTAAGCAGATGCAGGAAGCGTTTAGCAGCTGCAGTTTATGTCGTGCGTGGCTGTGTTACATTGAAAGAATGGTTGAAAATATGTCCCTCTTTTAAACCCCCCCCCCCTCTCTCTCTCGCTCTCCCACTCCCTCCCTCTCTCTCCCTCTCCACACCCCCCCTCTCTCTCCCTCTCTCCCTCCCTCTCTCTCCCTCTCCACACCCCCCCCTCTCTCTCCCTCTCTCTCTCTCCCTCTCTCCCTCCCTCTCTCTCCCTCTCCACACCCCCCCTCTCTCTCTCTCTTTTCTCTCTCTCTCCCTGCCCTCCTCCACCGCTCTTCCATTCTCTCTTCCCCCCCTCGCCCCCCCACCACTCTCTATATGAGTGTGTATTTGCTGGGGCTTGTGGGTTAGAGCGTGTGAGGGTACCACCTTTATGGTTAGGTGGGCCTGGTGACCCATACGGGGTGTGTGTGAAGCTGGGGTAGGCTGGTCCAGGTGTGCGAGTTTACGATGGTATGAGCTCACTCTCTCTTTCTCTCCCTTCCTCTCTCTCTCCCTCCCCCTCACTCCCCACGTCTCTCTCTCTCTCTCCCTACCCCCCTCCTCCTCTCCCTCTCCCCCCCTCAACCCCCCCCTCTCTCTTCCCCCCCTCCTCTGTCTCTCTCTCCCTCCCTCCCCCTCTCCCTCTCTCCCCTCCGCTCTCCTTTCCCCTCTCACCCCACCTGGCTTTCCCTCCCTCACCCTCTCCCTCTCTCCCCTCCGCCCTCGCTCCCCATCTGTCACTCTCTCTTCCCCTCTCTCTCCCTCCCCCTCACTCCCCACATCTCTCCCTATTTCTCTCTCCCCTCCCCCCCCCCCCCTCAATCTCTCTCCCACTCTCTCTTTCTCTCTATGGGACAGTTTGGTGCTCCCGTCCTGGTTGGGAGATCATTCTTTAAGAGTGGGGTCATTTGACGAGTGGGGTGGCCGTTTATGTGGCACAGGCTATATTGTATTTGGTGTAGTTTCGGCCAATGAGGTGTTATATGGACGAGGAATCTCTCTTAAAGTTATCCCTCCTCCACCTCTCTTCCATTTTCTCTTCCCCCCATGGCCCCCCAACTCGCTCTCTCTTTCTCTCCGATTTGGACGTGTTTATTGTTTATTGTTATTCTCTGTAGGTTTCAAATGCAGTTTATTGTTAGTTTTTGGGGGTTTCTAGTGCTGGTAGTGGTATTGGCCGGCGTCAGGGCGATGATGTTGTAGCAACCAGCGGTGGGCCATACTCTCTGGCTCTCACCAGGTCTCCGTGCCAGTGGTTTGGATGTTGCGTTCAGGATGGTGGGCCGTAAGTCGGAGCATGCTTTGAGGACAGGTTAGGGACTCTCCACGCAGATGGACCTGCGTGTGAGGGGTCACTCTGCTCGGCTGCACCTGCGATTGCGGTGTTGGTAGATGGACGAGACGTGTAATTTTTCTTTTCATTTTAACGGGCGTGCGGGGACTGTGGACGTCGTGGCGTGGGTGGTAGACAGATCGTCGTGGCTCACTGTCTGCCTCCGCGCATTGACGGGGATGCGCTATGCGTGCACTCGTCAAGGCTCGCTGCCACGCTGCGCGCATTGAGTCAACGGGGATGCGCTATGCGTGCACTCGTCAAAGCTTGCTGCCGCGCTGCGCGCATTGAGTCAACGGGGATGCGCTATGCGTGCACTCGTCAAAGCTCGCTGCCACGCTGCGCGCATTGAGTCATATTGTGTGTGGATAATTAGGTGAAGGTGGTTGCGGTGGTTAATTTGAGTCGGAGGTGCTGTGTGTGTGCAGCAGTGGTTGATAGTTGTATGGACTTTGGATTAGGGAGGGGATTAGGCACCCCGAACCTCTAGTCCTCAACAGGCGGCAGTGGGCTCGCAAGAGTCTGGGCGCACGTTAAACACATACTATAGTGCTGAGGAGTTACTGAAGGCCTCCGTGCGTAACGAGGTAAGAATCAACATACCACTGTGGTACCGTCTAGTCGGCCCAGGAAACGTCGCACGTAAGTTGGTGTGGGCACTGGGTGGTACGTGGACGACAGTCCACACCAAGGAGCAGGGCGGTGCACCGGAGGGGGCACAGCTCCTGCCATGAACAGGCTGGCGAAAACGGTCAATATTTCCATGCCCAGAGCAAGCAGGGTGGGGACAAGACCATCGGTTTCTAAACTGAGTGGCTGATAGGTACTACGGACAGTCAGCCGCTTGGGGTCCTGATTTGATGACGGACTATGAGGTCGCTATCGACTGGGTCGCCAGCCGGTCAGGAGAGCGTTATGACCCCTGCTTATAGTCACAGAAACGCAGGAAGTGGGACTGTGAGTGACTGGACAGTATGGGCATAAATGCACTTGGCTCAATGTACAGTCAGGCCACAGTAACCTTACTAGCCGATACAGGGTTAGTAGGCGAGCTGTGCTTCTGTGATCAGTGTTTTTGAAAAGAAAATGCTGGGAAGCAGAGGGATGAGGGGTGTCAATTCAGAGGAATCTGGATTGTCTCTCCTAAGATTGGAAAGGGACCCAGCCTTAAACTGCACCTGAAGGTAAAATAAGGGGACTTCTTCTGTTCATGAGAGGAGACCTTAGCCTGGAAGTGGAGGCCTGTATCCCTGTTGGGTGAGAGGGGGTCCGGTGTAGGAGGCAATGCGGCCCTGAAAAGCCGGTTTCCCCACACTTTGCACCTCCTAATCTTGTTCGGGGAGAGGTGCATCTAAGTAGGGCAAGGAGTGCATCCGAACGGGAGGAGGGTACTCTTAACTGGAAGGAGGTTAAAAGGGTCAAAGCGATCCTTGAGTGGGAAGCCCGGGGTTTCACGTTCCAGGTTGCAAACTGGGGGGGGATGCCGTGGGCTGCAAGTCGGCAGACCAGTGAGATGTCATTGGTCTGCAGGGATTTCAAAATGGGGGTGGTGTCTGCGCCTGTGGTTTAATAAACAGGTTGTGCGACACTGTTCCAAGGCACGAGAATTCGGTGACATGAGTCACTGAAAATTAATTTCTTTTCTCGTGAGAAGTGGGTCTAACACCTAGAGATTAGGTGTTGCGGGGGAATGTGTAGAAATTGTGTGCAAAATTATGTGTGAAATATGGGTATTACTGATATGTAAAATGTGAAGCGAGGGATACATTTTTAGGCTTTCTCAGATAGAAATAAATAAAGCTACACATAGAAGGAAAGGTTAGAATTAAAGATACACATAGTCATTTGCAGAGCAATAAGAGTTAAAGTGATTTTATTCACCTAAATTATAAGAGTTAGAGTGAATTTATTCACCTAAATTACCATATCCAGCACAAATGTTTAGAAATGATAGGCTGTGAATAACAAATTTCTGATTGATCAACAGAAGGAAAAGACTGATGCGAAATAGGGTTCCCCAGAGTCGTGTGAAGAAGGAGCATGACAACAGGATTGGGAGATCCAGTTTTCCGATGGAGACAACAGAAAATAATTAAGGCCGTGTCGTTAAAAATTCAAAAAAAAAATGCACAAACGCTCTCTAAAGTGATATTAGTATAGAAGATGCCCGACATTCCATGCTTAAGGATAAATGATGGATTGTGAAAGGGAAATGCCACTGATAATTAAGTGTGTGCTTTTTCTTTCTCTCTTCACAGCTGCTCCAGGGCGGACAGAGGCAGTGCTGACAATTCCAAACTCCAAACAGGGGATCAAATTGACTGTTGAAAGTCGGGGTATAGTATCACACAAAGCGTTTTGTCAATTCCTGTTTGCACCAATAACTTTGACAGTGTGAGTGATATTAACTCAAGTTTGTAAAAATAGTTTAAATACAGAGAAACTTGCTTTCCAAACGGTGGAATTTGAGTGTATGAGAGCATGTGTGAATGATTAATATAGAGCAGATTCACTAACTTTGATAGGAGTAATTAGAAGAAAAAATAGGGTAACCAAAACTGGACAAATAGTCTAGTTAATTTAAGCCGTAGTGTAATAAATAAAAGCAATATAAAAATGGCCAACGGTAGTCAGGCTATTTCATTGACCGAATTGAACAGTGACGTTAACTTGATTGATTTGAATGTGACTGACTCCCCTCTTGAGACCAGTGTGATGGAGTGACTGGAAATAATGTCTTTAACTCCAACAAAGGGGGGTCCTGCGCCAGAACAACAACAAAAGCCGAGGAAAAAATCTTGGCAGTCACGGGGACGAGGTGGAAACAAGAGTGGGAGTGCGAATGGATCCAAAGCGCAGGCAATTGTGTGTTGGTTGTGCGGGAATCTCGGACATATTTCTCGAGACTGTGAGTGGGGCTATCTATCCAGAACAGGAGGCCCTCGATGGGGGAACAGGAGATGTGGATACGGGCAAAACCAAGGTCGGTATCAAGTACAGGGTCCACGGCCCGCAAGCTCCCCCTGTCCAGGACCCCCTCAGCACCAGAGCCAAGATGAGAGGCGGGGCCCAGCGATGGGAAGTCAGCCCGCCAGCGCTGAGATGGGGGAAGGGGCGCCGACCTACAGACGACAACAGAGAGCGTTTATAGCAGCGTTCGAACGGCACGAGGCAGTTCATCGAGATCTGATGAAGACGCAGAGACTGGAGCAGGAATGGGCGAGAAAGTATGTACTGCTAGATTGTACAGCGATTGGGGTCATGCTTCGGGCGTCGGAATTAGCCGCACACGAGACTCAGAGACTGGAACAAGAACTGGCGAGAAAGACTGCACTACTAGATGGTACAGCTATTGAGATCATGCTTCGGGCGTCGGAGTTAGGCCGCCGTGATCAAGCAATGTCTTGTGCCCCGTTGCCCAGACAGATAGCGGGCCCCTCCCAACAACAGGCGCAAAGAACTGTGGCTGAGCAAAATAGGTACGTGGCTTTCTCCCCAGAACAGGCTCAAGGGAACCATGGCGGTGATGGCAGACAGCAAGGACATGCTCTGGGCCCGATGACCCCAGGGCCATCCGATTACGGGCGGGCGGCCCACAGGGTCCCACAACCGAGAGAACAAGGACAGGTTTGCTGGATCTGTGGACTGATGGGTCATTTTCAAAGGTCATGTCTGCAGAGGCCGCCGGCAGAATAAAAAAATATATATACAACTGATTAGAATAAAAATGGAATAGATTGAATAAAAAATATGTACTACTGATTAGAATAAAAATAGAATAAAAAATAAATAGAGGGGTTAGGTGATTAGGTTATGAGTGGGAGTTACTAAAATGGATGTGTGAGTAATATGGCGTGATGGAGTAACGGACGGATGCATGAACTAATCGGACTAACAAGAACATCAAATCATGTTAAACAGTTAATATTAGGTATTCAATATTAGACAGTGAGATGATGTGACACTGCGGCAGCTAGTGGTCAGTAGATTATCCATGTTTGATCAACATTCAGATTGGTCAAAGGGTGGACTGCATGAGTAAGAAATTGAAAAGACCCATAGTTGTTCCTAGGTTTTTATGATATTGATAGATGGACATCAACAATCATGTGTAATAGATATAGGTGTTTAGTTTTATTGTCGGCATATTTTTTCTTTCCTAGAGTGTTCCGAGCAGTTTCTGCCTCAAACCGGAAGTTTTCATTTTGTTTATTCGGTTGATTTTTCCATTTTTGTTTCTTAGTTTAATAGGTTAAGTTTGTTTCTGAGTGTGAGTTAAAAGAGAAATGCTCACAAGTTTTGTTTATTGTTTTCAATTATTGTTTTGGGCATGTTTTCTCTTTGTTTTTGTTTCTTTTCTATAATTTTTCTTAGGGAACCTGACAGGCTGGGAGTGATCTCGACACAGCAGGACTGGGTAGTATATGTCTATATAATGGACTGAGAACAAGGTGAATGGACATGAGCTGGTTCATGGATTTTTGTTCTCCGCCCATTAAAAATCCGGATCTAGGATCTGGGGGTTGTGTCGTGATTGGTGGAAGTGTTGGGAAACATGATTCTCTGTACATTGATAAGCTCAGTAGGTTTTGGTCGCAATTGGCCAAATAGTCTTGGTGTAGGGTGTGGACATGTGCAATTGATAATTGGCTTGTGGGGGACTCTGACGGCTTAGTAGAGGCTGGCGGAGCATGTGGAAGATGTGTGTTTAAGGCGGACTGTGATTTGTTGCCGTACGTGTAGGACTACTGGGTGAGAGGTCGTGTCAGTACTGGCTGTCCGGGCCCGGAGGCAGCTGTCCAAGGATGAAGGTATGATGTTCGGAATTTTATTTCACATCAAAGGGTGGTGGGTTATACTGTTTTGACAGCATATATAATGAGAGCCATGTGAATTTTTCTGAATTTTGAAAATTAACGATCTAGAAGCCATGAAATATATAGATAAATGATTTGGAAAAGAAAGTTGTCAAAACTCAGACCAGTAAAGAGTGTCTGAGGGAGGAAAAATATGGATTCTCAATCAATTGTTGTGGTAGAAGTAACCTGCACTGTCCACCGAAGCGAAATATATTCACTGCAGGATACAAATGGGAGATTGGGGAACCAGCAGACATCCGAGTGTGGTACGAGGGAGACCAAGGACTCCAGCGGTACTGTTGATCCAGGACACTGGCTAGTGTCTACCCAGAGGGTTCCAAGGGGAATCACAACACTGCGGGTACCAAGAGATCCAGGAGAAGCCTAACTCTCAAGCGTTGAGAGTTCCGGCCAACGCAGTGACCGGGTCTTGAGGCTTCGGAGGGGAACGAGAGAGGCCAAACGACAGGCAATCTACGAGGAGACAGGCTGCTAGGCCTCATCATCAACTCCGGCTGTCAACAGACAGGCTGCAAGGCCTTAGCAACTGACACCCGAGGGAAGAGCGCCTTGTTCAACTGAACTGGCAATACAGCAGGGGGTCATACCCCTATTCGAGTAACAGCACGAGGCACGAGGTCTCGACAGAAGATGGGGTGGGATCTAAAGGCAACTGGCTTTCTGATTCTACCCCCCAGAGTTGGTTGTAGCATTCAGCAGTCTTGAACTGCACCAGCTCTGAGAAATAAGGAGGGGGGCCAGGTCAATCCAGAAAACATTGACCCCCCCCCCTTCTCACTGCTCCAAGTCAGAATTTGACAAACCTCCACTTGAAACCAGTGGAAATTGATCCTGGTACGAAAGAAAGTGTCAAAGACTGCACACGGGGCAAAATAATGAAAAAATGTATCCTGGTACGAAAGAGAGTGTCAAAGACTGCACACTGTACACAATAATAAATGGACGGCAAATAAAGATATTTGAGCTTATAATTATACATAGGAAAGAGATGTAGAAAAAGAATGTTGTGTTGATTTTTAGGATCCAAGTGTGGGATGCTTTATGTAATATGATTTAAAATGGTTTATGTATATCCAGGTAGTGGAAAGTAATACGTAGAAGTTGGGATCTATGGTTAACATACAATACTAGCTAATTAAGGATAGTTACGCTATCCAAGGGTGGACTGCAGTAGTATTTGGATAACCATAGATCTATCAAATCAAAATAATGTGTTTTAGTCTTGTAGAGACATGTCAATATTATTAAACCTGATATGCCCTGAGGGACAAGCTTAGAGAGTGTGTGTGTGTGGTAACAGAGACCGTGGGATCACCCCAGGAGGTAATTTGCATTTAACTGTTAGGCAGCTGCAACAGACAGGATACGGGTCACGCAGGTCTTAACATCTCCTTGAGAACAGTTGGTTATCTCACTTCAAAGAAGGATCGGGTGTCCCAGGTCAACGACAGACATGCCGGCATTTCATGTGACCACCTGGGGGTCTCCTGCCTTGCTAAACACACAAAGTACATTTTCAAATGTCTATTATTAATCACAGAGTTTGAAATTAGGCCATGTCTGAATCTACATTGGAAGATGCTTAAATGTGTGTTTACTGAGGTAGGAGGTACCATCACTGTGAAATGCTTGCATGTCTGACTGTTGGGCTGGATCTTGGTAAATCATGGAGGAACATATTATTAATGAACGCTAAGTATAAACTGTTTATAGCTATTCAATGAAAGTCATCAGACTGTGTTACAGACTTAATCCCCTGCATATCAAGACTAGTTTCACGTAGGTTGAAATTAGGCTTAATGGTAACAGAATGTGTTCAATTATGATATCTCTGTGTTTATGTAATCAATTGTAATTCGAATATATATATTGTGAGATCAATAACCAAAATGTATGGTATTTAGACGGTGTTTGTTCTTTGACTGGAAAACAAAGTAAATAGAGGGTTGGCTTGCTAAGGACAACCCCCTATTTCAAATTCAAACGTAGAGAGGCCGTGATTGGAGGAACACAGCTGCTGATGTCACTTTGATGACATCACGCAGAAGGCTCCAGGCTTTTGATATAAGAGGTGGGTGTTGTGACGGTGAGAGGCAACTCTGACACGGAACCACAAGGACAACATCTCACCTGATTCACACAGCAAGACGACGCGGCAGAGGAGACTCGAGACAAAGAACTTTTTGGAGGGAGAACAGACTTTGCTTTGTTCATCAGCCATAGAACAAAGCCCATCAACCACTTATCAAACTATCATTATTTAATCTGTCTTCTTAGTAAGGACGAGCGGCATAGGGCTCCGGTACCTTGAATCTTTTCTTTAATTGTAATTTGTATACACTCTTAACTTTGATTAAACAGCTGCTGTTATACACCTTCTCCGCCATTTCTCCTGCTGTGCCGCTGGTCGTGAAACAAGACCATCAGGGTCTTATTGGTAGTATAAGGTTTTTAGGGTAACCATTCACAACGCAGAGGACGATCAAAGCAGGTTCTGATCTAATCAGAACAGAAGCCTTTACTACTTCAGGGTCTACCTGCTTATGATTGAATCAAGCGTCTGCCGTGCTGCGCGCCAGCTTTCCAATTGCTCTCGCGCGCGCACATTCACACAAATACAGAGCAAGAAGAGCGTGTATGATAGAAAGATTGCACTTGCGTATATGCGCTTGTGTGTGTGTGTGCGTGTGTGTGTGCGTGCGTGTGTGTGTGTATAACTGTGCGCGCGAGTGGGTGCGTGTGAGCGCACCACAAGGTTCATCACCAAACCTCCCTTGCTGTGCACTAGGAGTCATGCACACACAAACTTCAAGTAAACACAAGTTGTCTGATTATTTTAAGTTTGCTTTTGTGTTTGTGTGTAAAACAATTTCTTTAATTGAATTAACTTAAACTAAAAGTAAATACAAACTAAATTAACAATGTAACTTACATTGTTAATTTAGTTTGTATTTACTTTTCTAGTTTAAGTTGATTCAATTAAAGAAATTGTAACTACTATTACATTTAAAACATTGTTTGTTTTTCAACCATATCTGTTGACAATATAATTTCTTTATATATTGAAGGCTACATCCTGCTACCTTTTTCAGCTTCTCTATTTAAAAAAAAATAAAAATCTGTTCTGTGCGCGTGCACGTGGCGTGGCGTGTTACCAGTTCCCATATTACGACTGCACCACTGATCACAGACAACAAGGTGCAATAGAACCATATTTGCCTTTTAACACTTTGATCGCCATGGGTTAAATTCATAATTTACCATCCCTCGCCAGCTCTATTTGTCTATGGAGAAGTTCCCCTTCTTTGCAGGGCTATAACTTTTTAAATTCTATTGCTACATTGCCATTATTATGGCCCATTCAATGTCCTATATGTATTGTTCAGGGTGTAGCAACGTTAAACTTTTTCATTCACATATTCATACTAAAATATGGTCTAAAGTATAAGTATGTTTTTATCGTTTTCTGCAGCTTTCTTCAGAACGTGATTTATAGCCCTAAATGCATTATATTGATGATCAGATACAGTTTGGTAGGAATCTGTGCGAGATGAAAAATTTCAACTGGACGTACTTCTAGAATGATCTACGTATGATCTGATGATGACCGGATGGGCGGGGGATCGTTTATAATTCCGTGGGCAGCGTTATATGATTCATCCAGAGTGGGTCATATGTTCATCATAGCAGTTTATATGGAATACGTTAGAAAATAACGCTGAATCTTACCGTATGTTCCTCGCACCGTTGGACGATCAGCGTGGAGTAGACCGTTTTTGATTATGGGATGTTGATCCTGATGAACCATTTCCAGGTTGTATAATACTATATACGTCCAAATAACGTTGTTTATTGAGTTAGGGCGAGCGATTGATCATCCAGTGTGTTGAGATGGAGTCCGGCTACCGATCGTGAGTGCCCGGAGCACATATGGATGAGCACTTCCTGTTTGGCGCGCCCCTCCCTCTCTCCACCAGATGGCGCTCTCGAACCGTTAGACAGTTGAGTGGAGCTCACCAGTACATCTCAGGGCTCCGGAAAGGAAATATGATTTCGATGACAGATTTTTGAAATATTGACATCAAAGACGAGTTACGGCGTCTTCGGCAGAATGAGCATGGCTAGGAATGACGTCTTAACTCGTCATCGGCGATCATAGTGTTAATGATTCTACTCACAAGGACTGATACAACCACAATGATTATAACTGATACAACCACAATGATTATCACTGATACAACCACAATGACATATCACTGATACAACCACAATGACATATCACTGATACAACCACAATGATTATCACTCATACAACCACAATAACATATCACTGATACAACCACAATGACATATCACCGATACAACCACAATGACATATCACTGACACAACCACTATGACATATCACTGATACAACCACAATGACATATCTCTGTCACATATCAGAGTAGAGCAGAGCAGAGTATAGTATAGTATATAAGAGTAGAGCAGAGTATAGTAGAGTAGAGCAGAGCATAGTAGAGTAGAGCAGAGCAGAGTATAGTATAGTATAGTATATAAGAGTAGAGCAGAGTAGAGTAGAGCAGAGCATAGTAGAGTAGAGCAGAGCAGAGCAGAGTATAGTAGAGTAGAGCAGAGCATAGTATAGTAGAGCAGAGTAGAGTATAGTAGAGCAGAGTAGAGTATAGTAGAGCAGAGTATAGTATAGTAGAGCAGAGTAGAGCAGAGTAGAGTAGAGCAGAGTATAAATCAAATCAAATTTATTTATTTATAAGGCCCAACAACACACGTTAATGTCCCCATGGGCCGTACAGGTCTTCTTTAAACAAGTCAAGAAGAAAACATAACAATAAGTCAAGAACAGAACAAGGACACCATAAGGTCCAACAAATTTAAAATAAATGCAAATAAATGAAAGAATGCAAACACTCCCAGACATACCCCATGCGAAGGTAAGGAAAAACTCACTAAAACCTAACAACAGGTAAAAATGCTCCACAGGCGTTAGACAGCTCATGTGATTGTAGTGGGCGGACATAGCAATAGATACAAGTGGTAAGCATATATGTGAATGGAGTAGATATATGAAGTAAGCATATTATGTGAATAGAATAGAAGTACTTAACCCAGCAATGAAACCGCGTTGACTGTTAATCTGTTAACAGTCTGTTAATACTGTTAATCAGTTGACAGGACCACGGACAGACGACGGTAGATAACTGATCCAAGGCCTCGGTGGTGCATGTAGAGCAGTCACTGCAATCTTGGCCAAGACCCCGAGGCATCCATCACCTTAGTCAGCGCTAGGAGACGGGCACTCAGAGAGATGGGGGAGGGAAGGGGGGGAGGGGGAGGGAGGCGGGGGAAGGGGGGGGGGAGGAGTTAGAGAGTTCCCATGTTTGTGGTGCTGCAAAAGAGCAGACATGTAGTACCCTGTAGTGCCATGTAGTACCATGTAGTACCCTGTAGTGCCATGTAGTACCCTGTAGTACCCTGTAGTGCCATGTAGTACCATGTAGTACCCTGTAGTGCCATGTAGTACCCTGTAGTGCCATGTAGTACCATGTAGTACCCTGTAGTACCCTGTAGTACCCTGTATTGCCATGTAGTGCCCTGTAGTACCCTGTAGTGCCATGTAGTACCATGTAGTACCCTGTAGTGCCATGTAGTACCATGTAGTACCCTGTAGTGCCATGTAGTACCATGTAGTACCCTGTAGTGCCATGTAGTACCATGTAGTACCCTAACTAAACTAGACAGATTAATCTAAAGGTCAGTCCCCGACCAGGTGAGATCAGGGTAGGTTGAAGGAGAGAGAGAAAAGATGAGTCTTAAGCAGGGATTTAAAAGCTTCGACAGAGCAGGCGCCCCTGATGACGGCAGGTAATTTGTTCCACAGGTAGGGAACGCGGTAGACAAAGGCTCTGTGGCCGGCGGATTTCTTTTTAACCCTAGGGATCGATAGAAGCCCCGCATTTTGTGAGCGCAGAGCACGAGCGGGCGAGTATCGGGAGATGAGATCGGATAGATAGAGTGGTGCAAGCCCATTTAAAATGTTGTAGGTGAGGAGTAGCACTTTAAAGTCAGATCGTAGAGTAGAGTATAACATCACAGTGACCAAATTTGTCAATTTTTATAGGATTCTATCACATTTTCATAACAATAGCGAATATAACTTACCCTGCGCCGTTTTCATTGAGGTTTCTTACAAATTAACAATGTTTTATTTGTCCTTTATACACGGATAACATTAAAATCTTAAATTGTACCATATGTTCCCCTTTAGACAACAAACATAAAGCTAACGCTGCACTTTTGTTGTGATAATTAGTTGACCATTCTCTGTCACTGTATTCAGGTCTGTAATGGAATTAATATGCACTTCTGTCTGCATGTTTCTCAAACGCACCTGCACACACGAAACTGCCCGTTTGAGGCCCACAGTAGAACACAACGCTCTTGACAAGTCTGCACAAATTCCATGTAACCCAGCACGCATTGTTCAACCTTTGACATGTCTGACACCTCTTATCTGAAACTGTTTGACATAACACCTTTCACACATAGGAACATCCTGTCCCTCGCATAAACAACACCCTGTCTTGCTACCCACACGGTAAACTGCAAACCACAAGCGCCTATGTTCCGAGACAATAGGCTGCGTAAACCGTGCGCGGTTTCCTGAGCAGCTTTCCTCACATAGCCTCACAGCACACACACACACACACACACACACGCACACGCGCGCACACATACACACTCTAGCAAAGGGGGGTGTGTTTACTTGGGGGACACGATATATACTTGTTGCAGTCCAAATATCAAGCACACTCTCTGACACTACAATTCGTCGTCCTGTCAGACTGTGTCCAGCTGTTTTGCTCCAGCTGCCCAAATAAAACCAACAACGGAACGTCCATGTTTCCTTTTAATCTTTATTTAATCAGCTCTCCTGTTTATCATTTTATTCTATTACAGGTCGCATTAATAGTTTAACGCTCCTGTGTTCAGGTCACGTTTTCCTCACCTTTAATCCGGTGCTGACCTGTGAACTAGGTGATAAAGGTCTTGGGATTTGTAGTCATTTTGTTTTTGACATAACATTTCACCTTTTAAACCAATGCTGCCATCTACTGACAACAGAAAGGTAGTGTATAACGTTAAGTTGATTTGTAGATCCCACAGGTAATTTTCAGTTCAAAACCCAAATGTATATGGTTTTTCTAATTAGTTATTTTTGTTAAAATGGAAAATATAAAAAAAATGGTAAATAACATTTTATAAACAATATATATATATAACAATATAACAAACAAACATATAACTTAGAACAATATAAACTATACAATATAAACTATTTACAGCACATACATGTATTCATTTTTTCATAATTTTTTTCATTCATACACTCATTCATCCAAACACCAGTAACACCAGAAGCTGGCATCGTCGTCCTCCTCCTCCCACTGTACACAAATGGTGTGGAACCATTTGTGACAGTTGTCACACTGGACCCACGACACCAAACCCTCAGAGTCTGCAGGGGGGTCCGCCTTTTTACACCGGCCACACTGCCAGATCCCCAGCTTCTGCCTCTTGGTGGTGTGACCTTGCAGTTAAAAAGAAAAGTAACGTATATTTCTATAATGTAACGTATCTCTGATCGATCGTTCTGAACATGTATAGTGGAATTTCCCTTCTCTCTGCGTTGTTGACTCTGTGTTCATTCATTCAATTTGGTTTGTTTGAAGGAATTAGGCACGGACGAGAGCGCTCGGTTCCAACCAGAAGATCTGTTTTTATTCGAGCTGGATTCCCTAAAGGTTCACAAGATATTGTTCAAGCCTCTGCTATGCTGCTGCGAGATCAGAAAAGCCGTCTTCTCCTCTTTGTTGATTTGGGTCGGCCTGGCAACACGCAGCCGTCTCTTTGTTGTTTTGGTTGTCCCTGGCAACACTGGTCTAATCTATCGTCTGGGGTAGCGCTGGGTGCGCTTGTTTTTCCTTCTGCTTCTCTCCTCTCTCCGCCAGTTCCTGTATTTAAAGACAAACAGCCCGCCCCCTTGCTGCGTCGCCCTAGTGACGATCGCTAGGGGCGTCACTTCTTTCTAATTGGCTAAGCTTGACGTCAGCCATTTTTTATCATAAAGGGGGCTGGTAATTTCTATGTACGGACTATTTTACCATTTTCCCTCCTTATATGGAAGATTCCAGTTTTAACGGGCCGTCTCTCCTGAACAGAAATAACCCATGAGTTGCTTCCTAATTTAACAGCTAAAAGTACTTTGTCATGTTTTTATTGTCTTTAAACTTAGAGATTATTCTTTATATTGACTAGACAGTTTCTAACAGTCTTTTCTTGAGATCTTGGGCCTTCTAAATATATATTTAAACCTAATTATTGATCTTTAACCATGCGTATTGTATTCTGTCTATTCTAAAGTATTCTTTGACTTAGTTGTAACCTTTTCAAACACTCAAGCATTGTAACCTACTTCTAATTTTAGTCTATCATATGTTTTATGTCTAACTTAATGTTAGGTTATGACTATAACCAAGTTCTGTTAATTAGGGGTGACGCTTGGCATCACAACTGCACTTCCTCGCGTACGTGCACGCGCACTGAATAAATTCCACAAATGTACCTTTAATACCAGTATTAGTCTGACCACACCCCTCATCAGCTTACCTTCATAAGCAGGTGTGTGGTCACCTGCTCTCCTCCTTCCCAAGCTTTCACCACAAGGTGAGGTCAAGGGCTGCAGCGGCCGTCTGATGCCAAGCGTCACCCCTAATTAACAGAACTTGGTTATAGTCATAACCTAACGTTCTGTTTCATTAGGGGCTCTGCTTGGCATCACAACTGCACAAGGGGAGGCCAAGCGGAGCCGCTGGCTGACAAATACACCCCGCTGACAGCCCCCCAAAACCATCAGAACAGGGAGGGCCGAGCCCCCCCGACCCCCCCTAATGGAGGGTATCCCCCCTATTAGGGGCTTCACGGGAAGGCGACGGACCCGACCGTGCGAAGAGGCACTCAAGCAACCCAACGCACAGGGTGAGCAGACCGTGGCTTGACCCCACGACTACACACACGCACAACCCGCATGCCACCCGGGAACGAACGGAGGAACAACCTCGTTACTGCCCCCAAGGCCGTAGCAGCGGAGCGCGAAGGAAGACCCAGACCCACCAAAAGGACTGGACTCCCTGGAATGGGGGCCCGGAGAAGTTCATGATGACAGCATCAAGACCCCACCAGGTGGGCACGTAGTGCCCCGCCCCCCACATCGCCAGCGTATTCGGACAAAGGCCCCTCAGTTACTGCACCTGGTATTCCCAGGCGGTATCCCAACCAAGTACTAACCAGGCCAGAACCTGCTTAGCTTCCGAGATCGGACGAGATCGGGCGTGTTCAGGTCGGTATGGCCGTAAGCCGAGCGGGCCCTGTCCCCCCAATAGTACACCGCCTGGCACACTGACCCTGCAGAACAGGCAGTCAGCATGGCCGTAAGCACACAAAAAAGGTTAACCAACGGAAGCAGGCAGCGCACCGGGGAAAAACCAGGCAACAGGCTGTTAACCCTAGCCTGGAGACTGCGGACGAGACAGGCGCCAGAGGGGACAGCTGAACACAGCTGCCCCGGCGGAAGGGGCGTATGCTGGCGTTGTTGCATGACCAAGCCTCCATTTAAAAACCCCCACCCAGAGGGGTTGAGGCAGAGAAGGCTGACACAATTGGCAGACGTCATGAACGTGCAGGGGCACCCTCAACCGGGTAACCCGGGAGTTGACACTGCTCCAACACACCAGGGAATCAACCACCTCGGTGTTACCCAATGCTGTGGTTGTTCCTATAACCCCTCAAGAAAAAACTCCAAAACACACCTGCGGGTATACACCGGCTATACCGCAGTACAAGTGTCTCAGTTCCAAAAAAGGGTTAACCCAGGCCTACAGGTCGACGAACATTACCTCGGACCGGGCCTGGCGATACGGGAAGCACAGGGTCACCAGAGGAGGTCAAAGACCACCCCCAACAGGCCCCTCTTCGCCATGCGTGAGAGAGGAGCGAAAAATAATGGAGAACCAGCCCCTAAGCACACCGTACTTGGTATTCCCAGGCGGTCTCCCAACCAAGTACTAACCAGGACCAACCTGTGTAGCGGCCGAGATCCGACGAGATCGAGCGTGTACAGGTTGGCATGGCCGCAAGCCATTACGACAGTGCTGAGTAAAAACGTACCCAACCAGGGTCTCCATAGCGCCTAACCCTGTGACACCCGGACCGACCTGGCATTTTTCCCCCTGAAAAAAGCCCAAGTCCCTCAGGGTACCAGAACAGCAGATCTGCATCCCCGGCGGACAACGGGTCCAACTGATCCGGTCCAGCGTGACCAGAACCAGTCCCGTGCCCTAACCACGCCGACATGCCAACTCCAGGAGAAAGGGCAGATATGCGTGTCGATCTTAACATGAAAAAGAAGGCGCCACCCAGACGTTCGGCCGAACCGCGCCTGGTGGCCCACCCCAAGGGCGTGAGACCCCTCTACATATGTTCAGATCCATTCCGTCATCATCCCCCAGACATGAACGAGAATCCGTCGAAAAACCAACCCAGGTCGTGGGACTTGGTCGTCGGAAGAGGAAAAACCCCCATCTCAGTTGCTTTATAAAAACGCTGTTTCAACCACAAGCAACCAAGGCGTGCCAGTCAGTCGCCTGTTTACAGCGAGCTAGCACTATACGTGCGTCGGGACACACCCCCATCAATGAACAGGCTATTCAGACCTGTCATTGAATCCCCAAGGCGCCCAGGGGAACGACAAGAGGGGTGTGACACTCCCTAACTCCAACACTTCTGGAATAGAAAAGAAGGAAGCATCAACAGTATGTATCCCAGTCTACACAGCCAGGGGTAAAAATTGTTCACATTTTTACATCCCACCACCCTCCCATAGGAAGGAGACGGGGATCCCCAGAGAGACTTCCCACGCGAGCTGTACAGATTGAAAAGAATATATTGCACCTTGAGCCATGTAAAAAATTGGTTTTAGGGCTCTCCGGGGAAGAGGCACTGAACCCATACACACTCAATAATCGAATTGAATCGAATACATATACAATAGAATAGGACCCTTCTAGAGGGTCCACTCACTTTGACAATCTGAGGAGGAAGGCTCTGTACTCCGATGGAGGCTCCCTCACATGGAAGAAGGAGTCCGAACTCACAGAAGGCCCGAATAGGCGCTTGGTGAGGAGGAGCCCTGACCACCCCCCTGAAACAGATCCATCACATGGACCTGAACAGCACACGGAAGTCCTACCAACAGAGACGCGCACGGTGACGTACTCTATGGCGGGTGAATTCCTGCGGTGCACATGCCCAATATACCAGGCCGTGGGACCAGGAACTCCCTCCCCCCCCCCCCCGTAACGTGCCGAACCGCCACGTGACGGGAACCTTGAAGGACAGGGGGTGTACCAAGGGGGAGAGGAAAGGTTACCAGTTCACCCCTTTACGACCCCACACCCATGATACGATGTAATGACAAAAAGAGAATATGACACAGTCATAGTCAGCTCTATGAAGCGTTTGACAGCTCCACACAGCGCATGAGCTAACCTGCTATCTGATTTTTACTAAGGAAAAACACAGAATAGAGAGGGCTCTAAGAGCCCCGGTCCAACATACACATGTGCTTCTGTGGCCAGTCCAACCCAGTTGTAGGTCACATGACACACACAACCCATCATCACCTACAAAAAATGGCAAAAACACTCAACAGAGGAACGCCGTTTTTCACAATGAGAGAATACATCATTCTCGATTAGTATCGGCCACAGGCCTTGCTAAGCACACACGACAGCGACCAAACCATTTTTTCTTTTAGGAAAATAAAGTTTCTCCAGCAGTTTTAGCACAACCTCAGCAATCAAGCTAAGAGTTACATCGCATCCCTACCACACAAAAGACACAAATAGTGCACAAACATGTCTGATAGGAGGATGAAAAGTCCCCAGGGAACCGGGGGGAAACACAATCCTCTTATTTTACCCTCAATACGGCCAGTTAAAAACAGGAAAACCTGTTAATATGTGAACACACTGTTCATTGTCATCACAGGCTGAGAAAAGAACATTCTTTTACTCACTTGTCACCAAGCATAGCTTCATAGGTCAGTTACCTTAGTTGTGAGTACACGGTACATATAAACACCATGATGTTTCTCACACAACAACCAGATCATTACATCCCGATTTGCACGGAGAAGCTAACTGCCAGTGACAAAAACAGCTCACACATAACCCGCGCCGTATCCCAAATGCATTGCAGCAACACACGTTTTGGGAAAAACATCGTTATTCACAATACATTTAGAAAAGTAAAACCAGAAAACGTGTTATAAGGTCTGGTCAAACCTGTTCCTACCCGGAACGTAGATCAGCGAAGTGCAGTCACAGACACCGTAGGAACACAGCCGCTCCTGTGTTGTTCGAACTGGGCAGCGTCGCCGCTCCAACCCGCACTACAGTCCTTTGTTGATGCAACCTTGCCGTCCTGGCTCAGGGCAGGGTCGACGAAACATCCCCTGTCAAGGATGACGTCGTAGTCAAGAGTGTAAAACATGTTAAAATCAAAGCACGTTCAACAGAATAGCATCAAGCTAACGGCCGCTCCAACCGTTCGGGTGCTACTGCTCCTGCTCGCGAGACGCCGAGCTAACGACGCACGCGACCAGAAGCGAGCTCACGGCGGCGCGCGAGAAGCTAAGCTACCCCGCGCCAGGCCATGGCCTATAGCAGCAAGCTAACGTTACCTAGCGATCACGACATGCTAGCACCGCAGCTAACAGCTGACTGGCTAACAGTAGGCCCAACCTGAGCAGGCCATGCAGCGATCCCAGCAGGCTAACGCAGCAGTTAACAGCTGACTGGCTAACCGTAAGCTAAGCAGCTATCAACTGAACCTGTAACAATGACATAACACTCACCCAGACAGGCCGCCGTTCTGAACCTCTCCTCACTTTTTAAGAGAAAAGAGAAAACAAGATGTCAACACCGCTTCACAACGGTGATCTTACCAACACCCGACGGAATCAGCACAATACCAACTGGCCTGTGTAGCTGACTTTGAACATGGATCTGCCGCTATCGCACATCCATGCACATATCCCCTCGTGAAGGAATACTCTCATTTGGATATGAAAGATGGGGCCTTAACACGGTGACAGAGAGAATCCACTCGTCCAAAACACACAGGGATCACCAGTGTTAATGGTCGCGGCCCACTAGTTAAAACTATAATGGTCTTCAGACCAAGGCCTTCTGTCGCCTAGGTGGCTGAACAAAGGACCCTAGCCTGGGGCCGGTTTCCATAAACATTGTCAAGTAGCCCCCATAGCACTAACAAACAAGTGGAGCCTGCCAGCAAAACACTACTCACCCAACCTGGAACGCACCGCTTCTCACAACAGCGGCATGTCCGACAGTTCAGCTGTGGCCTGACAGGTTTCACCCCAACAAACACAGCAAGGAACTGCAGTTGAGAAGCATGCAGCGGCGTGCTCCCAATACGAAAACCGGTGGAGGATTTTTAGAATGATCAACATCTTCCAGACACTCCAGTACGAAGACAATATCGCCGTATTTTCTCGAAAATAGTGAGAGAGAAAATAAAGATATGATGTCAACGTATCTCCTTCCTTGTAACAAAATTTTTCTCCACTAACAACACGTCAAGTGGGGTACTACCGAGGCACTTTCTTGTGGTGAAAGCGAGAAGGAGGAGAGCAGGTGACCACACACCTGCTTATGAAGGTAAGCTGATGAGGGGTGTGGTCAGACTAATACTGGTATTAAAGGTACATTTGTGGAATTTATTCAGTGCGCGTGCACGTACGCGAGGAAGTGCAGTTGTGATGCCAAGCAGAGCCCCTAATGAAACAGAACTTCTAAACGGTCAACCAGCATTCTTATAGTCTTAAACTGAGGTGATTAGTCTTAAGATTATTGATTTTCTATGGGAAGAATATTTCTGATAATATTCTGTATCTATTATAACTATTTATTGTATTTAGGGGCGGCTACGTGGCGTAGTGGGCAAGGCGCTCGCCACGAATGACGGAGACGCTGGGCTTGCCTGTTCGAGCCCAGCGCTCCACATTGCTTTCAGTTTAGCTGGCCGTCCGTACTAATACACATTGGCCGTATTAGGGGGTGGGAAACTGATGGGTGGGGATCGGGCGTTGTGGACAGCGACTCCTACAGGTCGGTTGGTGCGCCTGCGCAGTAGAATCAGGAAGTGTCGGGGGCAGCGTGAGCCTCCCACGCGTTACTCCTCGCCACTGAGAGATCGAGCTGCGCAGGTGAAAAGATGCGACTGCTGTTACCTCAAGTACCGGAGGTACTTGGCTTATCACTCCTAGTTGGCTTCCTGTGATAACACCGCCTAAGGTCGTTAACTGCTAAAACAGACCTCAAGACCCCCGGTCTCTCTGTTTTAAAGATAGTAAGTGACTCTGGTGACCTTCTCCTTCTGCCAGAGAGACAGACAGATGATTTGATCCAAATTAACTATTGTCCAATGTTTTCTCTAATCAATGCTACGTTTAGTTACTTTGTCATTTAGCTTTATCCATTTAAGTGATTCTTTTGTCTCTAACCGAAGTCTATTAATATTTACCATTGTATAGTCGGTTTGCACTTTTTAACCTATTGTTTTTGGCCAGATTTAAATGCAGATTAACTGTTTCCCTATAACCACTTACCACAGCATTGTCCCGTAGAGTTTTAGACCTTTGAGGAACAGTACTGTTTCATTTTGATAATTTACCACAAAAGTATTATTATGACACTGCTTGAATACAATATAACAATAATAAATATGAATAACTATCTATATAGTACTTTTCACACATGGACCACAGTTCAAAGTGCCCCACAGCAATTAGTATAAAATCAGCACATTTTTGAGGGGCGGAGCTGAGCGATCATGGAGTAGACGTGTTTCACATGAGCTCCCTTCTACCGTGCTGAATATACGTTTCTCCCCATTAGTCTTTATTTTATTTTTATTTGTTTTTTATCTGTTTGCTAGGTCGTCGTGTTTAGTATACATTCATCAACTTTTTTCGACTTTCTACGATGGCGGGGGTGGAAACCAGAGCCATGAAAGAATTAGGCACGACACCGACACCGCCGAGCATGGCCGCACCGTCTCCCGCTGTCGGGGAGTTAAGCGAAGCTGTGCTCTTGGTCATGACCAAGCTACACGCAGACTCTGAGACACGCATCGCTGAAGCACAGAAGAAAGTACACGCAGACTCTGAGGCACGCATCGCTGAAGCACAGAAGAAAGTGTTGGCGGATTTCTGTATCAGCCTCCGTCGTGAGATATCAGAAGAAATACGGCTGGCGGTAGTCCCGCTGACAGACAAGATGGAGACGATTCACGCTGCCTCATCGGCTAATGCTAACGAACTAGCCATGCTAACGACGGAGGTATCATCACAGTGTGAGAAGATGGCGGGTCTTGAATCCGCCCTGCTGGCTAGGCAGGCTGAAGTCAACAAACTACAGTCGGCGATGGAGGAGATGCAGTCCCGGGATAGACGCCACAACGTCAGGATTGTTGGAGTACCGGAGACCAGCGGTGAAGGCCGTCTCTCTGAGACCATGCCCGAACTGCTGCAGAAGATACTAGGGACGGACGTCCTCCCCTCGCCTCCTATCTGTGAGTCGGCCTACAGAGCGGGCAGGTTTTCTCCCGGCGTGAACAAAGAACCGAGGCCCATCATAGTCAAGCTGAACAGACTCCAACAGAGAGAAATCATCATGCGGTCGGCTCGTACCAGAAGGGGTACTCTGAGGCTTGGCGATCACAAAGTGGCCATTTTCGAGGACTTTACACCGGAGGTTCAAGCTCAGAGAGCCGAGTACAAGGTGGTCCTGACTAAGCTATGGAAGCTAGGCCTGAGGCCCACGTTATTCGCTCCCGCGAAACTATCTGTGTTGGAGAAGGTCGGTGGTCAGCGTTTGTTTTGGTCGTTGGCTAAAGCGAAGGAATATCTCGCGGAGACACCCGAGTCTGTTGCTTGATATCTATGGAGGGTGAGTGACTTGGCGGTTTGGGCCTATATACATTGATTAGGTCGACTATTCACAAACACTTGCTGTCATGCCCAGACATGCTAACTGTCCTCTGCCCATCCAACTAACGGGGCTTCCCAATGACTTCTGTTACTTGCTAAAGCTGACCTCATGGTCGTACTTGTGTATCGCCTCTTTGGAAGCTAACGAGCTAGCTGAACAATGTACATAGTAGGCTAACGTGCTATCCGGATTCGTCACTAGCTTACGCGCTAGCCTCGGGCTAGCCAACGGGCTTCGACTATGGTCTGCGCTGAGACATTCGTTAATGGTTACGTATTTTGGTTGCTGTTGCTGTTCAAAGGGACATTGGTTTGCACAGTTCAAGAGTGACCGAGTCCCTAACTAACTTCTGGTATGCTTTTTATTTTTATATCCAGGTTGTTTTGAGCTTTGGTGATCCAAAGTAGATGCCAAGGTCGGTTGAATATGCATATACAATATTTGATAACAGGTTGGGTCGGGTATGGCTTGCACTTCATGGCTATATGGTTATATGGCTTGCACTCTAGCCATTACCCTCTCTTCCTTTCTTTTTTCTTTCCTATTGTCGCTGTTTTTATGTCATCTATATGCGCGATTTAAATGTGATCCGGTTCTACCTTGGACTAACTGCTGACTCGCCTTAATTTTGTTTTGAATTTTCCGTGAGGCACTTATGCTATAACGTTGATACATTAATATGCAGACTCCAAGGTAGATGGTTACAGGTTGATGCTGAGTAATTATATAATAATTATTGTCGCTGTTTTAATGGCATTTGAATGAGCAATTTAACTGTGATCCGATCCTACCTGGGACTAACTGCTAATCTGCCTTAAATGTGTTTTGAATTTTCCGTGATCCACTTATGCTATAACGTTGCGACATTAATATGCAGACTCCAAGGTAGTTGGTTACAGGGTTGATGCTGAGTAATTATATAATAATTAGTGTCGCTGTTTTAAGGGCATTTGAATGAGCAATTTAACTGTGATTCGATCCTACCTTGGACTAACTGCTCCGACCGATATCTTTATTGAAACAATGTATGATGACAGGTGGTGTCAGGTGTTGCCTATTACCATCCCCGGATTGATTAATGAATGATTGTGTTTAATTCTATTCTTACATAGGTTAGGTCATTTCAGCCGTTGTGCCTGATCAGAGGGACGGCTAAAGGGGTGCACTTTGACCATAACCCTTTTTTTTCCCCTTCCTCCCTTTTTTTTGTCATTGTTTAATTGACACTGTTCACACAATTTTGCACAATTAACCTGTGACCCGAACCTGCCTTAGACTATCGGCTGGGATGCTTTAATTTAATTTTGTTTTGAATTTTCCTATACCTTTTTGGGCTATAACAATGTGATGTTGAAGCGCAGATTCGGAAATAGAGGGCTGCAGGTTGATGCGGAGTTATTATTTAATAATGGCTATTTTTACCATTATGGTTGTCTCATGTTGGGGCCAGGGCTCAGGTGGTTTTCGACCGATATCTTTATTGAATTTTATTTTATTATTATTTGTGTTTATTGGACTAGTGGGGGTTTACTCAGGGGTTTATCTAGAGGGGGGTGGGAGTGGGAAGCGTCTTATTGATCCATGTCTCTAGTGGGAAGTGATAGGAAGATGACCATCCTCAGTGGATGGGGCATAGGGTGGGGATTGGAGAGTGGGTATAGAGGAACTTATAGTAGGACGGGTGGGTTAGGGTTTAGAGTAGAAGGAGGGGGGGCTGTAGCTGGGGTGGTATTTTTATGTGTTCTATGTACTGTTGTCTTATATATGTGTAAGTGTTCCTCCTCTGAACTCCTGGGATTGACCGTCCGGGCCCGCCGGGATCGGCACCTCTGTACTCAGCCTGGCTGCACGGGTATGTTCTCTACGCACTTATACAAGCTCGACCATGGCTAAATTGAATATTTTAATTTGGAACGCAGGAGGGCTTAACGCCCCACACAAGCGTGCCAGTGTCCTTTGGCTATTGAAGAGGAGAAATATTGACCTTGCTCTCCTTAGTGAGACGCATTTAATGGTAGGTGACGTGTCAAGACTGGCAAATCGGCAATATCACGTTATCTCCTCATCCTCAGCCGATGATAAGACGAAAGGAGTAGTCATAGTTACAAGACGTAACCTTGATATCAAAATCTTGGATGTATGGTCGGACACGGAGGGAAGGATTACTATAGCAAAAGTTGAATTCTTGCATAGGAAGATGGCTATAATAGCATTGTATGCTCCTAACACATTTGATTCAGCGTTCTATAATACAATCACGAAGAATATGTTGGAACTTAATGGATACGCTCTCATTGTGGGTGGCGATTTTAATGCGTGCTGGGATGCGGAGATGGATAGGTCCGGGCCCTCTGAAACGAGCGACCAGAAACGGGCCTCTAAGGCCCTCAGGATGTGGGCCAAAGACACGGGGCTCACAGACCTCTGGCGCATATGCAACCCCACCCTCAGAGATTACTCTCACCTGTCAGCCAGACACAAAAGCTTCTCTCGAATTGACTATGCATTCGCGTCCCCTAATATGTTTGATAGTTTCGATGTCTCATTGGTTCCCTTGGCTCTCTCAGACCACAAGGGGATTTTCCTTACGGCAACCTTTGGCAGGCTCTCCGCAAGAGCTCCCAGATGGCGTTTTAATTCGACCTTGCTAAAGAACGATGACTTCTGTTCTGAGTTCAGGAGTAAACTAGCTGAATTTTTGCAGATCAACGTTGGCACAGTAGAAGACCCTAGGGTCCTGTGGAACGCATTGAAAGGATTCATCAGGGGTCATGTCACACTATTTGCCTCCAATTTGCGAAAATCCCGGTCAAAAAAGCTAGAAGGACTGGAATCATTATATGCGGACCTATACGCATCCTTGCAAACTGACTATAATGAACGACTAAACACACAACGTAAGATAGTCAAAAAAGAAATAAACTCCATACTTAAACAACAGTCTGAGTTTTTGATACATAGGACAAGACAAAATTACTATTTTCACGGCTCCAGACCTAGCCATCTATTGGCAATGAAAATACGCTCAAATGATCATTTCTCAGATATCCCCTCGATTAGGACGAGCCAGGGTGCAGTCACTACTGATTCGAAAAAGATCAATGACACTTTTAAAGAGTTCTACTCACAGTTATATAGCTCAGAGGGTAATCTGGATGACTCTAGATTTGAATCGTTCATTGGCGGGCTTGAGATACCCCACATTTCTGAGGAAGAGGCCAAGGAACTGGGGAGACCGATTACTCTCGTAGAACTGAGGGAGACTATTGTTGAAATGCAGAGGGGTAAGGCGCCAGGCTGGGATGGTATTCCACCCGAAGTGTATTTAGCTTTCTGGGACCAACTGGGTCCATTGATGCTCGATATGATCAATTACGCTATCGAACAAGGGGAGTTCTCAAGAGATGTCAATATGGCGTTGATTTCTTTACTTCTCAAAAAGGACAAAGATCCCAATGATTGTGGTAGCTATAGACCCTTGAGTCTTCTCGGGCCGATTTAAAGGTGTTTGCCAAGGTGCTGGCCCGTCGCCTGCAGAGATTTATGTCTGTATTGGTACACTGCGATCAAACTGGTTTTATCCCGGGGCGTCTGGCTGCAGATAATCTTAGGAGGCTGTTGCATGTAATCGATAACAGTAAAGACAATACAACTCCATCCACAGTTCTGTCTTTGGATGCCATGAAGGCGTTTGACAGACTTGAGTGGTCATACCTGTGGAAGGTACTTGAGGTCATGGGTCTTGGAAAGAGTTTTATTCATATGATTAAAGTCCTGTATGCCTCGCCGTCTGCGATGATACTGACAGGCAAAAACTGTTCCACACTCTTTCCAGTCTCCAGATCTTCTAGACAGGGTTGCCCTCTGAGCCCGGGACTGTTCGCGCTTTCCCTCGAACCTTTGGCCCAATTTATTAGGCAATCGGAGGACATCGTCCCCATAATGGTCAACAATACTCCACACAAAATTGCTCTCTATGCGGATGACCTGCTGATTTTCATGGACGACCCCTCCCGGTCGGCCACAAAATTATTGAGGATAATCGACGACTTTGGTAAATTGTCAGGTTTTAAGATTAACTGGAACAAATCAGCCTGCCTACCTCTTAATGAACTGGCCAAGGCGGTACGACTACCAGCTGATATCCCCATAGTAGAACATTTTAAATACCTGGGCATAGAGATATTCCCCACGCTGAACCAAACTACTAAGTACAACTTCACGGGTACTTATGATAAAATACGCCAGGATCTAGACAGGTGGTCGTCCCTTCCTAACTCCTTACAAGCCCGGGCTTCCATAATCAAAATGAACATCCTGCCTAGGATAAATTTTATTAGCTCAATGCTCCCCCTGCCCCCTCCAATAGACCACTGGCGCAAGGTACAATCGATGGTATCTAAGTTTGTCTGGAATAACAAACGCCCGAGAATCAAAAGGGCTACTACTCAACGTAGGAAACAAGATGGGGGCCTCGCAATCCCTGATTTTAAACTTTATTTCTGGTCCTTTTCACTGAGACCTCTGATGTGCTGGCTAGACCCTGTAGAGGCTGTATCGTGGCGCTCCTTAGAAGCGGCGGCGGTGTCTCCGCTAAGATTGCAGGATGTAGTGTACTCCACTGTCTCTATTGCGAAATGCCGGCTGAGGTATGGACCGATCATAACTCACGTGATCCAAACGTGGCGTAATGTACAGAGGTCGTGTGGGGTTAAATGCCCTTGGCACCTGGACTCTCCAATTTTTAATAACCAGCAATTACTTGTTGGACACAAGCCGGTTAATATTCCTCAATGGCAAAGGAGGGGAGTGCATACTCTGGAGGATATTTATGATAAGAACGGCCTCCGTGCGTTTCAGGACTTAAGAGAATTTTATGATCTTCCCGGCGAGTCCTTCTTTTTTTACCTTCAACTAAGGTCAGCACTGAGGGCGCATGGCGTACCGTGGGCTCAAGCCTTGCACCCACACCCCTTCCTCAGGCTCATAGTGGACAGGACGACATCCAGAGGGTTTGTCTCCGACTTTTATACGCTCTTAATTCAATCCACGTATAAAAATTTATCATTGGATACAATCTGGCGTGTGGATATCCCGGAGTTGGACCCCGAGTTTGACTGGGATGATGTTTGGGCAAATGTGGCATTATCTTCCCGCAACCCCAATCACCAGCAAATTAATTTTAATTATATTCATAGGACCTATCTTACACCTAGGAAGCTATTTGCTATGGGACTGATAACCGACTCTCGGTGCACTTTGTGCTCTCAAAAGGCCACTGGCACTTATATGCATATGTATTGGGATTGCCCACCAGTGGCCCGCTTCTGGAGGTCAATAACGGACAAACTTTCAGATCTGTGTGGCTTAACTATCCCATTCACAGCTGTTACGCTACTCCTGAACGATATAACGACACTACCCGCGTCCGTACAACTGAAAAGGGTTGTCCTAGCGGGCGTCACAGCAGCGAAGAAGCTAATAGCAATGAGATGGAAGGAGCCTGAGAAGCTTACAATGATTAACTGGTCCCTAACTCTATTGGATGTGATTTATCTTGAGATATCCACAGCCCGGGTGATTGGGGTGGGGCAGGCTGGAATTGACCTGTGGTTCGCAGCAGCTGAGAAGGTAAAGACCGCAGTGTGCGGCTGAGCGGGGTTGGGGTGCGTGTTCACGGGTGAGTCCGGCGGTCTCTTGGGAGGGGGAGGAGGAAATGTTTTTGTCTGTCTTGTCCCTTGTCTTGTCATCTTGAGTTTAGCTGGGGATATTATGGGGGGGCAGCTATTTAACTAGTTCTTCACTGTTTGGCCACTTTTACACGGTCTCTGTGAGTCTATGGAACACCTACAGGTTTTTGTTTTTTCATGAAGGTTCATTGCTCTGTTTTCAGGTCGTGTTCCCCCAAAAAATGGTCCTTGTGGTGGGTTGGAGATGTACGTTTTATTAATATGGGGTCACACGGCCGGGAATCGGGACTGAACACTGGGAAAGACCATTTATTAGATAGTACCCCTTGGAATTAATTTAGTAGGTTGAACTCTGGTTTCTTTCTCTTGTCTGTATAATTGTTAGTCATTATTATTATTGTTTTTGTTATTTTCTTGTGAAGTTCTATGTATTGTGATTGTGGTTAATGTGTTGTCTTGTTTCGTGAGAATGTCAATAAAAAATTTGATCAAAAAAAAAAAAAATCAGCACATTTTTTACTAAATAAAAAACAATACATAAATGTGCCCTGACAAACTCAAAAACATAAGTAACGTACCGATGGGTGGCGTGGGTCTGGCGTGGGAGGAAGAGGAACTCGATGCTCCTGATGGTCCAGGATTACAGGAGGCTGCAGACACAATAAGGGGAGCACCACTCAAAAGTAAATTTTGTTTGGTTTGGTAAATATTGCGCTATGAACAGTCTATCAGTGTACTGTATGTGTGTAGGGCAGGGTTTCCGTTAGAAAAAATTGTTGCCGGCCTCAGTGTCCGGTAGATTTCAATCTACCGGTCAAATGAGAGAAATTCCGGTCAGAGTTTATTGAGCTTAAAAACAATTGATAGGCAAAAGAATGACAACAAAACAAAAGAATGACATCATCAAGGCATGTAGATTTATAATATTTTTACTTAAAACTAGGCTACTTTTGCGTATAAAGTCATTATTCCAAATAAAATAAGTCCCGAGACTCCTTGCTGCTGCCGACTTTAAATCAAATAGACCTCTGTGGGCAGTCGCCCGACATTAATAAACAACAGTCTGTTATAATCACATTTTTATGAGCTAACGAATTCCGTTATATTGGACATTTGTATCAATTATATCAAGCGAAGAACTGAGAAATTTGGCAGAGAGAGACGGCAACATTATCGTGGGTTTGCGTGACGACTCTCTCTCTCTCCACCTCCCAATGACTTATTTGCGAGAGTATGTCGATGCAGAGCAGCAGATTCAGCTGTTATTGGCTCTTTTCTGGGGACCGCACAGCAGCGCCCCCCACCCAACATTGAATTGCCAATGGCTGAATTGGAGTACTGCTGGAGTACTGCACTGTGCTGCTGCTGCTCCGGCTCTGCAGCTTCACAAAAGTTCGCACACCCAGCACTAAGCTCTCGCTGACAACGTCGTTGTCATTATTAGAAGCAACGATGAAACAAATGTAATGATTGTTTCGTTCATCGCATAGGCTATTTAATTTTAGCCTATTTTAATACAATTCAAATAATCAAATTGTGCTTAGACTCAGGGAATTATTTTCACCGGACATTAAGACCGGAGAGATTAAACATGTCGGACTTCAACAGATTTTGCCGGTCAAATACCGGTAATTACCGGCTAACGGAAACGCTGGTGTAGGGGCAGGTACAATAAGAGTTTTTCTTCCTCAGTTTGTTTACTGTTTACAATTTCTTTTAGAGAGTTGTTTCATTTGCACTAATATTTGTGTACCGTCTTAGACCAGAGGAATTGAAATTAGGCGTAGTTCCCTGTTACCTTGTTTGTAACATATCTGTGTCATTTGGATTCATAAAACGGATAACTGAAGCCTTCCAAAATAATTAAGTGAAATTAATAGCTTATTCTACACAAAATATCACCACACATACCATGGTGAGAAAGTGGGACAGACAGGTTGCAGTGGTCACGGCTATGCTCTGAAGAGAGATAAAGTACATTTGATTTAGCATATATACATTTAAAATGACAAAAATGCATGATACATTTAAAAATGATAGTTTGCACAGTTGTTTGAAAAAGCTTACAGTGGGAGGGAGAGGAAGTTGGCTGGGACACTCGGTGGCTGCACTTCGGTGGGACTGCCGGCTCTGAGAAAATGGTTAAGAAACAATAAAACATGATTATTTATTCATATGAAAATTAATACATTTTTGCTAACTGAGAATGCTGTCTCCCAAATAACTGTTAAAAGAAAACAAATAAATAAATACCATCCATTATGGCTGTTGTGGAGGAAGAGGTGGAGGGGTGGTGATCTTCCCCTCTCAAAGCAGGCAGGCGAGTGCTGGTGTGGAGGCTACAGGCGGGCAGCAGACTGTGGGAGGCAGAAGAGGGAGGCATGGAGGCTGAGGGACCGGCGATGGCAAGACCGGAGCTGGTGGTGGGAGCGGCCCCGGGGGACACTCCTCTTCTGCGGCTGGGGAGAGAGCCGCCTCGCGGGGTACGGGAGGAGGTTGTGGGAGTCCGTGATGTTGTTTCAGCCCGCTGCCACTGTCGGTCTGCCCTGGCCAGAGCTCCTGCCTCGGCGCGGGCGGCGCGGTCCTCTTCCTCTTGGATGACATCCGTCATCTCCTGGGTGGTGAGCAGGCGGGCCTTGGTGGTGTTCCTCCTGACCTTTCCAGATCTTCTTGTGAACTCTATCTTGGCCAGGAGTTGTCCCAGGTTCGCCGTGATCCTACCTGCTGTTACAAGGGGGTGGTTGAGGTAGGGGTTGGGGGGTGAGTCCTGGACTGGAGCACGGGGGCTGGGTGGGGGGCTAGGAGCACGGGGGCTGGGTGGGGTGCTAGGAGCACAGGGGCTGGATGGGGGCTAGGAGCATGGGGGCTGGGTGGGGGGCTAGGGCTAGGAGCACGGGGGCTGGGTGGGGGGCTAGGGCTAGGAGCACGCGGGCTGGGTGGGGGGTAACAGCAGGGTTGGCACCAGGAGATGTAGGGGGAGGGGCAGGGGTCCCGCGGTATGGCCCAGACGGCATGACCCGCGACCAATCAATAGCCGCAGGGTCCAGAGGGTAGAGGCCACACCTCCTGAAGCCAGCCACCACCACCCTCCGATCCTTCTGCCTCTGGTAGGAGTCTCTGAACACCCTTGAAAACTCCTTCTTAGAAATCATGAAGGAGTGGCTAACTGCCGCCAGATCCCCCACAAGCCCGGAGAAATCTGCCTTCAAGGGTGCAAAGAAACTCACATCCAGAGGCTGAAGGATGTGAGAGGTGTGTGGCGGTAGGCACAGGAGAATGACCCTCTCTCTCTGTGCCATCCGGACCATCTCTGGATCCAGGTGGGACTGGTGACCGTCCATCACGTGCAGCAGCGGGCGCTCCTCCGTGGCATACTTCAGGAAGTGGTCGGTGAACCACTTCCTAAAATGCTCTGAGTCAATGTACCCCGCTGGCGACTTCCCGTAGAGGGCATTGGGGACTCCCTCCCTATTGTAGGGCCCTCCTGGGTAGCCCCCCTTATAAATAATAAAAGGGGGGACGTCCTCCCCAGCCGTGTTGAGGCAGGCCAGGACCGTGATGTGTTCCCTGGTTCCCTGGGCCTGCCTATAAGCGTGCTTCGTCCCACGGGGCACGACAACCTTCCTCCGGTTGGGATGTTTTTGGGTTCCCTGGGTGGCGGAGGTTATAGATGGCCAGGGCGTGGGCCAGGACCTGCGACCTCGTCAGCGGAAACCCATAACTGGCAGAGTACAAGCAGTACTCCACCAGGGAACTCTCATCTTCAGGGGTAAGATAGGTGCTCCGGCCAATGTTGCAGGCCAGAGCCACCCTTCCGCTGAGTCGGTCGATCAGGCTGGACTTAGGGACCCCGAACACTGTGGCTGCCCGCCTCGCGCTACACCTGCCTGCTCTGACCTCTGCGATGGCCTGATCCATGGCCTCCGGGGTCCACAGACGCACCTTCCTCTCCCTCTTCCGCATTTGGCGGATATTAGGCATCTACAAACACACACAAATACTTTAAACAATAAAGTAAAATAATATGAACTTTATTATTATTGTACCATTATTGTACGACTGACGACTTAGTTTAGTTTAGTTTATTTATTTAGCACATTATTTATAAAAAAACAGTGCTAGGAGGGAACGAAGCTCAAAGGGCTTGTACAAAGTTCCACTCCCATCTCATTGTCCATAAACAATATGAACGAATTACATGTAAACATGGTCTACAAAATAAACTACAAAACAGGATCAGAGACATAAGGCAGACACTATAGCGAAAACATGAAAATTGACACGAGTCAGTAACAAGAAAAAAATGTATTTAGATTTTTTTTAGTACAAGAGGGCAAAGAAAGAGGAGAATAACATATTAATGGTATGGTATATAATGAGGAAAAGGAAACAAGCAGTCATACTAACAGTATGTAACAGGGTGGATTATCCCTGCTTTGTTGGAACGGTTGCTGGCAGTCACAAGGTAGCGGGATGCAGTAGAGCTCCGTCTGACTGCACCCTCGTCTTTGGGCCTGGAGCGTCAAACTGGGGCCCGGCAGTGGGAGTGGATGGGGCCCGGGATTTACCAACCTGGTTTGGTACTCTGGTCTTCCTCGCCTCTCCGGGCGGTCAGCAGTACTCCCCAACTCGCTCTCACTTCCCCCAATACCTCCGTTAACCCTCCCACACCTAGTGACTGATATATGAATAAATAGATTCGTTCCTCCCGCAAGCAGTACCCTCCCTCAGTGACACTAGAGACCTTAATAACTGAAAGGGGAAGGTGGGTAGGAAAGGGTTAAATGTATTAACGTTACCCGCACCAAAAGGGTTAGTGTTAAAGCGGAGATGAAGCAGTGCGATAAATACATATTCATAGCATCACATTAGTATTTAGATAAGCCACAGAAGAAGTCACGTTATAAAAATAAGCAGTTTCTAAGAAAAAACGATTTGTTGTGTACATTTCTGAAGCATTTAGCATTATGGGCGCGGCCATTTTGTTGCTGACGTCATACCGTTGGTTGGGTGTATACACTCTGGTTAGCTGCCTATAGTGAATGGGTCAGTCAGCAAATAAAATGTTGCCTACAAAACAACGGGACCGCGGTGGTTCTGTTTGTATTGCTCCTGGCTGTTCAAACTAATTTTACCATGTGAGAGAGAGGAAAGTTGGTTAATTTCCACAAACTACCAGTGAAAAAAACAGTGTTGTTGACATGTTGGCTCGGGCTGGCTGCACTCAGGCGGCGCGACCAGCCTGTTGGACAGGGAAGGAGGATCTGCAGAGAACACTTCATTGCCTCGGATTATGTTGTTGGGGTGGGATGTTTGTCCAGAAGACCACTAATCAGCTGAAGCCGGACGCGGTTCCCTCGGTCTTCGACAGACAGACCGGCGTTAGCTCTCGGGAGCGATCGCTAGCTAGTTGGCACCAGCCGGGGACCGGCGTTAGCAACCGGGAGCGTCGCGGAGCATTCAGCCTGCTGGCTACCTAGACCCACTTCAACCAGCGTCGCGGAGCATTCAGCCTGCTGGCTACCTAGATCCACTTCAACCAGCATCGCGGAGCATTCAGCCTGCTGGCTACACAGCTTGTCGGTGTGCTGGAGCCTCTGCAAGCTAACGGTAGCTGGCTACACAGCTTGTCGGTGTGCTGGAGCCTGGAGCCAGCTACCGTTAGCTTGCAGAGGCTCCAGCACACCGACAAGCTGTGTAGCTAGCTACCGTTAGCTTGCAGAGGCTCCAGCACACCGACAAGCTGTGTAGCTAGCTACCGTTAGCTTGCAGAGGCTCCAGCACACCGACAAGCTGTGTAGCCAGCAGGCTGAATGCTCCGCGACGCTGGTTGAAGTGGGTCTAGGTAGCCAGCAGGCTGAATGCTCCGCGACGCTCCCGGTTGCTAACGCCGGTCCCCGGCTGGTGCCAACTAGCTAGCGATCGCTCCCGAGAGCTAACGCCGGTCTGTCTGTCGAAGACCGAGGGAACCGCGTCCGGCTTCAGCTGATTAGTGGTCTTCTGGACAAACATCCCACCCCAACAACATAATCCGAGGCAATGAAGTGTTCTCTGCAGATCCTCCTTCCCTGTCCAACAGGCTGGTCGCGCCGCCTGAGTGCAGCCAGCCCGAGCCAACATGTCAACAACACTGTTTTTTTCACTGGTAGTTTGTGGAAATTAACCAACTTTCCTCTCTCTCACATGGTAAAATTTTTTGAACAGCCAGGAGCAATACAAACAGAACCACCGCGGTCCCGTTGTTTTGTAGGCAACATTTTATTTGCTGACTGACCCATTCACTATAGGCAGCTAACCAGAGTGTATACACCCAACCAACGGCATGACGTCAGCCATGACGTCAGCAACAAAATGGCGGCGCCCATGTTGAAAACAGGGATATTATATTATATTTTTCAGACAAATAAGATAGATTTCACATTTGATTATAGAACCCTGTCTTACACAAGGTACACAACAAACAAACTAGGATCACATTGCTCACTGCTTCATCTCCACTTTAAGGCTCAGGAATTGACACACACACAAGACTCCCATCTACATCCTTTAGTGTTATTTAAGGACTGGTCAGTTACAAATATCCAATAGCAATGAGTCAAATTAAATGTAGTTCTCCTATTATTCGAGTCGTAAATCAATACCTTACAGACAACTGATATTGTACACCCAAATAATATAGACTCAGATATTGCAGACTCAAAGATAACTGACTCATTACCCACGTCTGGGCTAGTACCAATAATAATACCCCTCTAAGGCTTTACATATATGGCAGCGTTACGTTACCCCCAAGAAGAGAAGGGTTAACTGGATGGGAATTATTATGAATGAACATACACGTTATTACACTCAAATTAAATGAAAAATGTGGGCCCACTTTACCAAACTAATGCCGGCATGAAATGTTTGTGGGGTACCCCTATGCACTGTGGTTAGCAACCATTATCTTCGCCGGTAGGCCGCGACACACTGTATAATGTACGATATGATCTTGGTCACCGAAGTGCCACTGTACTTAGCCAAGATGGCGGCCTCGCCCTCACCACCACTCGTCCGGGTGGTAAGATGGCGTCGAACGCTCTCGTCCCAGAAGCTAGCAAGCTGTGGTAGGCAGGGGGGCAGTAGCAGTCTGGAGGCACGTGCTGGGTGGTGGCGACCTCTGCTGGAGAGGCGGCGTCCTCTGCTCCGACGAGACGAACTCCCGTGCTAGGCTGCTGACTGCCGGTGCTGACAAGCTGCTGGTCGACGAGCTGTGTTGGCGCGCGTGATAATCTGATGGCTACCTTAACTGAAGCTACTCTGTGGGTCTGAGAAGGCCCTCCTGCTAATCGAACATGCAGCAACGCACGGTGCCTCTAACCACCCGCTCTCTTCAGGCAACGCTTGCCGGGGGTACCTCGCTGGAGGGGATACAGTTAGCAATAGCCACTTCAATATACCGCTTACTTCTAGGATAACCCGCTGTATCACTGGGGTTGTTCCATTTGGATGTTCCACACGCTACTAACGCTTATATTTCTATCATAACCCGAAATATACTTGAGTCCAATTACATTCACCCGTGTGCTCCACGACGGGGCTCCTCGATGATACGTCCTCTCAGGTTCACGTTCAACGCCGAATAGGCTGTTTCTCTCCACTTCCGTTCAGGTGACTTGCTTCTCCTCGACGCCTCCCTCCTGCGCTCCGCCTGCCACCGCCGCCCCCTGCTGGCACCGCCAACTAGCCCCACAGGAAGAACTGGGTGAATTGAATATGATTCAGTTAGTGTTTATAATCCATATTCCAGCCGGTGAGAGAAGGAGAAACTCGCGTCATTGTTCAGGAGAATATCAAGGGAAACTGGTTAACATGTCTTTGTGCACAAAGGGGAGATAAAAGGTTAAGTCAGCACTTCTGAATAATAGTCCAATATTCAGGATGCTACAAGTAGATGTAACATTGATGACACAGGAGTAACTTAATGTGACAGTGATTTATGATGAAATTAAATTAGATGTTAATTGTTTTTTGAATATGGATAAGGAGGTTGTTGACCTCAATGATGAATAGAGTGTTCCAGAATTTAGGACCTCTAAAGCTAATGTTGAATTGATGGCTAGTTGTCCCACAGAAAGGTAAGTGGAGTTTATTGCTATGGTTTGTTGGATATGAGTGAAATTCTGATGAAAAGATGAAGAAACTATGGAAGGTATCAAGAAGATCTTGCCTATTGTTAATTAACTTAAATATGAATGAGCATGTTATTTTATGAAACCAAAATGATTATGCTGAAATATTACAAGACATGCAAACACACACAACACTACCTTCACCCAGTTCAGCATGGCAGCCTCACACACACACACACACACACACACACACACACACACACACACACACACACACACACACACACACACACACACACACCTCCACACCTCCATTCACCTGTAGAGAAACAAACAAACAAGCACATACAAACCTACCTTGTCTGCTGTGCTGTCCCTGACTGTCTCTGGACTTTTTCTGTCACTCTGTCTGTCTATGCTTCAGATGTTTTTTGTTTGTTTTTTTATCTACTTTTTCTCCCATTTTCTATTTTTTCTCTCATCCCAATTTCGTATCGTCCAATTCTACCCTCCCCTGTCTCGAACGCTGTTAGGCCATGCCTCCCACAAGCCGGCTGCAATGTGGACTAAGCCTTACATCACGTGTTTGATTGATTGATTGAAAAGTTTATTAACAGATTGCAGAATGGGTACAGTACAGTACAGCTCAATACATACAATTGTTAAGGGGATGCAGACCAGAGAAAGCTGAGGGCTTTTTCAACCTGTAACTTGTTCTTGTCAGAGACCAGCAGGGCTGAGTCGTCCGCAAACAGGAACAAGTTGCAGTCACAAGCTGACGACATGTCATTTGCATAAATTAGGAATAGTAGCGGTCCTAGTATGCTTCCTTGTGGAACACCACAGCTCACTGTGAGGGGGGGGGATAGGGTACCGTTTACTTCCACCATCTGTTCCCTCCCCTCCAGGTAGGATTGTATCCAGCTCACTGATAAACTATCAAAACCAATTGCTTTTAGCTTGTCAATCAGAATGGTGTGATTGACAGTGTCGAAGGCCTTTTGTAGGTCCAGCATGACCATGCCGCAGTATTTGCCCCCGTCCACCTCTTGTTTGATGTGGTCGTTCAAGTAGAGAAGGCATGTGTCCGTGGAGTGGGATGTTCTGAAGCCAGATTGGAATTCGTAGATTAGATTTTTTTCCGCGAGGTACTTTTCGATCTGTTCGTATACTATTTTTTCCATGACTTTCGAGATGGATGTAAGGATAGAAACAGGGCGGTAGTTACCCGGGTCTAATTTGCTGCCCTCCGGTACTCGAGGAAGCAGCAGTCGCATCTTTTCACCTGCACAGCGCAATCTCTCAGCGTCGGGGGTCTGCGTTTGGAGGGCACGCCGCCCCCGTCGCTTCCTGATTCTGCTGCGCAGGCGCACCAACCGACCTGTAGGAGTCGCTGTCCACAACGTCCGATCCCCACCCATCAGCTTCCCACCCCCTAATACTGCCAATTGTATTAGTATGAATGACCAGCCAAGCTGATAGCAATGCGGAGAGCTGGGCTCGAACCCAGCGTCTCCTGCATTGGTGGTGAGCGCCTTGCCCACTGCACCACCTAGCCGCCCTTGCTTCAGATGTTTTTTGATATACACAGAGAGAGAGAGAGAGAGAGAGAGAGAGAGAGAGAGAGAGAGAGAGAGAGAGAGAGAGAGAGAGAGAGAGAGAGAACACAATGTGTAAAATGTCTGCATATTATCTAAGTTATCTCTATATGGATGCCCCTAACTTGTTACTCATAAACTGAATCAGTAAGTTAGTCCCCTATCCCACAAACAAACAACGAGGGGCAGACAGAGCAGATACACGTTAAAAATCACTCAAAATCAGTTAATTATTTTCCTCGCAACAACTATTTTTTCTTAGATTATTTTCGCGCCCCTTCGTTCATCACGTCAGACAAACTTAGATCTCTTCTTAAGATTACAATGTATTTACACATTTTTTGTCGGACAAAACACTGGCTATATATGCTAGCAACATAACCAAACTATCTGACTTTATCTTGGGGCGAGTGGGAGTTAATGGTTAGCGATTAAGATGCTACTTTTACTTGGAAAACATCGTCGCCCAGAACACATTCTAACAATTATAACTTCGTACTGGTACATACGTTCATATCTAATAGTCTTTAGATGACTAAATATAGATGAATACTCATGAAATTTGATATATATACTCTAAAATAAGTATGATTTCATATCACCTACCTTTCGACGTCAAAATCCGGTTGGGGCTGTGAGTAAAGATCCAGAATGCCACGCAAAATGGGGCGTGACCGAATTTGGTTTTGGGCGTTCCCAGACAAAGAGTATAGTAGAGTATAGTATAGTAGAGCAGAGCAGAGTATAGTATATTATACAACGGCATGCAAATTTCTCGATTCTGATTGGCTGAAACAGTCATTTTACACGTCTTTATTGGCAACAATTCCACACTGCTGGCCCAGGACCCGCCCACAACCGAACCACATCACATCACTCCGCCGGATCACAAGAAGGTGGACAATAATCTTTACAAATGGATATGTTGATAGCGACTAAACAACTAAATATCAAGCGATTCTGTCACAGCGAATGCCTTAGTCGTTTAAACAATGTTGGATGATGTAATTGATGGGTCTTGAATCATTCTGTAACAAAAGAAAAATCGCGGATTGATTGATTGATTAATTTACAATTTTTCTTTCAATTTCTTTTTCCTTTCGACTGTCAGCGCTCGCTCTAGTCTCCACCCATCTAACGACCACCCCTAGGCATGGTTTATTGTTCACAAACCACTCCTGCGCGTGATGTAATGCTTAAGTATAGTAGACTAGAGCAGAGCAGATTAGAGTAGAGCAGAGCAGAGTATAGTGGAGTAGAGTATAGTAGAGCAGACTAGAGTATAGTAGAGTAGAGAAGAGTATAGTAGAGCAGAGTAGAGTATGGTAGAGCAGACTAGAGTATAGTAGAGCAGAGTAGAGCAGAGTAGAGTAGAGTATAGTAGAGCAGAGTAGACTAGAGCAGAGCAGATTAGAGTAGAGCAGAGTAGAGTAGAGCAGAGTAGAGTAGACTAGAGCAGAGTATAGTAGAGCAGAGTAGACTAGAGCAGAGAAGATTAGAGTAGAGCAGAGCAGAGTAGAGCAGAGTAGAGTATAGTATAGTATAGTAGAGCAAAGCAGAGTAGAGTAGAACAGAGTAGAGTAGAGGAAATCTTTGATTATCATCAAGGCAATTTGCCTTGCATTCAGCAGATAAAGTGTCACGTTTTAGACTCAATCGTGAAAGTTGTAAAAGATACTTAAAGATATAAGAGATGAAACACTTTTGAAGGTATTTATTATAAAAAGTTAACAAGCAATGTAATATAAAAGTGAATAAGCAAAGTATTTATACAAGGTGAATATAGCAAGGTACAATTGAAATCTAGATTGTTACAACCGGCCGGTCGAGTATATAAAAGAAAGAAAAAACAGTCAAGTCATTGTGGGTCAGTCCAGCAGTCTCGTCCGTGGAGTCCAGTCAGTCCGTCCAGTCAGTGTCCAGTATTGATTGATTGAATTGATTGATTGAAAACTTTATTAACAGATTGCAGAATGGGTACAATACAGTACAGCTCAATACACACAATTGTTAAGGGGATGCAGACCAGAGAAAGACTTTCGTCTTGTTTACATCAGGGTCCCCCATTTTCAATTCATCTGGACATATATGACATACATGACATACAGATAGTCAGTACTGCTACATCTATACATTTATGACATACCAGATTTGCAAATACAGTACTGTTTGTGATACAGAAGGAGTCAGGAAAAGGGAGTATATACATTTGACGTAGAAACTGTACATTGGAGGAGGTTGGGTGGGGGGGGGGTTGGGTACACTGGGATATTGACAACCATACTGGGTAATCTACATTGGAGGTGGTTGGGGGGGGGGCACACTGTATATACAAGCAAAACTGTACATTGAGGGGGGGGGGGGAGACACTGTACAAACAAACAAAATTGTACATTGGACTATTGACAAAACCATACTAGGTAAATGACTGTACATTGGAGGGGGTTGGGTTAGGATATTTACAGGGGCCAGTGTTGAATTGCAGTCTCCCGTAGGTGTCCCTTGAGAGAGGTTTTGAAAGTGGGTAGTGATCCACATTCCTTTACAGCTTTGGGTAGGGCGTTCCACATTGATGTGGCATAATTGTGGTAGAAGTCAAAGCAGAAGAAGTTCCCCCTTCCCTGTGAGGGTGATCTTTATTAGTCCCCTAGTCCAGTGTGTGTATGTGGTGTCTCTCCTCAGTGCACATCGTGTGTCTTGTGTATTGGTCAGCCTGTATGTCAGCCGTGCATGAGTGCGTGGTACGCACACTTACGTGCGCATTTGTGTGTGTGTGTCTCTATGATAACGATCTGTGATTAATGGAGATGAGAGTATGCGACCAGTGTTTGACCTGGTCGTATATTAGTTGGCTTGTGGCATTTTGTCATAATGAGTTGAATTATTTGATCCGGTGGTCTGGTGGGATCTCTCACCAAAGGCGAGGGTGTATGTGTGTGTGTGTGTGTGTGTGTGTGTGTGTGTGTGTGTGTGTGTGTGTGTGTGGGGGTGGTGTGTGCAGACAACGTGTGTGTGTGTATCTGTCCTGTGTGTATGTATGTGTGTATCTGTCCTGTGTGTATGTGTGTGTGTATCTGTCCTGTTTGTATGTGTGTGTGTATGCTTGTGTGTGAGAGGGACGGAACCACAGCCCTGCACCAAGGGTCAGCAGGTCACTGATAAGAATCTGTGAGTGGCCCTCTGGCTGAGAGAGAGACGTCTTTTTAAGTGAAACAAACTTTGTATAGTGTAATGATGGGAGAATGTCTCTGCTATAATATTTACGTGATATACGTGTCATATTTCAACAGTCCCCCCTTCCCTAACTTTAGTTAGGGAAAAATGAAATAGAAGGGGGACCATATGCAAAATTATCAACAAACAACCAAACAATAAAAAACACACCCAACCGGCCGACCCAACATATCAAGCACAAGAGTCAATAGAGAAATGGCACAATCTTCAACTTCTCCACCGGTCACATCAAACAGAGTCCTGCATGTGGCCAAAAAACCTCCCGAGACAATCTACGGCCTAGAAAGGACGGCCTACTAAAGAACATACTTGAATAATAATTCGCCAAAACTATGATATACTTGGAGGATAAAAAGCTCACATCGTCCCATGTCCCGATATATGGTGACGGCCCTTGGCGCAGCTCACAGTACATCAGACTCACTGTGAGTTGTTAAACAGAACATAACAGTGTATAATAAAAACAACCCAAATCAAACAACAGCAATCCGTGGCTCCGTATATCAGCCCGGACCACAATCAAGCGGAAGAGGAGAACCAGCCACACACAGCCCGGCGGGGCGGTCGTGGCCACAACCCCCTCACCAGAGTAAATGTGAACTTGGTCCGCCCCTGTCAAAACAACTGCATGAAAACAAAATGACACGTCAAAACAGGAAACAAATGATCTACACAATATCTACTTCTAAAGGACACAGGAATGGAGACCACTCTAATGTTCCTACCAACACCTAGCAAGAACAAGGCTGCGGATGAATCATAAACACATACCACAGACCTCAACCTCACTAAGTATGAACCTGTTAAAAGGCCAAAAAATATCTAATATTGAAGTCCAGGAAAAAACGTCCTTGGCACAGGACACCGCCGTCCGACGTCCGCGATGGATCTCAGCACATCTCTGGACATATTTCTAATCACAATGTTCAATGTATGGGATGACCAACACTAACCTAGTTGGGCTTGTGGAGTGTGACCACATAAATTTGGGGGCCCATAGGAGAGAGAGAGAGTTGGATGCGGTCAATGAGAGGGACAGAGAGAGATGAGAGAGATGGTAGAGTAGGAGACAGAGTCCTATAATATGAGGCTTCTTCTCCCGGTATCAGGTACAGGAGAGTCCGTGTCATCTGGTGAGGAGAGACTAGGCATATCTTCCTCCCATATCTGGATATCACGATCTGGTAATACGTGGCAATGGACAGCTCCACTTCCTGCACAGTCAGTGGGGGAGAAACGGAGGAGGAGGAGTAGAAGAGGGGAGGAGAGATAGCACCGCGGTAGGGACTGTCATGGCTCTTGGTAGAATACTGAGAGATGGCTTTTTAGGAGGATACAGAGAGACGTCCTTTTAGGAGGATACAGAGAGATGTAGCAGCGGCGCACGTCCTCTGTCAACCTCAGCGAGCGTCCATCCCAATGACCGCCCCCTTCAACATTGGAAAGAAGTAGGAGTCCGACACCACCCTTCAGGATGATAAGAGTACTGGCATCAGTGACACAAACATATCCGACAAAGACAGACCCGTATTCGTCCAAACCGCTCCATGGCTTCACAGCGGGGGGTCCTCTGTACCGCTGCTCCATGCTAGCCCATGACCCCAGGTCGCCAGGCCCAGCAGGACCTCGACCACAGAGCCGTCGGGGGATGGCCCCAACAGGTTCTTGTCCTCGGGTGGGGGTTGGTGTCAATGGCCCCCTTTGTTGTCTTCCTTCAGTGAACAGAAGGGGGGTCTTGGTGGCCCCCCTCCTTGGCTGCCCAAATCTCCTCTAAATGAATATATAACTTTAACATTCCTTCCATATGGTTACAGATGTCTAATATCATCCAAGTACAGTCAGTGCTTTCTAGACTGATACCAGACATCATATAAGACCACACCAACCTTTATTCACCAGACTGAAACTCTGTCTATCTGTGATACATATACCTGGATTCTATAACAAGAGTGTAATAACACTATTACTTTCATACTCGGGTGACATTCTAAATGGTATTCTTCTTTGTAAGTTGCCTTCTACATTGATATGGTTAATGTAATAAGTTACATATTTTAATACCAGATTTTCCTATATAAAGTATGCTGACTTGATAGTTCCTTGAATGTGTCTGCTAGTTATCTGCTAGACCGACCGGCTGTTCCTCTGCTAGTCAGAGTGAGCCACTGTTTCCTGTGGGGTGTGACTTCCCCTGCAGCCTTTTATGACCGGCAACTGTTGTTCTCTAATCCAGTCTTACCCCTGAGCGGGGGTTTGTTTGGAATGTCTTATCTAACACCAATAATCACTTTTGGCTAAGCCTTGTTTTTACATTATGGATTCATTTCTTTTATTCACACATATTAGTTATGGAATTCAAGGTCAATATTACCACATTCCCCACTTTGGCAATTCACATTGTCATATACAGTATATTGACTTGATTTTCTATACATACTAACCATACAACATAATAACAAAATCATATTTTTTTTTTCAAATTTCAATTTTTCTTTTTTCTCACATTTTTTTTCATTATTCTTTGGTACATATCATCAATGAGTTTTTGCTCCTCAAGGCTCATTAGCCAGAGGCCCACCTTTTAAACAACAACTTTTGGGCTTGTTGAAAACAATAAAACAATTTCTTTTAAGCTACAAATTATACATTAAAATATAATAAATCACAAATTTAAACCCCAATTTCCTTAATCTGTATGAAAGTCTGTTTCCACACTCTTTTAGATGATCTGGTTGAGAGAAACATACATTAGTATTCATTTTACATTCATTTTTTTCTTCTCCTGTTAATTCCTTTCTTACCTAAGACAGCACAATCACATCTGCATAATCCTTCAATTGGTCTTCTCATCTATCCACCCCCCTTATGACCATATCATGGTCATAAAACCTTACCACCTCGTCGTCACAGCACCAGTCGGGCAGGGAAGGCGGAGAATCACTCAAGGAGAAAAAAATTTCACCTCCTCCTCACTTTGGCCATAATCTATATATAATAATCTACCTATGTGTACATTTCTATGCTTCTACCCTGCGTTGTGTTAATCTATTCGCCCTCTGCCTGCGCCTTCCACCAAATCACATGTGCGCAAACAGAGTCCATCAGTTGCTACTGTTCAGTTACCCCCTGTTCTCCACACCAAATTTCACATTCCACAGAGGCCCTTGCTCACCTATCCTGCACAGTTCCAGACCGGCCTTGCCTCCCCCTTCCCCCCATGCATGCTAGCCAGCCTCAGCCGTAGCACTGTTTGTAGGCCTGTGATCCCGTCACATTTTGACCAATTACTGTCCTTCCTCGGATCTACAGACGGCTCTCCCAGTCTGGATGCTTCCCAAACCTGTCTGTTTTGGCCTCTGTTCTCGGGGCTATGATGAAGGAGGGGCTAGCGTCCACAAGCGACCTCTTTCCACAATCTAACAATTTCCCACAGGAAATAACTTAACAGGTTCACTCCACTGTGCCGTAATCTAATGAAATGTATTCATACTCAACACTTATGACTCCTCTACACGTGTGGTTCCGCTTCCCCCCCTCGACTGAATCTGTGAGGGAAAAAACACAAAGCAAATCCTTTTACTCAATATGTCAAAAACTTATAAGAGAAGCCACTGATAATTCATATGCAAATGTAATGGCACCACTTAGCTTCTGTCGTCATCCTGTCCTGACGTCATTACTCCTTTCACCAGCTCTCTCCTCTCTCACCCAGACCATGAAAAGCAGGTTCAGAAAAAACAAAAGACAAATAATTAACAAAATATCTCAATTAACCACATCCTTCAACCACACGTTCTGCACCTCCACATGTGAAATTACCATTCATACCTAAAACAGTAAATCAATAAAAACAACAAGCACCAAACATTAAAATTAAAGGTTATTTTTGAAAGGAAAGGAAAACCCAAAATAAACCAAACACATTCTCCTACCACCTACGCGGCAGACCACTTGTGAATGCCCCATGCATACCAAGAAAATATTAAAGAAATAAAAACAACAAGCTTCAAACTTCACTTGCATGCCACCTTTTAACTCATCCCCATCCGTCCAGAAAATTACAGATTAAACAATAGAAAAGAAACCTAAAAATCTAGACTTAAATGCTCATCCACACACATTCAAAAGAAATAAACTTGAATGAAAGCAGTGTATCAAAACCACCACCGCTTTTAAATTCTTTCTCCTTAAAAAAACAAAATACACTCTTTCATTCAATATCTCACAGCCTCAAGCACCCACTGAAATCAAAAGATACTCAGACATGCACTCACACGCCACTCAATTCAACCTCACATTACCAGGTAACCACTCAAAGACAAAGCCATTCACGCTTGTCTCACTCATGCATCAAAACACTCTTATTTAACACACATAACTCATTATGCTTTGACCCTTTTAACCTCCTTCCAGTTATTAAGAGTACCCTCCTCCCGTTCGGATGCACTGCTTGCCCTACTCAGATGCACCTCTCACCGCCAGGATTAGGTAGACCGTTGCGACGGTACAACCAGCCTTAGCTGCCTTGCCCGCCGCTGGCCCCCTCTCCCCCAACAGATCAGGTCTCCACTTCCAGGCTAAGGTCTCCTCAGGAACGGAAGAAAGCCCCTTTCTTAACCTTCAGGTGCAGTTTAAGGCTGGGTCCCTTTCCAATCTTAGGAGTGACAGTCCAGATTCCTCTGAATTGACACCCCTTACCCCTCTGCTTCCCAGCATTTTCTTTTCAAAAACACTGATCACAGAAGCACAACTCGCCTACTAACCCTGTATCGGCTAGTAAGGTTACTGTGGCCTGACTGTACATTGAGCCAGGTGCATTTATGCCAATGTTGTCCAGTCACCTCACAGTCCCACTTCCTGCGTTTCTGTGACTATAAACAGGGTCATAACGCTCTCCCAACCGGCTGGCGACCCAGTCGATAGCGACCTCATAGTCCGTCATCAAGTCAGGACCCCAAGCGGCTGACTGTCCGTAGTACCTATCAGCCACTCAGTTTAGAAACCGACGGTCTTGTCCCCACCCCGCTTGCTCTGGGCATGGAAATATTGACCGTTTTCGCCAGCCTAGCCTGTTCACGGCAGGAGCTGTGCCCCCTCCGGTGCACCGCCCTGCTCCTAGGTGTGGACTGTCGTCCACGTACCACCCAGTGCCCACACCAACTTACGTGCAACGTTTCCTGGGCCGACTAGACGGTACCACAGTGGTATGTTAATTCATACCTCGTTACGCACGGAGGCCTTCAGTAACTCCTCAGGCACTATAGGATTGTGTTTAACGTGCGCCCAGACTCTTGCGAGCCCACTGCCGCCTGTTGATGACTAGAGGTTCGGGGTGCCCACCCCCTCCCTAATCATTCATCCAATTTTGTTAGCTGTTCCTCCCTTCCTGTCCTCAGCTCTCTCTGTACTCAACCTCAGGCTAACACAATCTACACCAACCTCTACACTCCTACCCACTGCCAGAAAGAGTCTAGGAACTCTCTCTCAACGATAGAACCTCAAAGCATTCCTAGTACCTTGAGAGTCTACCGCTATTCCCTCTAATCAAAAAGCTAGCCATTCAAAAGTCATAATCCAATTGAATGATTACCTTATTGATTTTCTCACTCACTCACCCAGCTGTGTTCTGTATTAGCGCTCCTCCTGTCACACCTCTCTGTCACTTCCTATCACCCTCATACTGTGACCTCTCTCCTGGCGCATCTAATCTGACCAGGCCTGCTCCGTCATCCTGTCATAAAACAGCCACTGTAAGCAACAGCTGTCCCGCTTGACCCCGCCTGGGCATACAACGTTATCAACTTCTTGCTGTAAAGATCTTTTCTAGGTCCCTCTCGTGAGTGTAACAGTGATCATAAACAACAGGTTCTAGCAACCCCCGTGGCTTTCCGTGACCTGTCTCAAAAGGATTTCTACCCCCCTGGGCAATATAACCTTCTCAACTTTTGTCTCTTTTGTGATCTATGCATACAGTCTCCCCTGAGCATAAAGGCTTTTGACACAAAGACCCTATCTCCTCACTTCATGAATATAGGCCCCCTGTAAATCATTAAAAAGTTAATAAAAACATCTCGTCATCCCCCCAGAGGCAAGCCGCCTCCTAGGTTTGAATAAAACCCACATTCCTACTGCCTCCAGGGGAAGGCTAAACCCCCTTCCCCCAGAGGTTAAGTAGCACCTATTTGCAATTACACCTAGTCACAGACAGTGTCCTAAGTACAGATAAAAACAATCATTTCAACTACTGTAAACACAATCATATCAAAATCAAAACAGCCTATATAAACCAATGGCATTAAAGAAAAACAATCTCTTCAACTACTGTAAATACAATCATAACCATTAAATTGCCTATGTATCAATAAAATTGTTTTCTAACACAGACAGCAAGCCTCCATCAATAAATTATAATCCCCTACAATTCTGAGGCTTGTATCAAGCATTAAATGTCCTATCCATATTAACAGTGTATTAAAGATTTAACTCATCTAAAACAAGCATAAACACAATCTCAAAATACCTCTATTCCAAACAGATTTTAAAATCACATCTTTACACAACACTAATCATGCATAATACAAAGCATAAGCATCTTTATCAAACGCCACTCATTCGAAATAAAACATTACTAGTGGTCAGTTCCAATCATGCTAAGACTCAAAAACTGTAAACAGGATTTTCTGGGAACGTTAACTCTGTATATAGGTGACATGTGATATGTATTGTAGATGTATTAATTAAATATAATGCAAGCAATATGTCCTTTTCAGTGTAGAGCGCTTTCCCAACTCAGCCTGTAGCTTCTCCCAACCCCACTAGGTCAAGACTATACCCCTGTGTAACATATTATTGCCCAGTTTTACAGGTCCAATGTGTATATATGTTCCTATTATTAATGATACACTCACCCAGAGTAGCTAAGTTTGTGAACCTTAACTAGATCCAAGCAATGTATCCATTAAATTATTTGGCCTTAACAGACTCACTACCCTGTCTGCAGCCTATACCCTTGTTATTGAATTCCTCCCCCCTGACTATCTCCCATAATCTAATCATCATACATTACACATCCCTTAACCTTGTTACACAAACATACAACATCAATATACAAATACAAACATTTTAACACAATGCCAAATACCTCCTCACCCGTTATTTATCCTTAGAGCGAACGAAAAATGGAAAGCAGCGATCCGCGTTGTAACGCGCATGCGCAGTAGCGCAAACGCACAGCAACCAATGTATACCGCGACAACGTACAACTATTATCACAAAACACTCCGTTTCGTTCTAATACAATGCCACGACAACCACTGCGTCCTCCAACACTTCCTAACCATCATATTCAAAACTCGAACCATAACATATGTCGCCCGCAAACTCACAAAACAGCCGCATGCAAGCTAATAGCCTAGCCAGCCCTGATGCTATCCCCTTTAGCTCCCACAACATGACGTCAGAAGCGACCAACTTTTGCAAATAACTCCCAATCAACGTTATTATTACACAATCGCTCCATACACAAACACGCGCCACTAAACGCCCCTACGCTGCTTCTAACCATAATATTGCACAAGCCTTTTCCACTGCGTTATCTCCCAAACACTCATACCAGCTAAGTAGCTAGCCAACCTGATGTGATGTTCAATGCGCTCCCGGGAGCCGCGCGCTATGTGCCGTTCGAGATCCGTACATTCCATTCAGTCCGCTCGTCACCAATCTAATTCTAACCCGACTCACACATGTTTAACAATTAACTACTTTAAAAGAAAATAATTTAAAACCTTCTAATATACCAACGCCGTCTACACAGTCCAACACGAATCATAAACCAATTCTCCTACCCTTTCTTCGCCCGGCTCCACACACAGCCAGGACGTTCACACACTCCACTCAACACTATGATGTCATCAACCGGCGACATCTTTCCTCCACCATAATATCGTACACAATTGTTACCGCATTAAATATAACCATTAAAACTGCCACAATCCCCTCAACCTACGCCTCGATTCGCTTCTTAACAACAATTGCCGCCACAGTGTTTCGTCAATTCTCTCACATCACCGCCTTACCGTCCCTAGAGTTACCGCGGCTCTTCCACAGAGCTAAGCCAGTTAGCCCCAACATCCAATATGATTCGCTTCAGACTCGTATACCGCCCTGATCCACGTTAAACAACACAACAACCCGGCCAAGGCTGCTCTGCATACATACAATACAAGCAATGTACACTTACATTTGTAAACAGTATTATTAAACGATGTGTTGATAAGCGCTTCTGTCCCCGTTTTACTCTATACTCTGTCTCATTATACTCTACTATAGTCTGTAACTCTGTCCCATTGTACTCTATCTGTGTTATCAGGGTTTCAGCTTCCCTGTACTCTGTTTATCAGGGTTTCAGCTTCCCTGTACTCTGTTCATCAGGGTTTCAGCTTCCCTGTACTCTGTTCACACCGTGGAACCAGGGCTCATAACAACCTGTACTACAATCACGGTTCGCTCTGTGGTATCAGGGCTCATATTCCCTGTATTCTCTTCTCTCCGTGGTATTAGGGAACATAATCCCTGTACTACGATCACGGCTCTCTCTGTGGTATCAGGGCTCATATTCCCTGTATTCTCTTCTCTCCGTGGTATTAGGGAACATAATCCCTGTACTACGATCACGGCTCTCTCATCAGACTCTTTACCTTACCCTATAATCTTCTCTTTAAGATCTGACTACTCTGCATTGTCCATCACTGTCCATAGTCACCTCACAGTCCCACTTCCTGCCTTTCTGCAACTATCCTCCACGTTCTACCGCTCCACGCCTTCGCCTTCAAGTAAATTACCTATCCCTAACCTATCCCCCTAAGCTATTACTTTCAACAAAAATTAAAAAGTACTATCCCCCTGTCCGCAAGGGCCTGGTACCAAATACGCTGCCCGTACTTATTGCCATAAACCTCAAGCGAACAGGCCGGGAACGGCCTCCTGTGTCTAAATAATCATACAAACATCAAAATCTCATGATTGTATATTCACTGCACAACAAGCGCGATCCCTTTACCGTTGGACAGCCTACCCTAAACACCGCTCCCCCATTCCTGTACGCAAAGGCTATATTCACCCCGGGCCCCAACTAGTGGCCTACACAACCAGCCTCCATCCTTCCTTTGTCCTCCATCCAGACAGCAAAACCCTGCATTGCAACCCCTTAATGAAACGCATCAACCCCCGGCTCTTTTCCTGGATGTCCCCAACATGCAAGCAGGGTCATGGTTCTGAGCAGCCAGCCACATAAACCTCACCGCACATCTTCAGGGGGGGCACAACAGGGCGGGTGAAACGGCACCATTTCTGTAGTAGAATCCTAACAATAATCTAAGGTTATTGTACAGTACAAGGAGGTCGTTAACTGGAAGGAGGAAAAAGGATCATAAGTGATAGAATTTGGTCTCCTCATCTGACTTCCAATATAGCCAGCAAGAAAGTGCAGTGCAGTCCAGACAGGATAGTTCGAATTCAAACTCATGGATTTATTTGTCTCGGCGGCCCAGAGTGAATAAAAAGGTTGCTTTTCACATACAAGGATTATCAGAATACATTAACATGTCTGTTTTGTACACAGGATCAACAAGGTTTGCATCTCAAAACCCCAACATGTAGGTACATACAACAGTCATTGTTAACATCAATGAAAATAGCGAAAATACTGTAAGCATTACACATGAGTAAATCTGGTTTACAGATCAGGGATCTGTACATTACTCTAATCTAAACAACAATTGGTGTTTCCCATGATTTACTCACGTATAATCAGCAGTCTGGATGGGAGCGGTGGAGCCGCAGACCTGGGGAGGGGTCTGGGCCCCTGAATAACACTATGTTTTGCTCTTAAGTACTATCATTTCCCACCAATAATAGCACATGTTACTAATACATTTGGTCCAATGCGATTGGTTCTTCTGAAAGGGCAGTCCGCCCTTCCCCCTGGTTTCCTCTGGGGGGGCTGGTTGCCCCCACCTCCTCGATTTCCTGTGTGGGTCTTGGCTCAGTAAACAGAGGGGGCCGCTGGTGGCCCCCGTCATTGTCTTCCTGTTGGGGCTGGCCCCAACAGGTTCTTGTCCTCGGGTGGGGGTTGGTGTCAATGGCCCCCTTCGTTGTCTTCCTTCAGTGAACAGAAGGGGGGTCTTGGTGGCCCCCCTCCTTGGCTGCCCAAATCTCCTCTAAATGAATATATAACTTTAACATTCCTTCTATATGGTTACAGATGTTTAATATCATCCAAGTACAGTCAGTGCTTTCTAGACTGATACCAGACATCATATAAGACCACACCAACCTTTATTCACCAGACTGAAACTCTGTCTATCTGTGATACATATACCAGGATTCTATAACAAGAGTGTAATAACACTATTACTTTCATACTTGGGTGACATTCTAAATGGTATTCTTCTTTGTAAGTTGCCTTCTACATTGATATGGTTAATGTAATAAGTTACATATTTTAATACCAGATTTTCCTATATAAAGTATGCTGACTTGATAGTTCCTTGAATGTGTCTGCTAGTTATCTGCTAGACCGGCTGTTCCTCTGCTAGTCAGAGTGAGCCACTGTTTCCTGTGGGGTGTGACTTCCCCTGCAGCCTTTTATGACCGGCAAATGTTGTTCTCTAATCCAGTCTTACCCCTGAGCGGAATGTCTTATCTAACACCAATAATCACTTTTGGCTAAGCCTTGTTTTTACATTATGGATTAATTTCTTTTATTCACACATATTAGTTATGGAATTCAAGGTCAATATTACCACAGTACTATATGGGCTGCTGACCAAGGTCTAATGTGAGCCGTATATGCATGCCCGCCGGGCGCCTCTCTTGGCCTAACATTGAAGATAGATTGTCTTATAATACACTCATGCTGTCCAAGTTGGTCATGAGCAGTAAAAACTCCTGTAACCATACATAAACAGATAGTTATTTGTAATACTGTGCATGAGCAGTACACATGCAGTGCAGCAGCTTGAATTGCCAGTTCCTAAAACCAACGCTCTAAGGATATCTTTTATTTGTAGAGCATTAACTCCTTGGATTCAACCTGCCACAAAACCTCAGCTATATTTACAGCAGATTCACTTTAAAAAATAACCTCTAATTGTATTTAATACTGTTATTAAAAAGCATATAAAATATGTTGACCTGTCTACTTTTGTTCTCCCGTCACTGTGCACGCACGTAATTTCAGCCATTCAACCCGTTATTTCCATAATGCAATATGTGTTTGGTACTATCTCTAAAAAATAAATAATTGTAATAATAATAGCTGTTCCTCATGGACCCCAGGAAGACCAGCAGGGATCCGTAATAAACCCAAATAAAATCAAATAATAGGTAAAATGACTAAATGTATGATCCATGACTGCTCACTACTCCGTCGTCATAGACAGCTAAATGCATGCTCTTCTCGCATCGGAGCGTGGCGGCGCAAACAAAAACGTCTCCCTTTTATCAAAAGAAAAAACAAAACACCTGGTCTTATCGACCCGCTCCTCCTATATATAGCAACTGCAGTATCCATATTCCAACTTCATTAACATAATGTTCTATGATTAGTGCAGTGACCGCTTGTCACACCCCCCATCCTGACAACGCACCCGACGCATATCGTTCTTATTCGGGCCGGGTAATGATAAGTTGTGGACGTCGGCTGAACCGAGCGCAAGGGGCCCACATCGTCCAAAAGAAAACAATGAATGAACAGCCCGCGGTGGCTCCCTGTTGCCCCCGGCGCCGGCAGGAACATGCCTCGAATAGGCGGCGCGTCCCAGTATTGTATGCTCTATATAACAATACGTGCGTCTTACTCTTCATCAATGCAGTCCTGTGTGAATTATGTGCGTGGCCAGGGATACCAGACGGCTGGATAAGCTGGTCAAGAAGGCTGGCTCAGTGGTAGGGAGGAGACTGGACCCACTGGGGACCGTGGTGGAGAGCCGCACTCAGAGCAAGCTGCTGGCCATCATGGGCAATACCAACCACCCTCTCCACCACACCCTGGTGGGGCAGAGCAGCAGTCGCAGCGGACGGCTCATCTCCCTGCACTCACGGACTGAGCGGCACAGGAGGTCCTTTGTCCCCACAGCCATCAGACTGTACAACAGCGTATTATAGTGCGGGGGACCTGACCTCTGACCCACACACACCTGTTTTTACCTGTTTTTACACCTGTTTTTACACCTGTTGTTACACCTGTTTTTTATACACCTGCTTTTATCTAATCACGCTCATATTTAATATTGATGGGTATGATTTAATTGAATTTTATCATGTACTTATTTTTAATTCATGATGCAGACATAACGTGCAATAACTGTATGGGAACGGTCAATGTCTGTATACTATGTGAGCTGCGAGATACCCTGAATTTCCCCAAGGGGATTAATAAAGTATCTATCTATCTATCTGGTCCCGCAACGTTACACATCTATGTACCGCAAGCGGCACTAACAGTCCCCGCTCCTCGGACCAAAGAAATAATAATAACAACATGATGATTATGATGAATTGAAAACGGGGGACCCTGATGCAAACAAGACGAAAGTCCTTCTCCCCCCTTTGCATGTCACGCAGTCCGCACACTGTGCGTGTAACTATAATTATGTAATAACATATAATGCAGGACCTCTTCAGGGGGTCTCTAATCGGCATGCAACGAACTGGACCATTAGTCCGGAATTAAAGCAATTTTCATGTCTTTGGTATATATTCTATTCCATGGGAGGTTACGTTTGTCAGAGCCAAACGAATGAACGATGAAATATCTGTATCGTCCCACTAGGCATATCATACTTTATGGTCTTCGTGCCTTGCGTTTATCAATAATACGTTTATTCATGCACATGTAATACGTGAAAACCCTGATTTAGGACGCAGCGGCTGGGAGCAGAAAACGCCCTCAGACACTTGCGGGTTTGCATTGAAAGCGAATAGCTGTAGCGAATAGCCCATTAATTATGTGTCTTTAAAGATTTCCAGTTCCAGTGTTCCATTGTCCATTTTGCATGTATAACCAGCTATTATATATTTAATTAGAATATCAGAATTCATTATAGAATGATGATCAGTGTGACTGTACCCCACAATATGGTTAATTCGCATTAGAAAAGATAAAGATTGCTGGTCCAACAGCATCTATAAGTGTGGTAATAACGCAGATATTGAGTGTATAATATTTCTGTGAATATGCGCGTGGTGCACGCCTCTGTATCCAACCAAAACGAAAACGATTGCTTCCAGCCCACGAGTCGCGTGTCCGTGGTGGCTGGTGGGCCAGCAGTGCGCACGGCGGTGTTCAGAGTGGTCGCAACGAGAAGTCAGGTACCCACTTCCACATAAACTATAATATAATAATATAATACCCTCTCCCACAACTGCTTATATAGCATAATATAATAATATAATATAATACCCGCTCCTTCTCATATTTGGAGTATATACCCGCCTATCTTTAATGAACTAGATACATTCATCTAATCGTCAACGCATAGTCAGAAACTGCAATGTGAAGAGGGTTCAACCGTCAGTGGTTCCACAGACCTGCCCCCTCGCGCGGCCGCTGCAAGGGTTCAAAAGTCCACGAAACCAGGACCCCTCTCTCGCAGAGCAGCACAACCATGCAATATGAACGATATATACTTTAACAACAATAGGTTGGCCTCCCTACCACCAGCATATTCATTTTAATATAATGATAATGGTCACCTTACCAAGAACAGTATAAATGTATAATGTATAAATACCATTCATTCCACACATTTGGACATAAAATAACACTTAGCATTTAAGAAGCCTGTATAATACAATATACAACACGGAAATATGGGAATAAAATATCGGTATAACGTGACTCATAACCTAACCATATCCAATATGGGTATAACTGACTCATAACCTTTTTAATCGACTAAGCTTATTTCGCAGACTAGGATTGCAGTTGGCTGACGCAATTAAGAGACTAAATCAGGGCTAAGCAAGGCTGATCACCCCTTCACCCGCAATCTGTTCGTAATTCTCACGCACTTCAGACCTACAATCCTATGTTTTTGTCTACTCAATCACTCTGGCTAGGGTTCAAGTCCCTGTACATTACAGCCAGGCCCTGAGGTCTTTGGGTTACCCTAACTTAAATAGTAGTATTTTTACCTGCGGCTCTAACTTAAATAAACGACCCTAACTTAAATAAATGGGTCACTCTAACTTGGTGTAGAAAAAAGAAAGAGAGAGAAAGAGAAAGGTGTGAGGGGAAAAAATCAAATAAAAAAAGTTCTAGTAGTGTAGATTGCACCTTGCAAATATTCATTTCAACAACACAATTCAATGGGTTTACTTATATTTTTAGCAACTTATTCACAAGACAATAATGAGAATGCATCCACTCATAACGGCTGTTTTAACTATGCAGATTTCGACTTATCGTAACAGGTCCTGCTTACCTTTGAAAGTGGATCCTTTGAGTGGATGTTCAGTCAATATTGTCCACGAAACAGGTTGGCAAATCTGAATGAAGGCCCACCCAGGGAAAGCCAAATTGTCACGTTTTAGACTCAATCGTGAAAGTTGTAAAAGATACTTAAAGATATAAGAGATGAAACACTTTTGAAGGTATTTATTATAAAAAGTTAACAAGCAATGTAATATAAAAGTGAATAAGCAAAGTATTTATACAAGGTGAATATAGCAAGGTACAATTGAAATCTAGATTGTTACAACCGGCCGGTCGAGTATATAAAAGAAAGAAAAAACAGTCGAGTCATTGTGGGTCAGTCCAGTCAGTCCGTCCAGTCAGTGTCCAGTAGAAGTCAAAGCAGAAGAAGTTCCCCCTTCCCTGTGAGGGTGATCTTTATTAGTCCCCTAGTCCAGTGTGTGTATGTGGTGTCTCTCCTCAGTGCACGTCGTGTGTCTTGTGTATTGGTCAGCCTGTATGTCAGCCGTGCATGAGTGCGTGGTACGCACACTTACGTGCGCATTTGTGCGTGTGTGTCTCTATGATAACGATCTGTGATTAATGGAGACTAGAGTATGCGACCAGTGTTTGACCTGGTCGTATATTAGTTGGCTTGTGGCATTTTGTCATAATGAGTTGAATTATTTGATCCGGTGGTCTGGTGGGATCTCTCACCAAAGGCGAGGGTGTATGTATGTGTGTGTGTGTGTGTGTGTGTGTGTGTGTGTGTGTGGGGGTGGTGTGTGCAGACAATGTGTGTGTGTGTATCTGTCCTGTGTGTATGTGTGTGTGTATCTGTCCTGTGTGTATGTGTGTGTGTATCTGTCCTGTGTGTATGTGTGTGTGTATGCTTGTGTGTGAGAGGGACGGAACCACAGCCCTGCACCAAGGGTCAGCAGGTCACTGATAAGAATCTATGAGTGGCCCTCTGGCTGAGAGAGAGACGTCTTTTTAAGGGAAACAAACTTTGTATAGTGTAATGATGGGAGAATGTCTCTGCTATAATATTTACGTGATATACGTGTCATATTTCAACAAAAGAAAGAATAATTCTCAATAACAACATACAAAAGAACCTGGTGCATCATCATCATCATCTGTATAAGCACCACCTTCTTGAAAACATCACAGACGTATCAACAATCAACACCAACCTGACCACCATCTACTAACCATTTCTCTAACTCACTGTAATACATATAGGTTAGGTTGAAGTTAATCACAGTTGGGATACATTCATTATTAAAACCTATTGGCTTTACATTACTGTAATACACACATGTATGATATGGCAAAAAACCCACTTGGCACTCTAGTATAGATACACTCACTATTATGTTATGTACATCCAATATATGTACTGGTAGAGTCAATATACTGTCCGACTCCACACGCATGTGTAGCAGGGTGGATTATCCCTGCTTCGTGGGAACGGGTGGGCACAATCACTGGGTAGCGAGACACAGTAGAGCTCTGTCTGACTGCACCTCCGTCTTTGAGTCTGGAGCTTCAACTGGAGGCTGGCGGTGTGAGTGGATGGGGCCCGGGATTTACCAACCTGGTCTGGTACTCTGGTCTTCCTCCCCGGCAGCAGGGCGGTCAGCAATACTCCCCAACACGCTCCCACTTCCCCCAATTACTCCTGTAACCCTCCCACACCTAGTGACTGAATTGTAAATAAATAACTTGGTTCCCCCCGCAAACAGTACCCTCCCTCAGTGACACTAGAAACCTTACAATAAAAAGGGAAAGGTGGAATAGGAAGGGGTTAATTGTATTAACGTTACCCACACCAAAAGAGTTGTTAAACGGCTCATGAATGGACACGCACACAGAACTCCCATCTAATTCTTTAATGCTAATTATACTGGTCAGTTACAATGATTTAATAAGAGTGGTCAAATGGACTGAAGTCCCACTATAGTTCCGTTTGTAACTCAATACCTCATAAACACGTGTATTATACACCCACCTCTGGGTTAGTATCAGGGATAATATACTTCAATGTGTTTGACTCATCACCCACATCTGGGTCAGCACCCTGTATAATACCTCTGACAGGCTTTAATTATACGGCAAGAATAATACCACTCTAGGCTTTACTTATGATGCACCAGGTCTGTAACCTCCCCACAGGGAAAGGGTTAATTAGATGGGAAAATATTATTAAAGAACAAACACGTTATCACACTTAAAGGAAACCAAAAATGTGGGCCCACTTTACCAAACGAAAGTCCTATGCTAATGCCGGCATGTAATGTTTGGGGTACCCCTTATGAACTGTAGTTAGCAACCATTAGCTGCGCCCGCAGGCTGCACCACACTGTGTACTGTGTAATAGATCCGGAGCATTGATGCTCGATTGTACTCAACCAAAATGGCGGCCGTGCCGCACCACAACCGTCCGGGTGGCAAGATGGCGTCGAACGCTCTCGTCGCGGGTGCTAGCAAGCGGGGCTAGAGCAGAGGGGCAGTAGTGAGCTCAGAGCGTGTACTGGGTGTTGGCGACCTCTGTCGGTCGGGACGACCTCCCGTGTTGGCCTGAAGACAGCCGGTGCAGAACGGTTGTAGACAGCGGGTGCAGAGTCGACGCGCATCCATAAACTTGCCCTCACTCACACTGAAGCTACACTCTGGGTCCCAAACAGCCCACCTGCTACATGGTTATACTGTGGCGCAACGTGGTTGACTATACCACCGGTCTTCTTCAGCGCCTCGCGCTCGGGGTGCACTGGAGTCGATATAGCCGTTAGCAGCATGCTAATTATACCGTCACGCTGCTACTATAACCCGATAACTATGGACGTCAGTCCTGGGGCTCAGTCTCTCTTACTCACGCACTATCACGGATACTCCTAGGATAACCCGTCGCTCGCTCCGGCGGGGCTCCCTGGTGGTTCTTTAACAGGGCTATTCCAAAGCACCTGCCGTTGTAGCTGCGACCGTTCACGGCTACATCCCAAACTGAAGAGGTCTTCCGGTTCTTCCCTCCTCCAGGTAATTCCCTCTTCCTCGTTGCCTGCCTCTCTCCCGTACACTCTCTGCCTGCCACCGCCCCCTGCTGGTACCGCCTACTAGTCACACAGGGAAAAGGATGGTGAATATGATCCAGAGATACACTGGTTCCTGACAGGGAGCGATGCGAGCGAGCGTGATTGCGAAAATGATAAAAATGTATTCGTTTCAATCAGACTATCCTGACCTACCGCGAGCGACAGCGAACTGAGCGGCGATGTCGCTCCCCCCTCAAATATTCGCTCGCTGTGTCTCTAGTTGAGCGATTACGCGGCCGAGTCCCGCCCCTAAACACTTTTTATTGGTCGAGAATTGCAGGCTGCTTTGCCCCTGTGCTTCCAGGTAAATACACACACATAGACACACTCGGACAAGCGCCGCATCATATCAGGACAGTGTCGCGCACGATTTCGTCTCCAGTTCGCTTGCTCGCTGCCTGTCAGGAACCGGTGATACTGTGTATAATCCATATTCCAGCCGATAGAAGAAAGAGAAGCTTGCGTCATTGTTCGTGAGAATATCAATGGAAACTAGTCAACATGTCTTTGTGCACAAAGGGGAGATAAAAGGCAAGTCAGCACTTCTGAATAATAGCCATATTTTCAGGATGCTACACATGCATCACCGCGGGGCCAGACAAATGTGACAACTCAGATTTATCTAGTTCAACTTGAGAATACCGCTTTAAATGAGTTTTTCACTTTCCCCGCTCGCCCTGCCTGCTGTTCTCGCTAGCAGACAGTTGGTCGCTTTTCCAATTTACAGTAAAAACTGTGAAGCAGTCAGACTCTCTGCCAGTGAGCAGGAGAGGATGCTGTTGATTGTGGACCTTTTTTCCCATGAGAGAGAAAAGACCATCAGAGCAGAGCAAAGAAACATGGCTGGCTGGGGAGCTCCACTGTGAGTGGGCTGCTGAATCCTAATGAGTACACCTGGCTCTCTCTCTCTCTCTCTCTCTCTCTCTATCTCTCTCTCTCTCTCTCTCTCTCTCTCTCTCTCTCTCTCTCTCTCTCTCTCGCTCTCTCTCTCTCTCTCTATAGCTCTTGCTAACTTTTTCTCTCTCTCTCTCCCTCCCTATATATACTGGAATATGTTGGGCCGTACAGCAACTTCAATATCAATACCATCACTCATGTCTACATAATACATACAGTATATGCTATTTCAAAATATGTTCTTGACATGTATTATAAAGTACTGCCGATCTTCAGAATATGAAGTGCGCAGTGGGGATGCAGGGGTTAAACTGGAGATCACATACTGTATGTATACACCATCAGAGAGCTTGGACCATGAAGATTATTTTGAGATGCTGCGTAACTATCGTCTGTTATAAATAAGAACTGTGAAGAGGGTGCCTGCTTCCTCCATCGGAGTGGGATCAGCTTTTTGAGAAGGCAACCTTGTCAAGAGGCTTGGTCTCAAATATTTCTAGTTTAATGTCTAGGGCTTCCCCTAATGCATACTCTTGGTTCTGGCATGGGAGCATGACCTTAAGACTGCTTCTCAGTGGAGCACAATTTGGAGCTCATCTAAATGTGTGAGATTTAAGATTATACAATACAAGATTCTCACCCCTATTAGATTATCCAAGATGGACAATAAACACCAGGATTTATGCTGGCACAAATGTGGCAGTCAAGGCTCATTACTCCATCGTTGGAAATGTCCAGCTGTTAAAACTCTCTGGGTAGAAGTAACATCCCTAATGTCGGAGCTTTCATTTCCCTGTATGTCCCAAAGCAGCCTGCTGGGCTAAAAAACAGATGATAATGTTGGAGTCACTGGGTTGTTTATTTACTAAAACTTGTCTAAAAGATTAATTGTACATGAACTGTAATAACCAGCCTGCTTTTCTAGGGATTCTTGGTTTGAGGAATGCCTGGACCTGCTATACATGGAACGTGCAGCCTGCCTATAAAAGAAGTTGTTAAGTGCCTGGATAGCCATTGGGACACTGGCTGCAAGTTCCTGGTTTGACATGTTGTAAATATTGAATGATAGCACATGTTTGTCTGTAACTGTCAAATGCTGTTGCAGGTCTTAAAGGCCAACTTGCAGGTTAAACCCTACTCTGCAATTATGGGTAGTTTACATCATTGGTATCTAATTTAATTATTTATTTATTTCCATTTGATGCCGGAAATGCCACTCAGAAAGAGTTAAAAAGGTCCATGCACGAATAACATGCACAAGCAAATCTAAAAGCTTATCAGACGCTAGTAGGGCCGTGACATCACATCAGGAAACGTATGCCTTATGCCCGTCCGGGTCATAGTACTACTGGTTATATGACGCTGGCTAACGTTAGCATTATCTCTACTGTCGTGAACCATTTTAGATCGGGGCATGTAGAGGAGTTTGGGGAACGAGTAAAATCATGTGGAGGTCCTCTTCTCAGACCTGTGTGGCAAAGCACTGCACACGCATCATGCAAGCTACACGTCGCTGCATATTGATCTATAGTAGCCCACTCGGTGCATCACAGTCAGTGACTGTGATGCACCGAGTGGGCTACTATTGTGCTAACAACATACCCCGGCGTCTAGCTTGTTAGCCGGCACCGGCATAAATGCCCGATTTAAAATGGTTCTCTCCTCTTTGTATACCTTTGTCCTCACAAGTATTCTGCCAGGGAACTTATGGACACGTTAGTTAGCTCATAGCTATCGTGTACCACTAACGTTACAAGCTGTATGTTGTTAGCACAATAGCTACCAAGCTAAGCTACGTTAGCTTCTAACGGTGTATACACAATATGTACAACGACACAATGATCAAACATCTTATAACTACTACTATTGTCGTGTCCATAAGTTCCCTGGCAGAATACTTGTGAGGACAAAGGTATACAAAGAGGAGAGAACCATTTTAAATCACAACAAGCTAGACGTTGGGGTATGTTGTTAGCACAATAGCTACCAATCTAAGCTACGTTAGCTTCTAACGGTGTATACACAATATGTACAACGACACAATGATTTACATTATTATGGTAACGTGGTTGTGGCTTTTACAAATAGTGGTTAGCTTTAGAGATGGATGGCTATGATCACGGAGCAATAGTGTTGTTAGGTGAAACAGATACATTTTCATTCATCACTTGGCTAGTAGTAGCAAGGCTCTCTGCCTGCAACTAGCTGTGTGTGACTCAGAGCCCCCTGGTGCCCTGTACCTGCCGTGACGACATCATTTCGATTACACGTGCACGTTATGAACCATTGATTAAAATGTCCATGTGCGTGGTGATTGTGTTGGGCAGACAAAATGTTTGATAAAAATTAAAAACGCTAAAACTGGGTCAATTTCAATAATTCTTTTTCCTTCTTCATGAAAGTCACCGTTGGCCTAGTCCACATTGTTTATTGAACAAAAATACAACCTGCAAGTTGGCCTTTAAGTTAAGTGTCACCCTTACACCCCCTTTGGTTTTGTTTTTTGATATTGTTTGTTATGTTGTTGCTGTTGTTATTGTTGTTTTGTGCTGTTGATTATGTATAAACGGTAGGGGTGTAACGATGCATTGATTAATCAAAATGCATCGATTCTAATGTGACGATTCAACTGCATCGATCTGAATATGTTAGAATCGATTATAATTAGGGATGCTCGATATTGGCTTTTTTACCGATACCGATATACCGATATTGTCCAAATCTTAATTTCCAATACCGATATCAACCGATATCAACCGATACCGATATATGCAGGGTTTCCCCCCCCAAAAAACTGAATAATTTCAGGTAATTAACATTACATATCTCTTGTCTTGAGTGCATGCTTACCAACTGTTAGTCTGCAACACTACTATCACCGACATCTAAGAAGGGAGATCCCCCCTTGAATGGCCCTTCTAAGGTTTCTCTCCTCCACACTGCCTGTGGAGCATTTTTCCCTATTGTTAGGTTTTAGTGAGTTTTTCCTTTCCTTCGTGTGGGGTATGTCTGTCTGGGAGTGCTTGCATTCTTTCATTTATTTTAAATTTGTTGGACCTTATGGTGTTCTTGTTCTGTTCTTGACTTATTGTTATGTTTTCTTCTTGACTTGTTTAAAGAAGACTTGTACGGCCCATGGGGACATTAACGTGTGTTGTCGGGCCTTATAAATAAATTTGATTTCATTTGATTTGATTTGTCGTGTAATTAACACAACATTATGCATACTTACAATAAATAAATAATAATAAAATAATAATTTGTTCTTACTTGCTTGCCTGGGTAAATAAAGGTTAAATAAATGTAAAAAAATAAAAATAAAATAATAATATTTTTGCTTTTTTACCGATAGGCTACCGATATTTTCCGATATCACATTTTTATGCCAATATCGGCCGATAATATCGGTAGGCCGATAATATCGGACATCCCTAATTAGTGTTTTTATTGACCTACTTTATTATACACAAATGAGCCACATTTGTGTATAAAAATCGTGGTCAAATGAAGAGATTTCATGATGCATTGAATCGTTGCCTGAATAATCATAATCAAAATTTAAAAAAAAATGGTAAATGGTGTATTTTATAGTGCTTTTATACAAAGTGCTTTACAATTTGTTCCTCACATTTTACCCATTAACTCACACATTCACACACTGACGACAGAGGCAACCATGCAAGGTGCCAACCTGCTCATTGGGAGCAATTAGGGGTTAAGTGTCTTGCTCAAGGACACTTTGACACGCTGCCCGGGAGGAGTGGGAATTGAACCGGAAACCTCCGGATTACCAGATGACTGCTCTACCTCCCGAGCCACTGTCGCATAAAAGATTTGTATATTTGTATATATTTGTATGCTGCTTAACTGTGCGCATTAGTATGTAATAAAGATTGTATTTAGAACTTCGCCTATTCAAATATTGAAAGTTTAGGGCTTGGAACATTATGACTGAAATGCATGATTTCCATTCAGCTCAGTTGTGTCTAATAAGTTTTGAATGATGGGTTGTTGCAATCAGTTGCACAGCTTAGGACGGGTAAAACAAATGTGCCGTTCTTAAAAAATCTCATTAATTCCATAAGAACGTAGAATAAGCATTTACAAACTTTTTTGTAAATATTTGCATGTTTTGCATGTTCTTGGTATCTGAATCTAGGATCTATGGATCTCAGCGAATGTATTCGCAGTGTCAGAAATACTGTGTCTGTTACTAGGCTTGAGTAAATTGTAATGAACCAAATGAGAATATCAATTCAATTATTTAATTTTATTTTATTTTATTTTTTGACTGTGAATAACACCATGCTAAAATTGACCAGTCCTGAAAAATCTAAGCAAATGAATAAAGGGAAGATGATTAAACAGAAGGTTTTGTAGATACGGTACTGAATTCTGCCATCCGGACACATGCAATTTGAAATATGATTATAGAATATAAAATATCAGGCCTAAAATGGTTATGCGATTAAAATGCGATTAATTAGATTAATTAATTACAAATCCTGTAATTAATTAGATTCATTATTTTAATCGCCTGACAGCACTAATATTATGTAAATATTCTGGTTTCTTTTTTTTAATCTTCTCTCTTTATGGATACAAGTGTAGTTGTAGTACTGGCCTATGGAATCTGCTAATTAATGCTAATATGCCTGTCTACTGCCCAGTCATGCTCAGCTATTTTTTCTGGAAAGATGTGAGCAAGAATTTAAACATTACAAATAGCACATAAGCTCTTTGAATAAAGGGGGTGTGTCTTCGACCTGCTGTGTATTTGTGGTGCTCTTTTCTTTCTTTTTATGTCCAGTGTCTTTCATTTACTTTAATTGAATTTACTTAATTTACTTTCATTGACAAATGTGTTTGTTTATATTAATAGTTAATGCTTTAACTTTGGAGATTAATTTTAATTATTTAAAGTGTTAAAAAAATGAATCTAGATTAATCTATGGAGTGAAAAATGTTCAACGTTCTGAACTTTCAGCAGTATATTTGCTTGTTCTTTTTTTTGCATTGACTCATGCACCTTTTTGAAAATCATCTCACATGAAGATAGAACACATTTTTGTTGTTAATATGATTTATATTACTGGTAGTTCATACAAGACATTATCGTCCTCTAAGCCAATCTGCACTTTAACATAGGCCTGGGTTGTTTTTATGTCTGTTAGCGCTGCGGATATAAGAAAGAGGTCAATGTTGATGGTTTCGTTGAACATTTGTTGTTAAAGTTAGATGTTATATATGATTGCTATTTGCTAGTAACTGAGTGACTGTCTAACTATGCATAACTGTTTCCACTGGAGGGCGCTATAGGCGGAGCTGTTAATGTTACCGCCAGGTAGAGGGTATATAAGCTGATGCCGACTCCCCCTCTGTCTCTTCCCACCTACCTCTCACGGAGAGGAGATCTCATGTGCTGCTGTTGTGAAATGTAAATAATAAACCACGCCGATTAAAGGCTAAAGGTAGAAACCATGCCTCATGAACATATTATTGTCGCCCCATAGCCAGTTCTGTCAACAGGTTATGGGCCCAGATCATGCAGGGGCGAAATAATAAGGGTAGCAAGTTTAGCTGAAGTATAGGCTAGTTTAGCGCCGGGAGCACCACGTGGCTAAAGGCTATACCAACAGAGCTAAAGCTACGCCTACCATCAAAAAGGAGGATGGCGACCAAGGGAAGGAGCAAATGGCCCTCATTCAATGGAAAGGCAGAGGACTATGAGCTCTGGGAAGAGCGCATGTTATGCTGCATGCACGGTGTGGGACTGAAGACGACGATCTTGACGGCCCCCACGGGAGACCTGACGGCGGAAGCACAAGCCCTGGACGACAAGCATAATGCAGAAGCATACTGTGAGTTAGCACCACTGCTCGACGACACAAGCTTGGGGCTGATATTCCGCGACACTAAGGACAAAGGCAGAGAAAGCCTGGAAGTGTTGAGAGAACATTATATCGGGCAAGGAAGACCCCGAGTCGTGTCCCTCTACATAACACTAACAGCACTGAAGAAGGGGCACACCGAGACTGTGACCGAATACGTCATCAGAGCTGAGCAGATCATTACGGCGTTGAAGAGTGCAGGAGAAGCACCAAGCGATGGGCTAATGATGGCGATGGTGATGAGGGGACTACCGGAGCTGTACAAACCGTTCACACTCCTGGTAACACACGGTTCAGTGGACATGACGCTGGGAAAGTTCAAGGCCAAGTTACGAAATTTCGAGGCCTCAGAAGATATCCACCCAGCCGCCGCGGAGGCGGGAGAGAGGGTGCTGAAGGCCCGAGCAACGCCGAGGGAGAAGACCAGGCCCACGACGGAGCTGGTGTGTTGGCGATGCGGAGAAAAAGGCCATCAGAAAAGTAACTGCACAAAGACTGCTTGGTGTAGCTTCTGCAAATCCACGGGGCACACAGACAGAGTGTGCATGAAGAAACGCGACCAGAGCGTGCGGTATGCGCATGGACAAGATGGCGGCAGTGGACAAGATGGCGGCGACGGTGGACGTGAGATGAATCGAGACGACGCCCGGAGAGTAGCGGGACAAGAAGACTTCATCTTCGGGGCGCAGACAGCGTACATCACCAGGCAAACGCAGCTGCAGCAGGCCCAAAGGAAGGGACTGATCGTGGACACAGGTGCGTCGTCCCACGTCATCAACGACAGGAGTCGGTTCAAGAACTTTGACAACACTTTCGACCCGGAGAGACACAGCAAGGAGCTGGCAGACGGGAAGCGCACCTACGGGTTGGCGCAAGAGAGAGGAGACGCACAGGTATGCCTCACAGACAGTGAGGGTGCCGGTGTACGGTGACGTTAAAGAACGCTCTCTACGTACCCTCGTTCCCACAAGAACTATTCTCTGTAATGCTGCTACTGCGAACGGTGCCAAAGTATTCTTCAATGAAGGTAAACATTTTCTTGTAGAGCCTGACGGTACGCGATTTAACATAAAGTTGTACAAGAGAATGTATTATCTACAAGAGTGTAATGACAACGACATGTGTAATAATAATGATATGTGTAACGTGACTGTCAGTCACGATATTCAGACATGGCATGAGATTATGGGTCATTGTAATTACGAGGATTTACTGAAACTGCAAGCAGTGACAGAAGGCATGCACATTGAAGGTGAAAAGCGTAGACCTGACAGAGAATGTGTAGTGTGCATAAAGGGGAAGTTTACTCAATCGAGAAACAGAAATCCCACAGAAAAAGTAAAGGTACCACTTGCGCTAGTTAACACAGATCTAGCCGGTCCAGTAAGCAACGAGTCCATAGGAGGCTTTAGATATGTACAGTCTTTTACAGATGTGTGTACAGGGGCAGTGTTTGTTTACTTTCTCAAAGCAAAGAGTGACACACTCCAGGCCACGGAGAAATTCCTTGCAGATGTAGCCCCTTATGGTAACATAAGATGCTTGAGGTCCGACAACGGAACCCAGTTCACAGATAGAGAGTTCCAATCACTGTTGAGAAGGAACAAGATAAGACACAAGATGTAATGTCCATACTCCCCACACCAGAACGGAGTGGCAGAGAGGGAATGGCGCACTCTTTTCGAAATGGCTAGGTGTAAGCTAGTAGACAGTAACTTACCTAAGAGTCTATGGCATTATGTGGTGCAAGAAGCCGCTTACACCAGAAACAGGTGCTTTAATAAGCACACAGGCACCACCCCGTATACAGCACTGACAGGAAAGAAGTGTAATCTAGCTAGGATGCACCAATTTGGATCAGTGTGTTATGCTTACCTGCAGGACAGAGGAAAGCTTGAGTCAAGATGTGAAAAAGGACTCTTTGTAGGGCACGACAAAGGAAGCCCCGCTTTCTTAGTTTATTATCCCGGTAAAGGGAGAGTGCAGAAACACAGGCTAGTCAAATTTGTCACAAAGACAACATGTGAGAACGAGACACAGACAGAGGAGCCAGAGCTGGACTCCAGAGTAAGGTGTGAAGAAACAGAGACACCTCAGCCTAGTGTACTTAGCACGGTCATGCAGACAGACAGTTAGCAACCCCCAGAGGACGATGATGAGGAGCACCCGAGGGTGACGTCATGTGCCCCAAGCAGTGGGAGGTATCCCTCAAGGGAACACAAACCCCCAAAGTATCTGACAGACTATGCCCGGAGAGAAAGTGACGAGGATGACAGTACACTTACCAGCATTGATTACTGCTACAGAGTAGTCAGTGGAGTACCTCAGACCTTTAAAGAGGCCATAGTGTCCCCTGAATCAAGTAAATGGGAGAGAGCAATGGATGAGGAGATGAGGACCCTAGAGGACAACCACACCTTAACTCTAACCAAGTTACCAGAGGGCAGACAGACAGTGGGAGGGAAATGGGTGTACTCAATCAAGGAGGGTATTGAAGGCCACGACAAGTACAAAGCGAGATTTGTAGCTAAAGGTTACAGTCAGAGGGAGGGGATAGACTACGGTGAAACATTCTCCCCCACAGCCAATCTGACCAGTGTAAGGGTAGTGATGCAGAAAGCAGCTGAGGACAATTTGATTTTACATCAGATGGATGTGAAGACAGCCTATCTGCACGCACCCATAGATAGGGAGATATATATGGAACAACCTGAAGGTTACGAAAAGAAAGGAGAGAAGCTTGTGTGTAAGCTAGAAAAATCCATTTACGGCCTGAAACATTCTGGGCGAAATTGGAACGAAATGCTTCATACATGTCTCATTGAAGATCACTTCCTACAGAACCCAGTAGACCCCTGTGTTTACTCAAGGGAGTCAAAAGAGTCAGGAAAAGTGATAATCGTCATTTGGGTGGATGATTTGATCATCACAGCAGACAACACTAGAAACCTAGAACAGGTGAAAGGTATGCTCTCCACCAGATTCAAAATGAAAGACCTTGGAAGGTTAAAGCATTTTCTAGGCATGGACTTTGAACAGTCTGCCAATTGTGTAAAAATATCCCAGAAGAGATATGTGGAAAAGATCCTGAAACGTTTTGACATGCAAGAATGTAGAACAAGGGAAACACCATGTGATCAAAAACTAGACTACCAAGAGGATGCTCAAAGATTGACAGATGTAAAAATGTACAGAGAAGCTGTAGGTAGCCTCATTTATTTGACAACATGTACTCGCCCTGACCTATGTTTTGTAGTGAGTAAATTGTCACAGCATTTTGCTGACCCCACAGAGGAGCACTGGATTACAGCAAAACATGTTTTTCGTTATCTCAAAGGTACAGCAGATAAACAGCTGTGTTTCAGAAAGAGCAGCGAGGGCTTAGGGCTTAAAGCCTACAGTGATGCAGACTGGGCAGCTGACACCACAGATAGAAGAAGTACCACAGGATATTGTGTGAGTTTGAACACAAACAGCTCACAACAAAGAAGCAGCCCACAGTGGCCCAACTTGTGAAGCCGAATACATGGCTCTAGCTATGACAATACAGGAATGTATTTATCTAGAACAACTGCTCGAAGGAATAGATACCTATGTATATAAGAAAACTGTTGTTTACGAGGACAACCAGGGAACCATTGCTATTACTAGAAACCCTGTGTGCCGACAGAGATGTAAACATGTCGATATAAAATATCATTTCATCAGATCTGTCATCAGAGAAGAAAGGATGACACTTGTCTATTGTCCTACAGACGACATGGTTGCAGACGCTATGACGAAACCTGCTTCCAAACTGAAATTGAAAAGATTTGCAGAGGTCATGTTTGGTGTGTAAATATTGCCTGTTATGTAGTATTGACTGCCATATTCTTTTTGATGTTCTGAACTGTATTATTTTCTTTGTAAATAGTTTTTGAAGAAGTTGTACAGTGTACTAGACAACCCTAAGTGGGAGTGTTAAAGTTAGAGGTTATATATGATTGCTAACTGAGTGACTGTCTAACTATGCATAACTGTTTCCACTGGAGGGCGCTATAGGCGGAGCTGTTAATGTTACCACCAGGTAGAGGGTATATAAGCTGATGCCGACTCCCCCTCTGTCTCTTCCCACCTACCTCTCACGGAGAGGAGATCTCATGTGCTGCTGTTGTGAAATGTAAATAATAAACCACGCCGATTAAAGGCTAAAGGTAGAAACCATGCCTCATGAACATATTATTGTCGCCCCATAGCCAGTTCTGTCAACATTTGTATTTCACAGGAGAGAAACTGTATTCAAAGAAAGCTATTAAAATAGTCTTTGAATCTAAATATACTTTCTTTGTGTCGATTTTACATTAATTCCATGATTTTACTCAAGTAAATATCTGTTACAAGCTTCGGTACAAGCTTCGGTCCTAAAAATGCGATTTTTAATCTAGATTAATCTAGATTAATTACAGAAAATTGTTAGATTAATTAGTTAATTTTTTTTAATCTATTGAATGACAGCAGTAGTTTATATATATAAATTATATAAAACATGGGATAATGATAGAGTGCATGTTAGTGCATTACCACCAGATGGCGCTGCTTTCATTATTGCCCAAAATAGGAACAGGAAAACGACGTGGCAAGCAAATAATTCACTTCCTGGAGTTTTCTGTTCTGTTGACATCATGATCTCACGGATGTTGGCTGCCGTGCTTCTTTGCATCTGACAAACCGTAAGCACATTTCGGTTTACCTATATATGAAAACCCCAGAAACAAGTAGGTATTGTAGGCTAGAAGGCTTTTACATGTGGAAATTAGCTTAGAAGGGGGCTCGACAACATCCGGATGATGGATAGGCTGTTGTTTGTGTTTCTCGGTGGTCTGCTTGAGGTTTGCAGCGGGGTCTCGGCAAACAGAGGAGGATATCCATCCTTTACTGATGAAGTCCCATTCAAAATCACTTGGCCAGGAGCAGAATTCAAGCTGGTATGTGTCATCTGTGTAATGCCTTCTTCGTTATAGTTAGCGTCATGCTATGTATGTGTGAATGAATGAATGAGAACTTTATTTAATAGATCGCAGAATGGGTACTACTATACAGTACGGCTCAATACACACAATTGTTAAGGGGATGCAGACCAGAGAAAGACTTTCGTCTTGTTTACATCAGGGTCCCCCATTTTCAATTCATAGTGACATTTATGACATACACAACATACATGACATTTATGTGAAAGAAGTCTGAGTCAGTTAAACATGTCTGAACGTTAGTAAGTTAGTGTGAATGAATGAGAACTTTATTTAACAGATTGCAGAATGGGTACAATACAGTACGGCTCAATACTGTACTCAATACTTTGACAACCTAGGATGGCTTAGAGTAGACGACAGAGTACAGCAACTTGCAATGGGCCTGGTCTACAAGATACACTACGCGACCAAGGTACCCATGTACATGTCAAAATACTTCCCAAAGGTCAGTGAATACCACGATCACAACACCAGAGGGAGCTCCACAAATCATGTAAAACCCAGATTCGGCTCAAACAAGGGACTAAACACGTTTCGCAATTATGCCACATCAATGTGGAACGCCATACCTAAAGCTGTAAAGGAATGTGAATCACTACCCACTTTCAAAAACACTCTCAAAAAACACCTACGTGAGACTGCAATTCGAAACTGGCCCCTACAAATGTCCTAACCTAGTTGTACAGTAAATGACCAAGTAAGGCTTTGTCAATATTCCAATGCACAGTGTAAAATGTGTGTGTGTCCCCTACCCAACCCCCCCCCCCCCCCCCCACCTCCAATGTACAGCCCTCACCCATCCCACCCAACCCCACCCCACCCAACCAAACTCCTCCAATGTACAGTTTCTACGCCAAATGTATATACACTCCTTTTCTGGACACTTGTATCACAAACAGTACTGTATTTGCAAATCTGATATGTCATAAATGTATAGATGTAGCAGTACTGTGTCTATCTGTATGTCATGTATGTCATATATGTTATGATGAATTGAAAATGGGGGACCCTGATGTAAACAAGACGAAAGTCTTTCTCTGGTCTGCATCCCCTTAACAATTGTATGTATTGCTGTACTGTACTGTACCCATTCTGCAATCTGTTAATAAACTTTTCAATCAATCAATCAATCAATACACACAATTGTTAAGGGGATGCAGACCAGAGAAAGACGTTTGATTGATTGATTGATTGATTGATTGATTGATTGATTGATTGATTGAAAAGTTTATTAACAGATTGCAGAATGGGTACAGTACAGTACAGCTCAATACATACAATTGTTAAGAGGATGCAGACCTGAGAAAGACTTTCGTCTTGTTTACATCAGGGTCCCCCATTTTCATTTCATATTGACATTTATGACATACTCAACATACATGACATTTATGTCATAGGGACATATAGGTATTTAGTACTGATACATTTGTGACATACGGTATTCAAATATACAGTACTGTTACCCATAGATCCTGACAGAGTATATACATATGATGGGGAGGGGACTGTACATTAGGAGGGGGTGGGTGGGTGGGAGAGAAATATACATATACGGCGGGGAGAGAATAATATTCTCATATTTGCGAATGCATAAACTATATCTTAAATTATGGCTATGTGTCTAATATGGCCGTCGCTTATCAATGACTTGTTTTGTTTACATCAGGGTGAACGCTGTTACGCTGCCACCACCCACTTCAATGACAGAGCTCTCATATTTGCGAATGCATAAACTATATCTTAAATTATGGCTATGTGTCTAATGGCCGTCGCTTATCAATTGACAGAACTCTCATATTTGCGAATGCAACAGCGTTCACCCTGATGTAAACAAAACAAGTCATTGATAAGCGACGGCCATTTTAGACACATAGCCATAATTTAAGATATAGTTTATGCATTTGCAAATATGAGAGCTCTGTCATTGAAGTGGGTGGTGGCAGCGTAACAGCGTTCACCCTGATGTAAAGTAGCGATTTTTTTTTGATCCACTTTTTCTCCCATTTTCTATATTTTCTCCCATCCCAATTTTGTATCGTCCAATTCAACCCTCCCCTGTCACGGACGCTGTTTCTTGCCTCCCACAAGCCGGCTGCAATGTGGACTAAGTCATACATAGCACAAGTCCCCTCCGGTACTTGAGGTAACAGCAGTCGCATCTTTTCACCTGCGCAGCTCGATCTCTCAGTGGCGAGGAGTAACACGTGGGAGGCTCACGCTGCCCCCGACACTTCCTGATTCTACTGCGCAGACGCACCAACCGACCTGTAGGAGTCGCTGTCCACAACGCCCGATCCCCACCCATCAGTTTCCCACCCCCTAATACGACCAATGTGTATTAGTACGGACGACCAGCTAAACTGAAAGCAAATGTGGAGCGCTGGGCTCGAACTGACGAGCCCAGCGTCTCCAGCATTTCGTGGCGAGCGCCTTGCCCACTACGCCACGTAGCCGCCCCAAAGTAGCGATTTTTTATTGGTTTGTCATGACAAACCAATTACATAATCCAACATATGTGTAAAGAAACAACATATTCCAGTTAACGGTATATTTTTTTAATGATTCATTACGGTATAAATTAGGTTAACTGGAGCTGCGTATTGCTGGCTCTCATATTTGCGAATGCAACAGCGTTCACCCTGATGTAAACAAAACAAGTCATTGATAAGCGATGGCCATATTAGACACATAGCCATAATTTAAGATATAGTTTATGCATTCGCAAATATGAGAGCTCTGTCATTGAAGGGGCTTGTCGCGGCTCATGCGCGGGCATAAGCGATAACTGCCGGCGATAAGGGGGGCGTGCTAGCGTAGGGTCACGTGGGCTTAGTGGCCAATCAGAGGAACCCGGAAACCGAACAGCGTTGTAGAAGGCATAGACGCGTCCCCTCTGCATGTCCAATGCTTTTCTGCTCTAGATAGTTACACGGCGTGTGGCGTGATTTACCTGTGTGTCAACTATGTGTTTCAGCCGAGTACTGGCGCACTTTACAACGAGGAGGACTTCGTGATCATGACCACAACAGAGAAGGAGAGATATAAATGTCGTCTGCCTTCGTTGTCGGATGGCGATGAGGTGAGTTGTGTGTGTGTGTGTGTGTGTGTGTGTGTGTGCGTGTGCGTGTAAAGTAAAGTAGTCACAGAGAGACATCCAGGTGAATGCTAGCTTAGCACAATGACTGGAAGCAATAGGGAGCAGCTAGCCTAGCTTAGCACAATGACTGGAAGCAATAGAGAGCAGCTAGCCTAGCTTAGCACAATGACTGGAAGCAATAGGGAGCAGCTAGCCTAGCTTAGCACAATGACTGGAAGCAATAGGGAGCAGCTAGCCTAGCTCCGTCAAAAGTAAAGAAGTGCAACTTCATAACTGACGCACAGAGATGCAATTTATATCAATCTTCTGTCTGAAAGTCCATACTGGGTAGTACTACCTACACAAATAGTAACAGGAAAATGCACGGTCAACACACATCTCAATTCATAATGCTACATTATCAGGGGAGTAAATCATAATTGCAGTGTGTTCCACTGTGACATTTTTAAGCGGTAATAAGTTTGAAAATGTAAAAAAAAAAATCAGGCCTTCTGAATAGTACAAGATCTTCTCTGTGTTGCCCGGATGGTCTCGTCACGGTCAGAGGCATGATTCTGTAACCAGAGGGTCACAGGTTTCAACCCCCTGCAAACAGCCAATGTCATTGTGCAAAATGGCGCTCCGATCCCTCTGGTAAAAGTGTCCATTTGTACACGTTGGTGTCCTCAGACGGATACAGTATGTAAAGAAAACACATTCACAATCGCAAGGTTTCAGCCACAGCCACCGTGCATTCCTTCCCCTAATCCACGCGTGTGAACGTGACTTTGATGGTGATGGGGACAGACGCAGTTTTGAGATAGTCATACATGACTTTGAGATGAACAGTTTTCTGGGGGGTCACTGGAGGATGTGAACTCTGCAACATGGAGTCTTTGTTGTGCGGTTCCCTCGTGTTGATTGGTCTTGCTAACGTGTCTGTCTCACTCTTCTGTCCTCGGTCTGGTGCGTTGGCCTCAGGACGATGATAAGCACTACAGCGGACCCAGTCCAGGTGCTCTGCTAGAGCCACTCTTCAAACAGAGCAGCTGCTCCTACAGGGTGAGAGTTTCACTTCTATTTCCATCCCACACTTTTGTCTAGTTTCATCTGTGAGAGATTCAGATGGTCGGCGGCTCTCACTGCAAAAATGGTCTGACAAAAATAAGAATTAAAACTAGTTTTAAGCAAATAATGTGCTTGAAAAAAGTCAAGTCAAGTTTGGCTTGTCAAGATTTCTTGAAATGAGTAAAAAAAAAATATATATATATAGGGTTCTCTCTCCTGATTGGATGAAGTGGGAACAGGAAGGATACCAGAAATTGTATTTTGTGTTTACTGCAGAGTGGAGGGACTGGGCAGGCATTAAAGCGTTCCGTCTTGGGACGGATATCCGTCCATTTGATTTTGAGATTCCGTCATTTGATTCGGAGTCATGACGGATTTTAACCTGAGCCAATCAGAGGCGTCAAATATCCTCTTTTTCCCCTACCGCGGCCGCACCAAGCAGTCATTTGCGAGCAATCGGCAAATTCTCAGGCAAATGCAACCAACCAGAAGGCGAGATTGTTCTGAGTTTACAGCCCTTTCACCCGCCTCCGCTGTGCTCGGCACCAATGGGAAGCGCCCATTTTCTTTTGAGTTTCTGAAACTCCGCCATTGCTCTCTAGCGTCTAGCTCTACTCGCGAGTAAACTTGACTCATCAACAACATGCGGCAACTTTTACGAGACCGTAAGTTCATTTGACTTATTCTAGTCTAAAGAAACATATATATTACTATTGCTATTGATAAATCTAGGTAACGTGAATACCACAAAACGAATGCCTTTTGTTAATCAGAACGTTATTTACGCGACAAGCAGTGTGTTGTTGTTGTTGTTGGTGGTGTTTTGTGTGTGTGCTTGCGCTGCTCGCTTTCTGATAAATGTATGAATGTTGATAAATCTAGGTAACGTTAATGTCACAAAACGAATGACTTTGTTAATCAGAACGTTATTTGCGTTATCAATTGTTTTTAAGCTCAATAAACGTCTTTCTCCCATTTGTCCGGGAGATCTCTGGGTAACAGTACTGTATATTTGCATATCATATGTCACAAATGTAACATTACTATGTAGTATGTCATGTATGTCACTATGAATTGAAAACGGGGGACCCTGATGTAAACAAGACGAACGTCTATCTCTGGTCTGCATCCCCTTAACAATTGTGTGTATTGAGCTGTACTGTATTGTACCCATTCTGCAATCTGTTAAATATTGATTGATTGTTATTAACAGATTGCAGAATGGGTACAATACAGTACAGCTCAATACACACAATTGTTAAGGGGATGCAGACCAGAGAAAGACTTTCGTCTTGTTTACATCAGGGTCCCCCATTTTCAATTCATCATAACATATATGACACACATGACATACAGATAGACAATACTGCTACATCTATACATTTATGACATACCAGATTTACAAATACAGTAGCCTATTGTTTGTGATACAAAAATAGTCTAAAAAGAGTATATACATTTGATGAAGAAACTGTACATTGGAGGTGGTTGGGTGGGTGGGATGGGGGGGTTGTAACTGTACATTGGATTATCGACAAAACCTTACTTGGTCCCAAGGAGAGGGTCTCGTGTATTAAATAAAGTTTTCATTCATTCATTCACTCTGGATCTTGTAAATCCAGTAGCAATACACACAATTGTTAAGGGGATGCAGACTAGAGAAAGGCGTTTGTCTTGTTTACATCATCAGGGTCCCCCATTTTCAATTCATAGTGACATTTATGACATACATGACATCATGACATTTATGACATAGGGACATACATGCCTTACAGGTATATAGTAATAGTACTGTTACATTTGTCACATATACGATATGCAAATATACAGTACTGTTACCCAGAGATCCTAACAGTAAATATATACATATGATGAGGAGGAGACCGTACATTAGGAGGGGGTGAGTGGGTGGTAAAAAAATATATACAAACAGTGGGGAGGAGACTGTCCATTGTTGTTGTGGCATAATTGCGAAACGTGTTTAGTCCCTTGTTTGTATGATAACAAGACGTTTAGTTCATGGTTCAAAGTAATGGGAAAAGGGTGCTAGCTCGCCATCAATCAGAAGCTAGCCACAAGACTTGCATTATTTCACGCTCTCCAGTACACAGCCTCCCTGCCTGGCACAACAACCACAACAGTAGGGTCTATAGTCACAGTCAGGACAGTAGGCTCTACAAGTAGGCTCCCTTAAAACACTAACTCTATTAAAAAAAAATACAGTGGAGGTTAAAATAAGAATATGACTTGGCCAGAAAAAAAGTTCAGTCAGGAGATTTTTTTTGCTTTAATCCCTGGACTGGGAGACCCATGTTACTGACCAAACACTCTGTATCAGTGATAGCTGTTGGAATGTAGAGCTACTTACCACTTGTTTTAAGAAAAGAATACCACTTACCATCAATTTACAGTGTTTTCCATACGTAGATTTGTGGCCGCCCACCATGATATCAGACTGGCCCACCATGATATCAGACAAGCCCACCATGATATCAGACAGGCCCACCATGATATCAGACTGGCCCACCATGATATCAGACAGGCCCACCATGATATCAGACAGGCCCACCATGATATCAGACAGGCCCACCATGATATCAGACTGGCCCACCGGTAAGCACACCGGTACAAAATTAACCCGGGAACATAACCATTATATAACACAACCGATTTTATGAACATAACAGGAAGGTGTCGGAACAACAATTCTGTAAGCATACCCTGAAGAAGGTCTGTTGACCCAAACATTGGTCTACTTTCACAATAAGGTGAAGAAGCAAGGATACCAGTGTGCTGGAGAGTATTCCCTTCTCGTGAATCATTGTTGAATCATTGGTGAAACGTCCCCTTCTCTTGTATTGACACTTAATTATCTCTGGTTTCTCGGGTCATTGCAGATCGAATCGTATTGGACGTATGAAGTGTGTCACGGGAAGCATGTACGACAGTACCATGAGGAGAAGGAGACGGGCCAGGTCAGTCTGCAGAGACATTAGAGTGAAGGTCCTTCCTGCTGTTTACATTTACATTTAGTAATTTAGCTGATGCTTTTATCCAAAGCGACTTACAAGTTCTGTACGACAAGTCAACAGGAAGGGCACAACTCTATCAGCTGAGTAACAATGTTCATCAAAGTGTTGAGTGCTACAGTGTAGGTTAGTTTAGTAGGACAAGTGCATGACAGTAAGGTTAGTTATGGTTAGATTTTTTTGTTTGATTGATTGAAAACTTTAATTAACAGATTGCAGAATGGGTACAGTACAATACAGCTCAATACACACAATTGTTAAGGGGATGCAGACCAGAGAAAGACTTTCGTCTTGTTTACATCCGACATTTATGATATACAGATATCCAGTACTGTTACATTTGTGACATACAAGATATGCAAATATACAGTACTGTTAACCAGATCCTAACAGTAAATATATACATACGAGGGGGAGGGAACTGTACATTAGGAGGGGGTGGGTGGGTGGGAGAGTGGTCCAGACATTTACGGGGGCCAGTTTCTAATTGCAGCCTCCCGTAGGTGCTCTTTGAGAGCGGTTTTGAAGGTGGGTAGTGATTCACATTTTATTTACGGCTGTGGGTAGGGCGTTCCACATTGATGTGGTATAATTGCGGAACGTGTTTAGTCCCTTGTTTGAGCCGAGTCTGGGTTGGACATGATTTGTGGAACTCCCTCTGGTGTTGTGGTCGTGGTATTCACTGACCTTTGGGAAGTATTTCGACATGTACATGGGTACCTTAGTGGTGTAGTGTATCTTGTAGACCAGGCCCATTGCAAATAGCTGTACTCTGTCGTCTACTCTAAGCCATCCTAGGTAGTCAAAGTGGGCAGGGGTGAGGTGGGTTCTAAGAGTAAGGTCAAGCAGTAGTCTGACCAGTTTGTTTTGTGATGTTTGTAATCTTGTTTTTGGTGCCTTTGAGGTGCTTTGGTACCATGAGGTGCAAAGCAAGCATAGTCGTTAGGGGTGTAACGGTACACCGAAGCCACGGTTCGGTACGTACCTCGGTATTGGGGTCACGGTTTGGTACGAGTTCGGTACAACAGGAAAAAAATATTTATAATAATTATTATTAATATTCTTTTTTAATTTTTTTTTAAATTTATATATTATATTTATGATAATTATTATAATAATTATTATTAAATAGAATAATTTTCTATAGGAAAAGTATGTTTATTTTTTTTATTTGATCAGCTATGCCGGTGAGTCCGGCAATGTATGGGGCTGCGGCACTGCAGATTTACCCTACTCAAGTCCGGCGGGGGGAGAATGTTGGTGTGTTTCTTTCCATTGGTTTCATTTGGTTAAAAACTGTCACCGGCACCTATATGGCACGTTTTGCACTTGCGGCACTTTGGCCTCGTTTTTAAGGCGATCCAATGCTTTTATGCCAATGAACCAATACATTGCTTGAAAGCTAAGATTGTCACAGTTCGATTGATACCCTACTCAAGGTATTAGGTGCTTGCATAAAAGAAATAATTTTAATAATATATATTAAAAATTTATATATTTTTTTATTGTATTTTTTTATTTTTTTTATTATAAATAATGTATAACTATGTGTATAACCTTTCATTAGAGCCCAATATTTTGACTGTACATTGAAGCGTTCAAGAGTTATAGCATTTTGAGACATAGGGTCTCCAAGTGGCCATTTTTTATAATTATTTTCTGGGAAAGGGGGGGGGGGGTAAATGTATCTATGTTCCAGTTTTATGTACTGTAGAGCTTCAATACACTGTACCAATCACAAATACCACCAACCTGGTTGTGTGGCAATAAATGAATCTTGTATCGTGTATCTTGTATTTGGAGCCTCCGAGCTGCCATTTTGGAAAAACGCATAGACATACCATTATATAAAGTTTAGTAAAACACTCATTTTCTGTGGTATTGTTATCAACTTTGGACCTGTACTAGATAAGGCTATGGACCCATTGTAGTTTCCAGGTCATACCTATCAGCTGGAACCTGCAAGAGGCCTCTGTTTGCAAGATAATTCAAATGGAAGTTTAAAAAAAAAAACTTAAGTTAACTTAAAGGAAAACTCCAACATTTTGGGGAATTGGTTTATTTGCCATCTACCCTGGAGTTAGACAAGAAGATGCATACCTTTTTCTTCTCTGTGCATGCAGTAGGAGTAGGAAGATGTTGGGAACTAGGCTAATGGAGGAACCTACTTCCAGTGACTGACGCTAAGCTAGGCTAACAGTGCACATCTTCCTACTCCTACTGCATGCACAGAGAAGAAAAAAGGCATGTATCTTCTTGTCTAACTCCAGGGTAGATGGCAAATAAGCTAATTTCCCAAAATGTTGGAGTTTTCCTTTAGCTTAACTTAACTTAGCTTAAGTTTAAAAAGCACTCGGAGTGATTCTTCCTGTTGTGGATGAAAATTCTGAATGTTTCCTTTCAAAAGAGACCAGAGTCATGCATGTGCTATAAGTATAAAGTATAATAAATTGCAGATTACTTTGGGTATGCAATTTTCTGAAAAATGTGCCGATCAATTAAGTGGTTAACATTATTGGGCGAACAAGAAAACGAAAGAAAACTGTAAAATTGCAGCTGTTCCAATGTAAATGTGCCTCGGTGTGCCCGGCCACGCACGCTGTTCTTGCACGGACCAGTCGCGAGTGCCTGCATGTGCGACTGGTGTGTTTGCGCTGTGAGGCGTATTCTTCGTATGGCTGCACGTACCGCACCGTGACGGCCGTACCGTAAATTCGCGGGACGAATACACGTACCGTTACCAGTGATGCCACAGATTACTTGTAAAAGTAATCCGATTACTGATTACTGATTACTCCTTTAAAAAGTAATCTTAGTTACTTTACTGATTACTTGATTATCAGAGTAACTTAGTTACTTTGAAAGTAACTAGGTTACGAAGTCGTCGTCCCTGCTGCTGCCACAACATAAGAATGACAAAAAAAATTTAGTAAAATGTACTCAGTTTGAGTAAAATGTACTAATAGGGCAGGTAGGCCTATCTTGCTATCTATAGATCTATAGATTTCACAAAAGATAAATGGGCAATAACACCACATGTAGGCTGATATGTAGCCTACCTTTGAGGCCTGCCCCATTCAGATATGGTTCTACGTTATTATTATTTATTATTGTGTGAATGAATGAATGAATGAATGAATGAATGAATGAATGAATGAATGAATGAATGAAAACTTTATTTAACAGATTGCAGAATGGGTACAATACAGTACGGCTCAATACACACAATTGTTAAGGGGATGCAGACCAGAGAAAGACGTTTGTCTTGTTTCCATCAGGGTCCCCCATTTTCAATTCATATAGACATTTATGACATACACAACATACATGACATTTATGGCATAGGGACATATAGGTATTTAGTACTGATACATTTGTGACATAAGCGGTATTCAAATATACAGTACTGTTACCCCTAGATCCTGACAGAGTATATACATATGATGGGGAGGGGACTGTACATTAGGAGGGGGTGGGTGGGTGGGAGGGAAATATATACGGCGGGGAGGGAATATATATACTGCAGTGTTGTCAGTGTGCTACTGACAACCTACATACTGCAGTATGGTGTTCCATGTTCATGAATTATAGTGCAATGCAAAAGATGTTTAACTCAAAGGTGGAACATACTGTTTGGCTGGTGGTGCAGCTCCGTGTCCTGTAGAAGTCGACGGTCGTGCTGTGCTGTATATTCCATATGCGGTAGACAGTATTTTGTTTCCTCCGCAAAGTGAATGTTTTTTTCACCCGGCTTAACAAACGTTAAGTAGACTAGTGAACTTCCAGTGCAAGAAAGCGTTACGAATACGAGCGCGAGCTTCTCCCTGCTAGCGCGCAGTTTAGGTCAGCCTGAAAATAACAATAACAGCCGCGCCCACCAGCATGGCTCAACACGCCAGGTTGCGTGCTGTGACGTCACTCCCCAATACAAGGAAAAGCTTTCCAAACATATATTTGACTGTCGAAAACGAAAGAAAATACTGCATTCCGCCTGCATTATGATGAGATAGTAACGAAATAGTAATGCACAGCCACTTGGACAAGTAACTGCAATCAGATTACTGGCTTGTAAAGATTAACGCGTTAGATTACTATTTTCGGGGAAAAGTAATCAGATTACAATAACGCGTTACTTAGTAACGCGTTAGTGGCATCACTGACCGTTACTCCCCTAATAGTCGTAGTACCCTTGAATGAGCACTCCTGTTAGAGTCTTCAGGGTATTTTTGTTTACCAGAGAGGAGATCCGGTACAAGAATCGAGTTCGTTGGTTGACTTTTTTTTATTACATTGGATGCCATCTTGTCACAGGAAAGATTTGCCTCTAGGATGGAACCCAGGTATGTAATTTCATCTTTCCTTGTGACAATATTGTCACCCACTGTAACAGAGAAGCCGTTGGTCTTGCTTTGTTATTTGATCCGAAGTGAATGGACTCTGTTTTACCCAGGTGTAATGATAGTTTGTTATCAGCGAGCCAGGTGCAGATTCTGCCGAGTTCTGAGCTGAGGGTTTGTTCAACCTGTAACTTGTTCTTGTCAGAGACCAGCAGGGCTGAGTCGTCGGCGAACAGGAACAAGTTGCAGTAACAAGCTGATGACATGTCATTTGCATAAATTAGGAACCGTAACGGTCCTAGTATGCTTCCTTGTGGAACACCACAGTTCACTGGGGGGGGGTACCGTTTACCTCTACCATCTGTTCTCTCCCCTCCAGGTAGGATTGCATCCAGCTCACTGGTAAACTATCAAAACCAATTGCTTTTAGCTTGTCAATCAGAATGGAGTGATTGACAGTGTCGAAAGCCGCAGTATTTGCCCTCTTGTTTGATGTGGTCGTTCAAATAGAGAAGGCATGTGTCAGTGGAGTGGGATGTTCTGAAGCCAGATTGGAATTTGCGAGGTACTTTTCGACCTGTTCGTAGACAATTTTTTCCATGACTTTCGAGATGGAGGTAAGAATAGAAACAGGGCGGTAGTTGCCTGGGTCTAATTTGCTGCCTTTTTTGTGCAGGGGGGTCACTCGCAATTTTGAAGTCTTTGGGGACGTGTCCCTGTTTTATGGATAGGTTTATTATGTGTGTGATGACTGGGCTGCTGAGTCTCTGAGGAATTTGGAGGGGATATTGTCATTTATTACCATATTCATTAGTAGTAGTCGTTTTATTCAGTCATCACACACAATACAATATGCACAATCATTCCAGACTGTCAACGGTCTTTGATTTTGACTGAAAAGGTACAGGCTGAAGCATAATGCTTACATGCCCGTCCTATAGTCTTATCAAATTAAGCCTTCAAAACAAATAACAAAATAAGAATTATTCACATTTGTAACCTTCAATAATAGCTATACAAACTTTTTTTTTGTATAAACCAAATTGTTCCACATTGTTCCACAAGTTAATCCCAATAATAGAAATTACATCTCCTTTTTTGTCATACATTGTCATACATTTTCTTTCAAATACATTCAGAAATAAAGTAATACTTGGTTACTTTTCTATTTGCATAGAAGATCAGTGTGCAGGAGTACTTTCTGGGTAACATGGCACAGAAGAGCGACTCGGCAGGGACAGGTGACTATGTTTGTGAAATGAAGAGCATTTTATGTTTGGCTTTATAGTCCCGATATATTTAAACAACGGTCATTTCATCCATATCTTCTTTGTTGTGCCTGTGTATATGTGTCGTTTCCTTTCCCTCAATGTGCTAAAGCTCGGAATTCCTTCTTTTTACAGAACCCAGGACAGAGAAAGCAGAGGAGGCTGAGAAGCCAGAAACTGAGAAAGAGGTGGGTGTAAACAAGTAGCATTTCTCAGTTTAACCGTTGACCTCGTCCCCTTGTTGGCGAGGACGCACCGTGCTACTTTCTCACCGCCGATCCCGACTCGGGAGTCCTTAACACATCCACCGCCGGAAACGCTTTAAAGCGTTATTGCCCGCCATGCTTTGACCGCCAGACCTCGCTATACAGCGTTATTGAGATCAATATTTAATTTTTTCGCCATGGCATTCATAATTCATACATCCGCGCCGCTCCAGCTGGACCCTAAAGATGAAGGCAACGACGGCTCAATACCGCCGCCTGGTGGATGGTCGGGCGAGTTACACTGGCAAACAGGATATGGGGGCTGTGCGTCGATTAAATTCATCCGGCCGTCAGATATCGTTGCAAGGCTCCCGACAGACACAATAATGGATCGCTTTCTAAACTTAATAATCGATATGATTTCGGCGTTTATTGCGACATACAAACCGGAAATGGACCTAGGCGATCGACGTCCTATACTTGGGATCTTTCACCGCCAGTCTCTTTGACGCATGGTAAGAGGACACTAACGTTATTTTCAGCCCAATTGTACATTTCTTTATTTACAAACCATCTGATCAATAAATCAACCCATACTACATAAAGCAGTTAGTGACGATCAAGGAATTATAAACGACCCCCCCCCTTTCCTTCACGCATGATGAAGCATAACTATACCGATCATGTACATTTGAATTTTTTAATATAGCGTGTCTAGGGAAGAAACGGCAATCAATAATCTATATATGCGTTTAGGCCTATAACTCACGTTCTAGGAATTACTGCAGAAAACGATAAACTTATATTCTAGACGGTATTTTTGTATGAATGTATGAATGAAAAAGTATAACGTTCCCACATCCTGAAGGATAGATAATCGATGTTGAATGGGCCATAGTAATGTCAATATAGCAATACAATTAAAAAAGTTATAGCCCTGCAAAGAAGGTGAGCCACTCCATAGGCTTTCAATGGTGGCAGACTGGGTACTTTGATGAGTACAATGGCTGGCAGTCAATGTGTTAAAGGAACGCAGCAAAGTTATGGAAAATGCGATTATCGCCTTCTCCGGAGTCGGACGAGAAGATGGATACCAATTTCCTCTCTGTGTGTAGAGGGCTATCCGGCTGCAAGCTGGTCTAGCTTAACACAAATGAATGGAAGCAAATGCGTAGCAGAGAGGAAACTGGTGTCTATGTTTTTGTCTGACTCTGGAGAAGACGGTAAGCGAATTTCCCATAATGTCGGCGTGTTCCTTTCACTTTAAGAATCGGCCGACACGGAGCTCCAGTCCATTACCTTTGGTCAACAGTGTAGACATAGACCATTCGTTTGGAGTCGCTGGACAAAGACGGTTGAGGTATAATACATTTCTCTCCATTAGAAATATCTAACATGATGCTATGTGCCAGAAATGCAGAGAATCAAGTAAGATCACTTTGACATGTGGTGTCAGACTTTCGTACAGGAGAATTTTTTTTTTTTTTTTTTTTTTATTAAACATAACATCAAATTAGACACACAAGCATTAACAGTAAACATCCAATGAAATCACCATTTGAATCATTATAAATGTATACGAGATATATACCTAATACTTGCTATCTAATACCCTACATAGTACATATTATGCTCTTGCTCGCTCCCCCCCCCCCCCGGACCCCCACTTGGATAATCCATCTATTTTCATTCGTTTCTAACCAGGCACTACAATTCATATGCTAGCTTTTATTCTCTCCACTACTTCTAACCAGATTGCAATGTTGGTTTCACTGACACCTAAAATTCTTGCTGTAGAAATTTCTAGATAAATCACATCGAGATAGGTAAGAAGTTAAACCCATACCTTCTGGCACATTAATTTCTGGAGAAATGATCTTATACTGATACCTTGTTTTAGCCTAGTACAGGTGCATCCCTTACTCTCTCTCTCTCCGTCTCTGTCTCTCTCTGTCTCTGTCTCTCTCTCTCTCTGTCTCTCTCTCTCTCTCTCTAGGTGCCTACTAAGAACATAGAGGGCCAGTTAACTCCTTACTTCCCTGTGGTGATGGGTACTGGGACTCCCTGCGTGTTGAAACACAACCAGGCCCGCTCCACCTCAGTGCTGTATGTCTGCCACCCAGAGGCCAAGCATGAGATCCTCTCCATCGCAGAGGTCATGACCTGCGAATACGAGGTGGTGGTGCTGACCCCACTGCTCTGTGCACACCCAAACTATAGGTAGCCCCCCCCCCCCATCTTGTATGAAAATGTTCTTTTGCAAAAAGAAAGTATTGGTACTGGATTAACAAATCTGGAAATATCCCATTGCTATTTCCATTCAGTAATACTGACACTTACTTACTGACCCATGGTTGTTTCACAATGTTGCCTTCCTCGACTGGGCTGACCTGTCTGTCAACCTGTCCTCCCCAGATTCAAGTCCTCCCCAATCAACGCCATATTCTGCCAGGCCATGACAGGCTCCCCACTGCGACCCCAGCGGCTTGCCCAGCTGGACAAGGAGCGAGAGGAGCAAATCAAACCACCTTTCAGCGCTCCCCCGGAGACCAGGGAGGTGAGAATGACGCATCTACATTAAAGAGGATAAAGGGAAAACATGGGTGCTGCGCAGGTGTTTTTGATTGTTTGGCACTGCATGTTCATATCTGCAGTGTGGTAAGTGTCTACAGTGTGGTGAGTGTTTGGTGTGTGTTAATGTCTGCAGTGTGGTGAGTGTTAGATGTGCGTTAATGTCTGCAGTGTGGTGAGTGTTTGATGTGCGTTAATGTTTGCAGTCTGGTGAGTGTTTGATGTGGTGAGTGTTTGATGCATGTTAATGACTACAGTGTGGTGAGTGTTTGCATGTTAATGACTGCAGTGTGGTGAGTGTTTATTACTGCAGTGTGGTGAGTGTGTGATGTGTGTTAATGACTGCAGTGTGGTGAGTGTTTATTACTGCAGTGTGGTGAGTGTGTGATGTGTGTTAATGACTGCAGTGTGGTGAGTGTTTGATGCGTGTTGATGACTGCAGTGTGGTGAGTGTTAATGACTGCAGTGTGGTGAGTGTTTGATGCGTGTTGATGACTGCAGTGTGGTGAGTGTTTGATGCGTGTTAATGACTGCAGTGTGGTGAGTGTTTGATGTGTGTTAATGACTGCAGTGTGCGGTGAGTTTTGCATGGAAATAGGGAATTGAAGATGATTGTAGCACACAATGCTACAAACAGGAGGCCACTGGATTATAATATATATATACTGTATATATATATATTAGTGCTGTCAATCGATTTAATGATTTAATCGCGATTAATCGCATGATTGTCCATAGTTAACTCGTGATTAATCGCAAATTAATCGTTTTTCTTTTTACCTACCATAAACGGCTCTTTTTCAAGTTCCAAGTTTTAATACTCTTATCAACATGAGAGTCAACAAATGCTTGCTTTATGCAGCCATTTACCACAAAAGGATGACCCTCATTCATTGAAAATTTGCATCAAATTCAAAACAGAGTGATGCACAAAATAACTTAAAAGAAAATAATTTAAAACTATGAATAAAGTGTGCATGAAATAATAGGGGAAAGAAAACGTTAGGAACTTGTTACATTCACCCACACAAGGGCTCTCTCTCTCACACACACTCTCCCAGCTCTCTTTCTCTCTTGCCCCTTCCTCATCTCTCTCACCCCCTCTCTCTCTCTATATATATCTCTCACACACACACACACACACACTTCAGAAACAAACATAGTAGCAATGAGAGCATAAATAATACACCTGAGTGAAGTCTAGTAAAGAATCGGGCGATAACGCGTTAATACCGTGTTAACTTTGACAGCCTTAATATATATATATATATATATATATATATATATATATATATATATATATATATATATATATATATATATATATATATATGTATATGTATATTATATACACACACAGTACACTAGTTGGGATATCTCTTTGACCTCCTGTCATAGGAGGGTGTGTCGCCGGTGAGAGAGGAGGCCTTCAGCTCCACCCACAAGCCCATGACGGTGGGCGGGCAGACTCAGGTCACCGTGGGAACCACCCACATCTCCCGCCTGACGGACGAGCAGCTGATCAAGGAGTTCCTCAGCGGCTCCTACTGTCTGCACGGGGTGAGGCCTCGTTTCATTAACAACAACCACTTGGGGAAAGAAAAAGAAAGGATCCTGCACTGCCTTGAGCTCACAAATAGAACAGACGAGAGACCAGAGGAAGGTCCTTCGGGATTGAAATGTTGTCGTCGGTCCTACAAATAAAGAAGTTCTATTTGCAAGACGGTGTGTGGCAGCCTTTCCTTTTTTTCCCCCTAATTGGTTTCTCTCAGACACACCTGTCAGGATTTTAGAGGTCATTTCTAGTGGTGTAATGGTGCATCGATCCTAATGTGACGATTCAACTGCATCGATTTGAAAATGTTAGAATCTATTATAATGGGGGAATAAAAATAATCTTTAAAAAAAAATTGTGTATTGTTTTTATTGACCCATAGTCCATTCATGCTGAGTGAATCAGTTCCCCCAGCCACATTTCTGTATTCAAAATTTGGGGGAATTAACTGATAGAAAATTAATCAAATCGAATCGTGGTCAAATGAAGAGATTTCATGATGCATTGAATCGTTGCCTGAAGAATAGTAATATAATCTAATCGTTGTGAGGTTGAATCGTTACACCCCTAGTAATTTTTATTGATCAACAACAAAGAATGCTTTTACAACATACAACAACATGTCAAGATTTAGTTTTTGAGAAACCTGTAGTGACTTTCCAATAGCAATTCTTTTTGCCAAAGGGGAACAATACCGTTTCTCTGAAATGCTTATGGAAGGCGTTCTGTTCACCTCTATAAGTTGGACTAACAGTCAGAATATATGATAGAATCGTATGCAAGGACGCCGTCTTGCGAACGCGTATTTAAAAGCATGTATACCGCGGCCCTAAGAGGGGGCTTGATTAGCTATCAATACCATTGTATAAGTTAAGCTTCTGAACCTTTCATGGAAGTGCTCTGGGATCTGTGTTTCACTTTATTTTATTTTTTTTACTGTACATTTGACTATACCGTATATTTGGCTGTATATTTTAGAATGTCTATACATATTTTAGAATGTATATCGTTGACTGTATTTAGAGATGTTCCGATACCATTTTTTCCTTTCCGATCCGATTCCGATACCTAAGCTTTGGGTATCGGCCGATACCGATACTTATCCGATACCAGTGCATACATTAAAAAAATAAAAGAAATATTATATAAATTATAAAACGTTTTTTTTTTTTAATACAGCTACTGTTTTATATATACTGTTTTTTAGTAATAACTATAAAGTAATGGTATTTATTCAACAACAGGTGATTCGTTGCTGCACTTGCTTCCACAAGAAGGCTCCGTTTAGTACCAGAGGCTCTGTTGTTGTGATTTTTGCACAATAAATATTCAACATTCTCTTTTGAGACTCCGCCTCAGACTCTTATCATTTGGCACTAAAAGCTAAACATTGTCGCCGATATGGCTGTCCACATGTCATTAATTGTGTACGCGACGTGCAATTGTGCAATGACAACGTTACCGTGAGCTATGTTAGCTAGCATGAGCTACCGCTATATGGAAAGACTGTAACGTTACTGCCGGTGACATTGTGATTTAACTTGGAATACTCCTTTGCCAACTTGCTGTACTTTGCTTGCAGATCTGCAGCCATTGTTGCTGGATTATGTGAATAGCCCCAACTTTAGCCAAGGTAACGTCAAAGCTAGCTTTCGGTTAGCTGTTCAATGCTAATAACACCAGCCACCAAGCGAACTCATCAGAGCTCCCCGTCAACAGCGCTGTCGGGACAATGGCATTTTAAGAAAGTATCTGCTCTGCTGTTAATGGCAATTGACACTTTAATTCACGGTCGATTAAGCACACGTTTGTTTTATAATGCTCACCCAGCGAAGTATGAGTATATAAAGTATCTACAGAGCCCAACGTCCGCAGTGTTGTTGATAAATTACGTCATGGTATCGGAGCGCAACATTAGAGGGTACTCGCCGATACCGATACCAGCATTTTAGGCAGTATCGGCGGCATTTCCGATACTGGTATCGGTATCGGAACAACTCTAACTGTATTTGTATTCTTATTCTTATTTTAGATTTTTTACTACCTAAATGTTTATTGTGCTGAATTTCCCTCGAGATCAATAAAGTACTTATATTGTATTGTATTCTATTCTATTCAGGGGGTGGGCTGGTGGAAGTACGAGTTCTGTTACGGCAAGCATGTGCATCAGTACCATGAGGTGAGCATCCTTCCTGTTCCTGAACATCTCTACTGCTGCTTCTACCATACAACACCATTAAGAACTACATCTCTACTGCTGCTTCTACCATACAACACCATTAAGAACTACAACACGCATCTCTACTGCTCAGGGCTGTACACTGCGATGATATCATCGCGAATTGCCCCTTTAATTGGCCGTTGCGATTGGTAAATATTATCTGGGGGCGGGCTTGCGAGTAGTGCTTTCAAGCCTTGGATTCGCATTTCACTCCTAAATTATCCAAGGCGTGTGATGACGTCACTCACGCGAGCTGAGCAGTGAGCACTCAGCAGGTATGATCAGCGGGAACAATCGACTGAGCACTCACTCTGATAGGGCAAGTGTACCGGTGGAATATGTCCCCGCGTCGGCAAAATGTCAGGCTGTTGTAGCGTCTTTGCATCATCAAAAACCGATGCATTGATATAATTTCCTCTCATCCACTTGTCAGCAGTGCACTGTGACTGCACACACACACAGCAGATACTATTGCTTCGCTACTACATATAAGGCGAGAGCCGCGTCACAGTTATTAACAAACAGTGGAAGTCGAGGAGACATGAATAGAATTGCTCAACATGCTAACGCTAGTAGCTTCTGGAGAGCTAATGGCTCTTCCATTGGAGAGCTAATGGCTCTCTCTCTCTCTCTCTCTCTCTCTCACACTCACACTCACACTCACACTCACACTCACACTCACACACACACAAATGGCTTTATTGGCATGACGTACTTCTACATGTTGCCAAAGCAATATTAAACATGGATTACAAACAGATATAAGTACATACAAAATATCATTGTAAAATATAGTATATACAAAAATGTTCATCATAAAATAGAACATAAAATATTACGGCATATATCTCTCTCTCGTGTGTTTTTAGCTAAAGTGGATAGAAAAGACAGTTTATGCAAAAGTCTTCTTAGGCACCCAAGAGTTTTTATATAAATTGTCTTACAGTAGATTCTTTTATTTTTAATAATAATATAAGCTGCATATAAGGAATACAACCAAATCCTCTGTCATACCATAAAATTGTATTATTTATTATTATTATTATTATTATTTTGCATCGTGTTGAATCGCATCGTATCGCCCCGAATCGCATTATGTTGAATCAAATCGTATCGAATCGTATCGTATCTCAACAGGGGGTGAATCATATCGCATCGCCCGGTGCTTCAAATGTATCGATAATGTATCGTATCGTTGGCACCGTATCGAGATGCACATCGCATCGGCCTCAGTGAGGAGATGCACATCCCTACAGTATAGGGCCCAGCTGCAGCTCCGGAGAATCCTGGCCGTAGCTGGAGGCTACTCAGTCAGTACACACAGACAGTGGAGCTGGTTGCATATAGCGAGCATTTAGACTTGTTGCGTGGTGGCGATGTCTCGCAGATAATATAACTACAAGTATGATTATATAATATATATATTTTATTAAAAAAAATTATATAAAAAATTTGCCCCTAAAAAATATTTTTTGCCCCTAAATTTCTCATTTAGGGGCAAGTGTGCCCCTAGTGAAAAAGCTTAGCGTACAGCCCTGCTGCTGCTTCTACCATACAACACCATTAAGAACTACAACACATCTCTACTGCTGCTTCTACCATACAACACCATTAAGAACTACAACACTAATGCTACGGCGCCCCCCCCCCCCCCCAGGATAAGGAGCAAGGGAAGAACATTGTGGTCGTGGGGAACTGGAATGCGGAGGAACATCTGGAGTGGGCTCAGAAGAACGTAGCTCGCTCCTACCAGCTCAAAGAAGATGGGGTGCAGAAAGTCAAGTATGTCGTCTTTCTTCTCTATATCATTCAGCCATCAGATGTATCACCGGTGATGGTTATAGTACTCGCCAGTGGGTCCTGTAAAATAGGGTTGGGTGGTCCTTTTTGGCAGAAAGACGAGATTTGCACTGGTATTTTTTTTTTAATATAAAGCCATAATTGGAGATTGTCTAAATTACTTTACTTTATTGGAATGGACCTCTGGACCCTATCGTACACTAACAAATTATTAGTTTACACTGAAAGGGCCTAGAGTTTATACTGAACTTGGTTGATCTGCCTTTAGCTTCTGTGCTCCAGAATCATGGAACGCCCTGCAGGGGACATTGAAATGAGGTGCACTAGTGTCCATGGGTCACTTTAGAGCACTGGGCCCTATTCCCCGTACCTGGCTAACTGAGTTAGCCGGATAATTTTCAGCATAGCTTGACTTAAACCAAACCTTTCCGTTCCCCGACGTCGGATTTTCTAAGTCGCTATGGCAACAGATCGAAAAGTTTGAACCTGCTCCGGAGCAGGGTTAAGTTCAGTTAGCTGGATGAACCATGGCCACACCCTCGCAAAGAAATGCCAGCTCCCTTCCTGAAATAATTATCACAGTGTAGATCTGCATTATACCATTCTGAATTATGTTTTTGTGCTTCATTTTCCTAGGGGGGGCTTTTGAAATGTAAAATAATAGACTTAAAATACTAAATGTACTTTGTCCTAAATAATGCATGTTATATACGGCGCTCGGAGTCACGATACACACTGCATGTGGATGTGGTTATTTTAATAACGGCGCATTGCAAATGTGAATCCCGCGGGGATATTTTTAATGAATGAAACCTATCGGGCGTTTGGCTCTGATTAGTTTCATATTCTCTGCTGTGGATTTATTTGCTTAACGGAGCGCCTGGATTGTGTTTCATTCAAGCATAAATTGAAGTGTCTATAGCGTGGACTGGATTATGAATTGCGAGGAATCTGAATCTGTGGATTGTTGAATTGTATCACTGTCACTCACGTTATTGTGATATTGTAACTGGGATTAAAATGTCTGAGATGCGCTATTTGAGAAATTGAATGAGCCGTTGACATTAATGCATTTGAGAAAATGCATTTATCTGTTCAAGGCTTCAAGCACTGTTATCTGATGATGAACATGTGTCACTGGTATAAACCAAAGGTTAATCAATTCAATGCATGTATGGATGATATCCAAAGATTAAAACCTGATTAATAGTGAAACTGTATAGCCTCCAAGCCTCTCTGACACGTTATTTCGGGTCACGCCTTGAAACTTTGGGAACCATGTACATGATACCTAAGTCGAGCGCATACACTGTACAGATATCCTCATAAGTATCTATTAATTCGTAACAATTAGATACTCTTTGGGCTTGTTTGTATCTACTTATTCTGAAAGAGTTGAACAAATTATTTTCGCTAGAAATAGATCTCATTCGATTATTCATTCCATTAAGCCTACTGCCAGCAGGCACAATTAAAGAAATATAATCTGATTGATTGGGGTAATGAGGGACTTAACATTAGCCTATAGATATGCATTTAACTTGTCGGCGAGGCTATTGAGCCGTACTGTATTGTACCCATTCTGCAATCTGTTAATAAAGTTTTAAATCAATCAATACCGTTAGAAAATCAGGATTTCTGCGATCGATGCCTGCTGTCTTTTCAGGCGAGGCGGCCGTGCGCACTTATCCTGAGCATCAAGTCTGGTTCGAATTAACGAGACTGAATCAGCGTTCGAGGAACAGGGAAAGTGCGGATTCAAACATCCCGTTAATTGAATCTGGATAATGGGACTTTTGGTCGATTTAGTTGAACCAGGTACCTGGTGACCAAGCAGGTCACCACAAACTGTAATTGTTTTTAAATTGTGTTGGGAGGGTGTAATGTTTTAAAAGGAATATATTTTTCTATTCGTATAGTACAGTTTTATTTCTTTTTACTGTTTTCTCTTTCTAATAATTGATGATTGTTGTTAACTATTGGTGATGACTGTGTAATACTCGAGGACACTGTAAATGAGGGCTGCCCCTCGGTGTACATCTTCGATAAAGATGTAAGAAGAAATTGAATGAATGAATTAAAGGGAATGGTCACATCTTTTAGAGTACTCACCCTATTTATATTAAAATGTTAAATGAAAACAGAATCACATCTGTTTCTCAGAAATTGCCACCAGTCTCCTGTTTGACTGGATTTGTTAGCACTGTTAGTGCAAGTCAATGGCTATAAAACCATTTATCTCAAAACCTGTTGAAAGGTATTCCGTTTACTTCTGTAAACTGTAATATAAATGTCCACTAAGTCTGTAATGGTACTAAGTAATAGGTCTGTTTTGAAATGGCAGACTTTTATTTGATTTTTTTTATATATAAATATTTTCATCTCCAGTTGACTTGGATTAATGCTAAGAGAAGACGGGTGCCAATTGCTGAGAAAAAATGGCTTTGTTTTGGTTTGATGCGTGGATTGAATTTGAGTGGATATAAGGGAGGGGTTTCTGTTTCATTGCAGATTCTACCTTTAATCGAACTTGGTTAGTGATAAATAACTGGAACAGGCTATTAAAGCTGGACTAGGGTTTCGAGGGGGAAATGGTCATATAAGAAAAAGAAAAACATTCTGTGTTATATGTATAACTAAATAACCAAACATGCTAAATGACAACACTATGTAACAACCATCAAATACACTCACAGCACACACATCCACACACTCAATTTAAACAAACAACTCACTGCAGCACCCACTTTAGACACCTAACACACTTTATATTTATTGGTAAAGAATTTGCACTACAACTCATACCTCATTACACCTTACTGTAAATTGTACCTAAATTGTACCTCATCCCATTTCTGCATTGTACTATAGTATATAGTATATTGTATTGTAACTCAGTTACTTTTCTACTCTGCATTGTATATTGTATATATGTATATATTGAACACTTTTGTCTACAATCAGGGCTGTACGCTAAGCTTTTTCACTAGGGGCACACTTGCCCCTAAATGAGAAATTTAGGGGCAAAAAATATTTTTTAGGGGCAAATTTTTTAATAACAATTTTACCATTATTAAAAAAATATGTTCCTCCTGCCTCATTACTGTGGTCCTTTTATTTAACATTTAAGTGCGTTTGTTTTCAGGTTTGTATCTTTTATAATGAACCAACTGAGAGTGTGTAAATCACTAATAGAACAAAAACAACAAACTGTGTGTGTGTGTGCGCGCGCTTGTGTAGTGCTCCTTGAATGAGATCACCACAACACACACACACCATTGCATTAATCAGGAGGACAAGAAACTCTGCATACATTTGTTTCACAATGAAAAGTGCTTTAGAAATCAAATGAATTATTATTATTGTAAATAACCCCATGAAAGGTTTATTATTTGTATGGGTAATTACCTGCTTCATATTTGTGATGTTACTGGTTTCAGTGTGTGCCGAAAGTGATCAATGTGTTGGGCCGTTTATAGAGATCTATGCCAATTAATGTTTATGTATATCCGGGACTTTTTTTAATAAGAATTGAGAGGTATTTGTATATGTGACCTTTATTTTGAAAACCGTGTTGCGACGCAACCTTATTTACATTTGCGCTTTTGACAGTGAAATGTTCAGTCCAACTTAGCTCGAAGGAAAGACTAATCAAAAAGGTTTAATTGACCCGTATGAGGCTCTTACGGTAGGACTTTGATTGTTTATAGAAGTGGAATGTAATACTATGCTAAACGAGAAATAAACAGTGATTTTACCAGCAGTAAAGTTGCAAGCCACTTTCATTTCATATACGGGGAACCGTGACAATTATTAGTATTATCTTATTTGCATATTGTCTCATTATTAGATAGATAGATAGGTTGATATTTTATAAATTTAAGTAGACGGTATTTCACGTCCTAATAGTGGGCTACTACTACTCACCTAATGCATGGCTGAACCTGAACGTTAGAAGTCTCCCCGTCCCTGTCAATCAATCATCACATCATCACGTCAATCATCATCATCTTATCATCTCTCCACATCGGACGTGGTTGTCATAAGATGGACTGATATCCACTCCGTTGTTCTTGCAGAGCAAAATTAGCGTATTAAATGTATTGAAAGGAGGTGCTTCTTTGGCGATGCAATAGCCCATATTGAAAGGAAGAGAGGCCACATTCAGTGTCATTTTGCTAGGAATTATGGGATTTGGTGTTTGATGTATACTCTACGCAGACAGGGACATGGTCTTTAATCGCACGATAGACTACAAGTACCAAGTATATAGCGTGACCCAGATTCACTCCACACGCAAATCTTTTTTTTCACTCAGGCTATCGGTGATTGCAGTAAGTTCATTCATTGCAGACAGATTCTTTCATAGCACCACGACATTGTGTCGCACTGTACAGCCTTGGTTGTAGGCTAATGTTTTTAAAAAAATGTATCCCAATTTGTATGGATTAATTTAGGAGTGAAATGCGAATGAAGGGTTGAAATCACAACTTGCAACGTTGCTCCCAAATAATATTTCCAACTCGCAACGGCCAAATTAAGGGGCAATTTGCAACCATCTCGTCGCAGTGTACAGCCCTGTACATACTTTACTTCTATTTTATACTTATTATACTTATTTTATACTTATCTATTTTTATCTAGCACAATCTCTGGAGCAAAACAGAAAGAAGCATTTTATATAAAAGTATTCTGTACTTCTCTGTATGACAACTAATAAAGAAACTTGTACAACTTGCAATTTGGTTTGAAATATTTATGTACTGTATTTAGTATATAAAGAAATATATTATAGGCTTACATTTGGTTCACACTGCCTCAAAAATACTTCCAAAATTACTTAAAAAATCCTGAACATTTTAACATACCACTCGTGAAAATGACACTTGATCGACTGGATGTCTCCAATAGAAAATAATGTTGCACTACATTTGTATGGTTTCTCCACTATAGATTGGTTTCTCACTTCTATGGCCACGGGGATCTGTGTGATCTGACTGGAAAGCCCAGACAGGTCATTGTCAAGCTCAAGTAAGTCTCAAACTGTAAAAAGTCATGGTTCCTATGGTCATGGAAAACCTGGAAAAGTTATGGGAAATGATACATGTCTTAACTCTTTGACTGCCATACTGTTTTTCCATCTGTACTCCCTGGCGCCAGCGTTTTTTGACCATTTTCACAATGTTTGCAGACCCATCATATATATTCTATATTATAGCTATGGAGACAATAGTATGGTTCATTTGAAAGGAAATATGTATACTCCAACAGGGGAAAAAACGCTTAGTTCTACATACCTTTGTTCCTGCGCTATCCCATGCTAAACATCGTCCCGTTTCAAAATAATCCAGTTCCGTTTCCTTGAACGCGAGATATGACGTGTTTTGTGCTCATATGCGCATTTCATATGGTTGCTCACCTGCCACCTATATTATTTCCAGGTCAAAGGTAACATGACCATAGGAATGATTCTCAAACCATGGGGGGGGGGGGGTCATTACAAAGGCATTACAAAGGCATGTCAAGGACTACAGCCCCCTCAGCATCGACGGGGCACCGGTTGAGAGAGTGAACAGTTTCAAGTACCTCGGAGCCCACATATCCGAGGATTTGACATGGACCACACACATTGACAGTGTTGTGAAGAAGGCACGACAACGCCTCTACTTCCTCAGGCGCCTAAGGAAGTTCCAAGTCAGTCAGAAGATCCTTAGGAACTTCTACTCATGTACAATAGAGAGCATCCTGACTGGCAACATCACCTCCTGGTTTGGGAATAGCACTGCACAAGACCGTAGCAGACTACAAAGAGTGACACGTTCAGCCGAACGCACAATTGGAGGGGGGCTTCCCACCCTCCAGAACATTTACAACAAGCGGTGCAAGGGGAAGGCTAAGAGAATTATTAAGGACTCGAGCCACCCGAACAACTGCCTCTTTGAACTGCTGCGGTCAGGCAAGCGATACCGGAGTCTTAAGGCGAGCACAGAAAGACTCAGAAGAAGCTTCTATCCCCAGGCCATCAGGCTGCTAAACGAACAATAAACACTATGCAACAACCATCAAATGCACACAGCACACACACACACTCACTTAAACAAACAACACACTGCAGCACCCACTCTCCACACTTTAGATCACACAAACACACTTTATATTTATTGATAAAGGATTTGCACTACAACTCGTACACCTACTGTAAATTGTACCTAAATTGCACCTCATCCTATTTCTGCCTTGCACTATATAGTATTGTATATTAGTACACTACACAGTATTGTATATTATATGGTAACTCAGTTACGTCTACTCTGCATCGAACATTGTACATATGTCTATACTGAACACTGTGACCTCATTTTTTTACTTCTAATTTACATGCTATACTATGTTATTTTATTTCATACTTATCTTGTCTTGCACAGTCTCTGGAGCGTAACAGTAAGAAGCATTTTGTATAAAAGTATTCTGTACTTCTGTATGACAACTATTAAAGAAACTTGAACTTTTGAAACTTGAAACTATTTATGATGGGGTTCGGTAAAATAGACTTTACCTTTGTCAGTCAGCAGGTCCACCAAAACCCTGTCCACTCTTGCTCCGAAGTGTCTTGGGTCAGAACAATAAATAACGTTAGTTGGCCCTGGCAGCGCCCAACAGGTCATAACGTTATCGTTACATCCAAACAGCCTGTTTGAAAATACTAGAATCCAACATACCGTAGTCTGGTGAAAACGCACCTTATGCTATGGATGGATCATCACCGTTTGTCCTCTTCATAATAATCTCCACTAGTTCGCTCGTCTTCTAGGAGATCGCCATTGCCGAACGTTAGTTGGCCCTAGTCTGGAGTGCTCTCAACTCAGTGAACAGATGTTACATGCTCGGCCGGTTTAACTATAGTATTTTTATGATTTACCAGAAGTGCGGAGTCCAATGTAGTCTGGTGAAAATTAGGGATGGGAATTGATAGGATTTTATCGATACGATTCCATTATCGATTCTGCTTATCGATTCGATTCTTTATCGATTCTCTTATCGATACCTGATCAATTTATAATTTAAATAAATAAATTGGAAATGCAACAGAACTAAGCTGGTTAGAATAACAACATGCAACTTGACATTTCTGATTGTCATTTATTGTTGAGCCCCCATGTCAGGGGCGACAGTGGCTCGGGAGGTAGAGCAGTCGTCTGGCAATCCGGAGGTTCCCGGTTCGATTCCCGCTCCTCCCGGGCAGCGTGTCGATGTGTCCTTGAGCAAGACACTTAACCCCTAACTGCTCCCGATGAGCAGGTTGGCACCTTGCATGGTTGCCTGCGCCGTCGTTGTGTGAATGTGTGAGTGATTGGGTAAAATGTAAGGAACAAATTGTAAAGCGCTTTGGATAAAAGCGCTATATAAAAAAGCAGCCATTTACCATGTCAGAAAAATACAAAAACTGTAAAAAATAAAACATTAACTATAGCCTACACTTAAATAAAATAATGTATTTGAGATTCTCTTAAAATGTATTTATTTTTTTATTCTTAAACTAATTTAATCTATTGAATAACAGTCGTTATTCCTCTGACTTCTGTCTCACACACACACACACACAGACACACAGAGCTCCCTCCCCGGGCCCCTGTCCTGTAGGTATTGACTTGTGTTGCTACACGGACACATTTGTATGTTGCACCATGGTACTTCCTGTCTGACGGACTTAGTAAATAAACAATCCGGCTCTTATTATATGTGAACTAAAGAGTACAATGTTTACAGAACAGTCCCCACCCGCTGTTTTATTGTATTTGTACCTGTACTATCCGCTGTCAGCTGTTTATCTCTCTTTGTGAGCTTGATTAAATAGCGTTAGCTCACGTTAGCTAGCGATAGCTCCGCGGCTAATTTTAGCTCACCCTAAACTAAATCAATGAAAGCATTCAAGTAGTTTTCACTGCACATAGAAGTAGCCAAACAGCGGGAGCATTTCGGGAGCATATGACCAAAAGCCAGGCAATTTCGAGCCCTTAAGGAATCAAATAGAGTCTGCCATGGCTACATGCTAACGCGCGCAACTGTAGGAAAAACCTGGCAGCGTTAAGGGAATCGAAAGTCACAGGAGCCACACGGTTCCAGGCATCGGCCAATTAGGAACCGGTTCCCAACGGGAACCGGTTTTCGATTCCCATCCCTAGTGAAAATGCACCTTATCATCCATAAGTGTGATCGTTTTGTCCTCTTCATAATAATCTCCAATAGTTCACTCGCCATTGCATAGACCAGGGGTTCTCAAACCTTTTCATACCATGACCCCATTTTATTTAGGATTTCTTTTGGGGACCCCACACTTATTTGCGTAATTTCAACGTGGAATTAAGGAATATCAAAATAAAAGCACACATTGTTGAACTTGATCATGCATATTTATTAGAAAATGTAATTACAGCACTATGTTATCAATACACATTTATAAAATGAGGCATATTTAGCCAAAATATGTTGCCAGAACATAATTTAGTATTTTTTTTATTTTTTTTTACTTTCCAATGCGTGACCCCACTGTCACCTACCCGCGACCCCAATTTGGGTCGCGACCCATAGTTTGAGAACCACTGGCATAGACCGTAGGCTAGTGGTAGCCAGCAGTGAGTGAGCCAGCATTGAGTGAGCAATCCCCTTCCCCACAGTAAACTAGCCCAATTCAAAAGGTAGGCGATACTGCCACCTATCGGGATTCGATCGTCATTTCAATTCCAATTCACACAGAGCTCACACAAGAAGGTCCGGCGGACTGTTTAGAATAATAATAATCATTTAAAAAAAAATAGTATTCTCGTTTTTGGCGGCCAACGGTTGCCTTTGAAAAACGAGAATACTCGTTTTTGGCGTGAGTTAAGTGTTTTGTACTTGTGTCAATATCAAAATCGTATCCAATGATGTCCAGCCCTACCTGGAACTGCACAAATAAAATTGGCAATAATGTGCAGTCACACATTCTTCATATTATGTATTTATTACAACTACCTAAGGTACATTGGACTCATGCACACAATCATTCACTCACTCACTCACTCAAGCAATTATAGGAACTGTAAAATAAAGCAGATTTTCCTATGCCCACACATATCCCCCCAAGAATAATAGTTATTGAGTTAAAGAGTTGGAATGTGTGATGTCACATATTCCAGGAAGTGTACAGCTCTGTGAAATGATGAAAATGGAAAGACATTAGACATTATGCAAAGGCCTCCATATTCTTCTCATTTTCATAATTTCACTGAGCTGTATTCAGTACTTCCCAGAATAATGACATCACACTTTCCAGCTCTTTAACTCAAACCAACTGAATTAAAGGAAAACTCCAACATTTTGGGAAATTAGCTTATTTAACATCTTCCCTGGAGTTAGACGAGAAGATACATACCTTTTTCGTCTCTCTGCATGCATTAGGCTTAGGGAACGCCTGGACCGTTAGCCTAGCTTAGCTTCATCACTGGAAGTGGGTCAGACATTTACCCGAGTTCCCTACACTCCAAATACAATCAAAATACAACTCCAAAACGTTCCTGTAAACATGTTGTGACCTGTGTATTTACTACGTCTCCCAGTCACACAAGTCACACGAGTCTCCCAGTCACACAAGTCACACGAGTCTCCCAGTCACACAAGTCTCCCAGTCACACAAGTCTCCAAGTCACACGAGTCTCCCAGTCACACAAGTCTCCCAGTCACACACTTGTGTGTCTGGGAGACTTGTGTGACTGGGAGACTTGTGTGACTGGGAGACTTGTGTGACTTGTGTGACTGGGAGACTCGTGTGACTGTGAGACGTGGTAAATACACAGGTCACAACATGTTTACAGGAACGTTTTTGGAGTTGTATTTTGATTGTATTTGGAGTGTGTATTTCGTGACTGTAGGGAACTTGGGTAAATGTCTGACCCTCTTCCAGTGATGAAGCTAAGCTAGGCTAACGGTCCAGGCGTTCCCTAAGCCTAATGCATGCAGAGAGACAAAAAAGGTATGTACCTTCTTGTCTAACTCCAAGGAAGATGTTAAATAAGCTAATTTCCCCAAATGTTGGAGTTTTCCTTTAAGTAGGACATGTAACATAATACGTTTGGAGATATGTGTGAGATTATGGCCGCAGTAAAACCAGTCCCCTTAACACTTTGAGCGCCACGCCGTGTTTTCCTTTTTACCCCCTTGAATGCCACGGTCCACTCCCAATGTTAACATTAATATCGCCTAATCTATGTTTTAAATTATGGCTATGTGTCTAATCTGCCCGTCGCTTATCAAAGAATCATTTTCCAGTCAGTGTTGTCAAGGCAGATTGGTTTTTTATCGCTTCATTTCCGTTTGAGAGCATTTAGAAAAGCACCCGTTTTCAGGTGAAAAACAACCTATTCTATGATAATCGCCTTTTACTGGAATATTCCAGAACGTTGATATTTGTCGGCCTATTTATGAATCGTTTTCAAATAAACGCTAGATGATCAATAGTATACGTGCACGCACGCACGTTCGAGCCGCGCGCTGATAATAGCTGCTTTCATTTCCTCATGGATTTTACAGTGAAACAGCTAGAGCACATATCACAAAAAAGCTTATATCTCCTCGAAAACGAGTCTGATTATCCTAACACTGATAACATAGATTCCTTACCTGACATCAGATGGTATCCAAATGGTATATTCCAATTCCTGATCACCATTCGAAAAAATCGATAAGTATATTGATCCAACGTGTGTACAGTATAACCCATGCTCGCCGCGGCTCAGAGGATACAGAATGAACTCTGGTAACTCCGGCTGCATCAGTGGACTGGAAAATGTGGACTGGAATATTTTTTCCCCCCATCCTTTTTCATTGAGTCCATTCCAAAAGGGCAATTTACCATCTGGGAGACGATAGGGGGCGCTTTTTTCACATCTGATCGCCGGCGGCCCCTGGATTTCCAACGGTAGGCTCGGGTGATTCAATATGATTTCAGATCGCTAAAAAAATAAAAAATTTAAAAATTTCGAGAAAAGCCGTGACGTGGCTTTCAACGTAACTATCATAAACCCGAGATTAGCCGTGAGTGGCAATCAAAGTGTTAACGAGACCACTTACTTTTTTTCTTTTTTTTTTTAGGGGTGGAGTGTTTCTTTAACCGGTTCTGATGGCAGCACCTGGGCTTTGCCAACATATTCCTTCATCTTGTTCCTCTCGTCTCCCTTCAGATGCAAGGAGTCAGAGTCTCCCCATGCCGTCACCATCTACATGCTGGAGCCTCAGACCTGCCAGTACATCCTTGGGGTGAGTTGAGTTTTATGACAAGCGAGCGACATAAAACTGTTCCAAGCATGCGTGGCGGTTAAGTATGAAAGTACAAAACTCATAAAACTCTCTTAAACCACTCGTAAAATCTTTCCCAAAGTTTTCCAATCTGAAGGAACTGATCTACAGCAATTGACCTGATCACCTTTCTCTTCGTATGGTTTAGGTGGAGTCTCCAGTCATATGCAGGATCTTGGACACAGCCGATGAACGCGGACTTCTGTCGATCTCCAGCTAAAACACACAAAACCCACGAGAGAGTAGGAGAGGGAGGTAGAGAGTAGGAGAGGGGTTGAGCATATGAGTTACAGGCTACTCTGGGAGAGAGAGGACGGCAACCTGGGAACAAGAATGGACTGCACGTGGAGCTAGGAGGTGCCCATGACACTGCGCTGTACAGTAGGTCAAACAGGAGCGTGAGGGAGTTGAGGGTTCAGCTGCACACTGTAAACCAGGAGGAGCACGGCCCCCCCAAGCCTGTGCCCTACTCCGTGCCGCAACACACAGCCTTATAAAGCGGACTGGCTCATTCGAGGCTGTGAGAAGCCAAAATTAGAGACGCCTCACTCCACAAGGCAGCAGACTTCACGTCCAAACTCCCTATCTTCCCACGCTTTGTGTTGAGTTACTTAATGGCAAGCAAACATGATGAATCAGGGGTTATTGACAATGAGATGTGTTTACTTACACGTTCATATTCTGGATACTACTTAAAGGGGAACTTCGCCAAAAAAAGAACTAAACTTATCCCAGCTACTGTAATTGGATGGGCCGTAAGGCATCTCAAAAATGTAATACTCTAGTATCCCAAATATCAGAATATCAATGTGTATGTAAAGTTAACACACTGTTTGTGGTGGTTTCATTGTAATTTTCTTTTATCTGTGTATGTATGTGGGGTAATTTGAGTTGATTAGATGCTTGACTTTTGGCACTTTGCACAATGTAGATATGAGACAAACATAAGAGTTTGAAAATGTGTTTTGCAAAAAGAGTGAGAATGAGTACTGTTGTTATCTTACAGGTCGAGTGAATGAATGTAATTTATGAACCAGCTAAGTAGCGCTGTGAAATAAAACTGCAGATGTTGGACGAGTCATAAGAGTTCAAAAACAGTTTTAAACCTATGGGGGTTGATTCATAATCCATTGATTTCTCCATGTGGTCCCTATGGAAGGTCTTCTGTGGTTTTACCATGAATAATGACTTTGATTCTGATCACTGCTGTATGATGAGAAAATACAAATAAACGAATTGACTGAAAAGACTAAAAGCAGCTGTCGTCCTCTCAGGTCCTGTCCGGTTACTTACTGTCCCTGTATGGAGACGACTAGGGAGGCTTCTGGGGAAGATGCTTTGTCTTGATGCTTTCCATGCTTTCACTCCAGGGAGTGCGCTCAGCCTAGCCAGATAAAATACAATACCTCTGAAATCATTGGATCATCGATGATTAGTCAGGGGGCCAATCCTGAAAAGTGCTTCCGTTAACACTTTTGCTGCCATGTTTGGGTAGAAGCTGTCAACATATTATTTTGGTAAGAGGGGACCTATGTAAGATGTTCTAGGGTGGTTGACAAGTTTGAAAAATTATTTTGTGACTTAGAGGCCATTTCAGGTCAATTTTTCAGATTGCCTGCTCGAAATGACCACATATAGAATATCTCCCCAATCACAAGGGCCATAAGAAAGGTGACAGCAGTGGGATGGCTGCAGAAGTGTCGGAATGTAACTGGTTGTTACTGTGTCAGAGAAAATAGAGCTAGACCATTGAAAAAAGTCAAAAAATCTATTTCCGCCTAAAAGAAAACATGTTTTTAGAGTGAATATCAGCTTGGAAACATGAGATAGTAGCCCAAATAATTTAGGAATCATGATTCCAATGTATGCTAGGTACTTCTGCCAAGTTAGAGCACAGTAATTTGATACAGTGCAATACTACACCGGTTTGAATAATGTAATGTCCAAGCCGAAATCTATATGATTCTCGAGGTGACCTTTCGTGCTAATGCTTTTTGACTTTTTAATGTTGTATTTTGACAATACACTTGGATACCATGATAAGACAAAATATTTTTGTGGATTACTGAGGATCATCTTCCCAGTAATGGAACCATTGTATGTATACAAAATATTATATATAAAAAAAAAAACAATAAAATAAATCCAGTGTTAGGGTCGGAAGGAACCAGAGCAACTCAGGGGTTAGGCATGTTCAAGCCAACAAGCGTGTTTATTTGGAAGAGGGAGGGACATTTCTCGGACGTGTATGGTGCAACTGGAATTCTCGATATGAAATGTGTCCCTGACCATGTGTATGAGTGCAAAGCGTGTGTGTAGTGCATATTGTGTGCAGAATGGGAATGTTGGAAGTGTTAGTGTGCGTGTAGGCTAAGGCGTGAGCATGGGAGACGAGGTATAGTCAAGGCAGCGTGGGGCACTAGAATCCTGTCTACGAGGACAGGCCCAGGAATCCAATGGGGCACAGGAGACACTGAGGAGGAAAGAGACACAAGGTCAGAATGGCACAACAACTGGATGCACAGCAAGGTAGTAGGGCTGACCCCTATTGGTCGATTAGTCGACTAATCTGTCAAAAGGGGCCGTAGTCGACTAACCAACCTCTTAGTCGAATAGTAAAAAAATAAATTATATATATATATTTTTTTTTTATTTTTTTTTTTATCATTCTTTCCAAAAGACAAGAGGCCTAGAAGCGTGGCTAACGCTAATGACACGCATACCAGAGGCTAACTGCCTACGAAAACAGGCACAGAGGCACTGAAAGAGGATTTCACCCATCTAATGAACACACTAGACTAGACAAATATCAAGATGTATCCATCAGTGGACCAATTGCATGCTTTTGCAGAGGAGAAGAAGCCTTCAGTCGACTCCTTCAGACATTAAGCACCCCCCACAGCCCAAATGGAATGATAAAAAAAAATGAATAAAAAAAATAATTATTATACTTTTATTTTTTATTTTTATATATATTTTTTTTTAGTCGACCAATAGTCAAATAACGGCAAATTTTGGCCAATCATAGTCGACCATCCAAATCCTTAGTCGGGGACAGCCCTACAAGGTAGTAAACTTCGGTTTCTTCACCGTTAGTCTCTTGAATGTCATTGGAGTTCATGCACCACCACGCTGCACGAGCACATCCACACGCCCCACTGCAATACTGTCCTCTTCTGCGACAGAGACACTGTCTGGTACTGCACTGACTTCCACTTTCCTTGCATCCACACACTGTCAGCTGTACGCATGTGGATTGTACAGGTTCCTTGGTAAGAAGCATGGGGACCAGCATACCATTCATCATCTGCCAACCACAATTGATTAATGAGGGCAGTTGTGGATGTGTCACTAGTGACTGTTTCCAAACCTTCGTTTGGTAGTGGGCCCTCTTGAGGTGCATTGACAATGCATCTTCTGTTGGTGGTAATGTATCAACATTGGCTTTAAGTTTTCGAAAGAGAGCAGCGAACTTCTTGTATTGAGTTGCTGGTTGACTTAAGGTCATAGAGCTTACATACAAACTGTTCTGCCAAGGATAGGCAAGTGGTACTTGGTACTTCATCCTCACCAAAGTTGTGGGGAAGATCCGGGTACTGCTGGAACACTTTCCATGCTGTCCTTTTTCCAATTCCGGTCAACTGGCGTTTTGTTCTTGTTCCACTCTTGATGGAGTTTTGTTGGTACCGATCAAACACTACTGTATATCCACTCTGGTGACGTTCCCATGTAGATTAGATGCCACTCTCTGTGTGAACACATCTGCATTATTCCCAGAAGGTTGATGCATTTTGAGGTTTTCCCATGGCTCTTACTAAGGCCATTCCATCAATGATGGTGCATGTTCTCATAACAGATGGACTGAGCTCTGTTTCCTTTGCACCAGCTTGTTTGTAGGCCTGAGCACTGAATCTGTTGTGGCAAGTGACAGGGACTTCACTGCACACAGTTATTTTTGGAGAAGCTCATCCATGTTGACCTCTCTGCCAAATATCCCTGTCAGGCTTCACACACTTGGATCTGAGTTGTTCAAGCTTGGTATCTGTGCTGTATAGGCTTGAGAATGTTTTCGGTGTTCTCTTGGAGACTAGCGTGAAGTCTGTTTGTTGTGCCCAGTCGGTTTTTCACCAACTCAGTGATTGTTTTTTTGCCAGACTCTGCAGCATGTGTAAGCCAGTATCTCTTCTGAGGCAACATCACCAGTTGTCAGGGACGCTAAATCATACATATGCTCTTGTTGGAAGACGTTGTATCTCTGGAACTGATCAACAAGTTGAATGACATCGTGATTATCCCTCTTGATTCTTGATTGAAGGCAGTCTTTGTGCGTCTCCTCATCATCGTCGTCATCATGTGTCAGTCCAAACAGGGATCTGGTATCCTCTGCCAAGGATGCAAAATACAAAAAAAAATTAAGATATTTGAGCGCAGACACAAACGCACACATTAAATTATATAATTTGGCCAATTCTAAAAGTTATTCTTCCTTTCATTGATGGTCCTATCATCTCACATTTGAGAGCATGGAATTTGACTGCTATGTTGAATGAAACAATTATACGATTGACTTCCTAGAAAGGACACACTTTGAGAATCCTCCCTACTGAGACAGTAGGCAACGTGGCAATTTGAAAGGAAAGGTGGAATGATTTCTTTATTACTTTTAGGACATACCCATTAACAGAATTACAATCAACACAATGGTCTGATTAAATAAGACTAGGTCTATCTTGGGTTCAAGCAGCAGCCTCACAACATAAGGCCACCAGAGGGTGCTATTGCTTAGTATTAGGTATAATCCCTTGCTTTTAGCATCAGTGTCTAGCTCTGGTTACGTTTACAGATGGGAACTATATATGTCACTCACTGTCCTAGAGGTTGTTGAACTATGTAACTGACCCCTAAGTCACAAAATGTCTGTCCCCAGCAATTGGGGAAAAAAATCTAAGTATTCCTCATGGCAATTTATTTCATTGATCTTGTTGTTCGTGTGAGCTGCTCAATCACTAGTGAATAACTGCAGCCATTTTGCTTTCATAGGGGCCACATTCTAATTCAGCCTAATTGAGAAAACATTTACAGACCCAGTTTTCTTATCAAAAGTTTTTCTATACATTTTGGCTTCCTGTGAATATTCAGTGGTTTGTAGTCAAATTCCTGGTGTTTTATGTTCAAATGTATTTCCCCCTCCCTGAATAACTGATAAAAGGTCATGTTTTATGTACAGTAGCTATACATCCTGAACTTATACAGTATAATGACGGAACTGTGTTATTTGGGTTATCATTCCTTAAACGGTAACACGATCTACCAACAGCTGAAAAACAAACAAAAAACATTTCCAAAAGCTTTCGGATATGTATCATTTTCGTACGTATCATACATTTTCTAGGTTTAGAAAAACACACATTTCTAATTTCCATGTGTTTTCCAGGTTTTCCAGGGTTACAGGAACCCTGTGTCGCAGAACCTCAAGGTTGGGACAACTTGATCAAGGCCCTATTTTCTAAAAAGTAGCATGCTTCGGTGCTATAAGTGGTATTTTTTTGTTTATTAAAATATGTAATAAATAGCTCTACATTCCGACAGCCATCACTGATACAGAGTGTTTGGTCAGTACCTTGGATCTCCCAGTCCCTCCACTCTCCAATCTCTCCTGATTGGATAAAGTGGGAAGTGCGACAACCCTCCCCCACACTGTTTGCTTGCTTGCTCTGCTTGTTCCATTGTCTCACAGGATTGGTGGGTGGAGCTGGCAGAGCTGATGAGGGTCATCAGGGCCCAGGCCTTTATACATTCAGGCTTTCTTTATTCTTTGCTTCCTTTCTCCACCTGTTTGGTTCTTTTTTTTGTATCTCTCTTTCTCAGATTTTTACTCTGTTTTTCTCCCGTCCCAATTTTAGTCATTGTGCCAATTCCCCCCCCTCCCCTACCTGGTTGTTGTGCGCATGTTCTCCTACAGGTCGGTACAAGGGAACCCTGAAGTATCCGCACGCTTCCTCCGACACGTGCAGCGACAGGCAGCCAGTGGCTCTCTTCTCACCTGGCAGCGAGGGCTCTCATTGGTGAAGTGTAACGCGTGGGAGGTCACGCTGCCTTCCTCAAGTCCTGCCTCCGCTGAGCAAGACCTGACCTGACCGGTCGCCCAGCGCTCCACATTGCTTTCAGTTTAGCTGGTCGTTCATACTAATACACATTGGCCGTATTAGGGGGTGGGAAAGATCAGGCGTTGTGGACAGCGACTCCTACAGGTCGGTTGGTGCGCCTGCGCAGTAGAATCAGGAAGTGTCGGGGGCAGCGTGAGCCTCCCACGTGTTACTCCTCGCCACAGAGATCGAGCTGCGCAGGTGAAAAGATGCGACTGCTGTTACCTCAAGTACCGGAGGGGACTTGTGCTATGTATGACTTAGTCCACATTGCAGCCGGCTTGTGGGAGGCAAGAAACAGCGTTCGTGACAGGGGAGGGTTGGATTGGATGATACGAAATTGGGATGGGAGAAAATATAGAAAATGGGAGAAAAAGTGGATACAAAAAAAAAGTTATGTATTTAATTGTAAGTCTGACCAGGGTTCTTTCTCATTTCCTGGTCAGACGCTTGTGTACACTTGTCTCTGTTTTTTACAACTCAACTCATCTGGATTCCTACAGCTCATCGTCTCGACTCTTAGAATATTCCACAACAGATATTAAAAGGGACATATTATGTCCCTGCCTGTGTTTATGTGACTTTCGGTCCGTGTTTGTTATGTTTTTTGGAAAGAAATTAGTCTACAGTAAACAACATTTTAATTCCCGACACCTCTTTCTTCCCTTGTATTGAACAAGCCATTTTGGCAGTGGTGGAAGAAGTTAGGGTAAAAGTTAGTTAAGTAAAAGTAGAAATACCCAGATAAATTAGTACTCTGGAAAAAATAAGTAAGTCCGCCATTCAAATTCTACTTAAATAAAAGAAGTATTTGCTATTGTACTTAAGTATCTAAAGTAAAGGTACACATTCTACATGTGGTGTGTGTATTCCAGTGCTTGGGAGCATTCAATCCTCTATGGCTATGTCAAAGTGGTATGTGGACCAGTTCTGCTGCTCTGATTAAAGGTTATGTTAAAGTGGTATGTGGACCAGTTCTGCTGCTCTGATTAAAGGTTATGTTAAAGTGGTATGTGGACCAGGTATGAATGCTGCTCTCATTAAAGGTTATGTCAAAGTGGCATGTGGTCCAGTTATGCTGCTCTGATTATGTCCTCTTGAAGTCGACAGGCTTCAAATGTGAAAGTATATAATCTTCATACATTTTTGCCATGCAAAATCTTTTTCTTCAAAGTAACTAGTAACTGATGGGTTCAGATACATGTAGTGGAGTAAAAAGTACAATAGAAAGTGGCTCGGGAGGTAGAGTAGTTGTTTGGTAATCCGGAGGCTCCCGGTTCGATTCCCGCTCCTCTCAGGCAGCGTGTCGAAGTGTCCTTGAGCAAGACACATAACCCCTAAATGAGCAGGTTGGCACCTTGCATGGTTGCCTCCGCCATCAGTGAGTGAATGGGTCAAATGTGAGGAACAAATTGTAAAGTGCTTTGGATAAAAGCGCTATATAAATGCACCATTTACAATATTTCCTTTGAAATGTAATAGAGTAAAAGTATAACGTTCCCTAAAATTTAAATACTCACGTAAAGTACAAGTAGCTTAAAATGTTACTTAAGTACAGTACTTGACAAAAAATACTTAGTTACTTTCCATCACTGCATTTTGGTGGGTGTAGCATACATCACATTTTAAATAGATTATTTCCTTCCCTGCCTGTCTACCCCACACCCAAGAGTAAGACTTATATCAACTGGGCAGTACATTAGTTAGCCAGTGTTCCTGGCTCCAAAAAGCAGAGCTGATTGATTAATTCAAGCTAATTAATTGCTTGTGTGCCCCTTGTGACATCACAACAAGCAATAATTATGAATAGCTTGTTTAGGCTCGTTAATCGGAACACTTCAAACGCTAGCCAAATGGCAAGGAGTACCCAGTTCACCTAGATAACACTGCCAAGTCCACACAGAAGAGGCAAACCCCACATTTCCATAATATATCTGTATCTTATCTACATACTTCTACACTGGGGTCAGTCTCTAACATACTGTTGCAGTAAAGCTCAAACCCAATGCACTTGACAGCCATTTATTGAGTAAGAAAATGTATGAGGTTCACAAATACAGTTTTTCTTGTGAAAAGAAAGACCATCTAAAGTATAGAGTATGAAAATGCCATGTCTGTGCAAAAATAGATTCGAATCAGTTCAATAACACTAATACACAACACTTGGGCACAGACGTCTTCATTTACAAATCTCACACGCATCCTTTTTCCATGAACGTCTATTAGTAGTGGCTCTTCATTCAATTGCCCCACTCAAGTGAAATTAATATATTTTCCCCCCTCAACTGCAGAAAAGAACAACAGGTTAATATTGATATCCAAATACAGAAAACGAGCTATTGGCCTCTCTAAAAAATTATGTTACCCTTGGGATTCACGATTAGATTTTTTAAAGCCATGATGACGAGGTCGTCCAAACCTTTCCTGTGTTTGTGGCACGTTGACTATACAGAGGGGACAGGGATCTGGTGCACCAAGGTGCTCTCAAAGTCCTGCGGAGCCTCTTGGTGAGTGTGGTAGTGCATGGCCACATAGGACTTAGCGATGCCGAAGGTCTGAGAGCTGCCGGGCTGCAGGCTGTTGGGCGAGCTGGGGCCGGCGGAGGGACTGCTGTTGTAGATACTGTAGTAGGGCTCGATGCGGGTGTTGATGGGGGTGGAGGTGCTCGGAGGCCGGGGCTTGCGTCCGCCCATGGGCCTCGGGCTGCCGGCGTAGTCCCTGGAGTGACTGGGCCCACAGGCCTGATCCACCAGCCTCCTCTGGGGCTTGGGCGAGAGCACGTAGGCGGAGTTGGTCTCGTGGTGGGAGGATTTATTGCGGTTAACCTCCAGGCTTCCCTTGCCCATAGCGTGCAGCCTAGTCTTTTGCTTGCAACAGAGAAACACCAGCGCCACCCACTGGAGACCGCACAGCACGTGGCGGCGGAGGCCTGCGCTGTTGCGCGAGTACACAAACGGGTTGATGCCCGACTTGAGAAAAATTAGCACAAAGCCACAGAGTTCAAACTGGTAATGTGCAAAGCTGCTCTTCGGTGACAGCACGTCCTGGGCCAGGCAGACTCCCATGGGCAGGCAGCAGAGCAGCACAGAGAACACTATGATGATACAGGTGACCACCGCCTTAGAGTCCTTGGCTGTGGCCAAGTTGACGGTGGAGACCAGCTGACAGCAGGTGGCCCCTTGGGCGGCACCCGGCACCAGGGGCTGGCTGGCCCTGCTGGTGTAGGAGTGCGTCTGGACATGCTGCAATTTGTTGTAGGTCTGGTTCCGGTAGAGAGAGGGCACCTGCACGGCACACTGCATGCCCTCGAAGCCCGCGGCGATGAGGGGGGGCAGGGGAGGAGGGCGCGTGGCGTCCACGTTGATGACAGGAGGACACTTCCTCACCTGTGCGTTCTTCCTCAGCGTCTGGGCGATCATCAGGTAGGACACCGACACCACGGCCACGCAGAAGGCGAAGTCCGCCAGGTAGACGTACAGCACCACCCTCGCCCGCCCGCCCGCCAGGCCGAAGTGGGGCAAGCAGGGTCCATCCTTGCGCGAATAGGCGTGCTCGGTGAGGAGGGCGGCCATGGTGAAGCTGGACGTCCAGAGGAGTGTCGTGAGGGCCAGGATGCAGGGGAAGGAGGCGGTGCGGTTGGGCTGCTGACCCAGGACCATGCGCAGCCTGTGGAGGGCGATGACGGCCACCGTCTCCAGGGACATGATGATGAGGCCCGAGCTGGTGAGGTGGAAGGCGAAGCAGAAGCTCTTGGACACGCCCTCCCCTCCCCCGGCGTCCAGGAAGAGCACCAGGGCGAACATGGGAGTGGTCACGCAGCAGATGAACAGGTCGCAGAAGGACAGGTTCAGGATCATGAAGTCGAAGTTTGTGCGGAACTTGCGGAACGCCGAGTCGAAGAAGGAGAGGAACACCACCAGGTTGCCGTAGGAGCCCAGGCAGAAGATGAGGACGAGGAGGAGGGAGCAGGTGGTCAGCGTGGCGGTGTGGATCAACACCCAGCCTGAGGAGGCCTGTGAGCCCAGGGTGGTACTGTAGTTCTGCTGCCTCGTCACCTCCACCAGGTCGGACGGTGTACTACTGGCGTTCATTGTACTAGTAAGGGTAATACTGGTAGGATTCACAAGCTCACTGGTTTTCACATCATTCATCTGAAAAGAAAGGTTTCAATGGGATGACAGCGTCTGCCACCTCCGCCATTGCTGCCCCATCGGTAGGGCGCTAGGAAGGATACAAGTCAAATATTAGGTATTGTATCACGCAGTTTAATGATATATATATAGCCTAGCCTATTATTATCCACACACATTCAAATTCATATTGCATATTTCACCTAGTGAAAATATTGCCTACCGTCGCAAATATATTCTCGTGCATGAATCATGCTCTTATTTGATTATTCATTTTCATACCGAAGGCTATTCGACAAATACATGCGCGTACGTACTGCAGTTTGAAAGAGCACATCTTGCAGTAGCCAAACATAAATGTTAATGTAGACGTTTGAAAAATATTGAATTAAGAATTAAGACTACATTACCTTCCATAATGTTTACACGGCGTAAAAAAGCCAGACAGACGATATTGGTTTTCTTGTCGACATATCCATCCTTTTTCACTGAGGCTATGACCACTGGCTGACTGTACATAGGTAATGAGTATTACGTCACTGCCGACGTATCCAAACATGGGTACTGCATTGTATCAGCTTGTATCAGTATCGGTATTCGGGTCAATAATGATGCTCATCTCGCGCACTGTCATCTCGTGCGGTAGCCAGGGCGATCGCCCAAAACCCCACCGAACGCGGGACGCGGGCGTCGGGCGGGCGATCAGCGCTGCGTGATTACCAAAGGTAGCCACATTTCTGGCAGACGCTCTCTGATTGGCCGACGCCAGTACACTGGTTAGAGTTTGTCTTAGAGCGTGACGGCAAGTTCTTTCGACGGTTAAGCTTAGGCACTCTTTCGAAGTTGGTTAAGGTTAGAGTTTGTCTTAGAACATGGCGATAGAACGCCAGGTAGTTTGCAGGCTGTTTGACGTGGAAATGGGCAAAGACACAGCTCGTCGTCACTCTATTGGGCGCACATGTCACCAAAGATGCGTTGCTCATGGGACGAGATTGCACTCTGTGCAACCAAAGTTGTGAGCAGAAGCGCGTGCACGCACATGCACGGATGTGCATGCGCATGCACACAGGAATTCTCGAAGTCAACTTCCTGCCTGTTGTTGCTACGCAACTGCAGCGTGGGGGGAAACTGCCCCGCCTGGTACATTGTGTATGGTTCATTTAGTGCAGAAACGGATTGTTAAAGCGGCAAATTAAAGACAATCAAGCGGAATTTTCTTCAGTCCTTCACAATGCCAAAGAGCTGCTGTGTTACGCGTTGTACTAATGACAAAAACAGAAATCCAAATCGCAAGTTTTATACCATCACGGAGGGAAAAGTGGCTGTGGCTAACTTTCGGCTAACTCGCTCTGCTGTTGTGGTTGTGGTAGCTACATGCTAAGCTAACGTTAATCACATCATATCGAACCGATAGGAGCTTATCTAATCTTACGTGGATGTTTGATCGGGTAGTGGCACACGTGGTACCACCACGTAAGATTAGATAAGATAAACTCCTATCGGTTCGATATGATGTGATTAACGTTAGCTTAGCATGTAGCTACCACGACTACAACACCAGAGCTAGTTAGCCGAACGTTAGCCGCCAGCCACGTTTAACTCCGTGATGGTATAAAACTTGCGATTTGGACTTCTGTGTTTGTTTTGTTATTAGTACAAAACGTAACATAGCAGCTTCAATTTGGGTATTCGAGAGTTGGCCATGTCTGTATGTGTTTTGTATGGACATTATGTCAAGTCAATCAGGGGGAGCTTCTTTGAATCATATCTCGCCTTAGAATCACCAGAAAGGCTTTCGAAATAGTGAAATGCCATGTTGGCCTCAATATTTTCAAAACAAATCGTATGAAAATGTTATGAAATGAACAAGAATGTGATAAAACATGTAATAAAAACGGACCTCAACACATGCATTTGATACTAGAAATCCGTATGGTCCCCCTATACCAAGATGGCGGCGGTCTCGTGACATCAGAGTGTCTTCGAGAATGCGCTGCACTCGACTGATGCGCCAACTCGCAGTACACACCTGGCTACTTTGCATATCAATAGCGCCGGCCGTCAGGTGTTACATTCCATTCGTAGAGGGAATTAGGCATTGTTTTTAGTCTGTACTTATGCGAGGGAACATTTATGCGCATGCGCGGGAGCGCACGCGCACGCGCCTGGGAGCGCGCGTGCACGTGGCGTCATTAGCGTGCATGCAGCCAGTGTTGATATGAGCATCGCAACACTGCATGTCACATGACCAGAAACGTCTGCCAGAAATGCGGCTACCTTTGGTATGGCTTACCTATGGTATCAGCGCTTCACTTTCACTCCCATGTTTTAAAGGCTGCCGTATGCGTCTATTCGAAGCCCAAACAACTCGTACTTCCGCATTCGAGTTTTGCGCTCTGATTGGCCACTGACCTATGCTATTACGCCCCCCTTATCTACGCCGCGGAGCTAGTCTCTGTTTCACCTAACACTAGTATTGCTCCGTGATCATAGCCATTCATCTCTAAAGCTAACCACTATTTGTCATAGCCATTCATCTCTAAAGCTAACCACTATTTGTAAAAGCCACAACCACGTTACCATATTTGTAATAATGTAAATCATTGTGTCGTTGTACATATTGTGTATATAACGTTAGTAGCTAAGTTAGCTAACGTAGCTTAGCTTGGTAGCCAGCATTCTCGAAACTCCTAACAATGCCCGATTTAAAATGGTTCTCTCCTCTTTGTATACCTTTGTCCTCACAAGTATTCTGCCAGGGAACTTATGGACACGAAGTCTTCTTGTCCCGTTATTCTCCGGGCTTCGTCTCGATCTGTCTTACGTCGACCGTCGCCGCCATCGTGTCCGCTGCCGCCATCTTGTCCACAGCCGCCATCTTGTCCGTAGCCACCATCTCGTCCATGGCCGTCATCTCGTCCATGCTCGTATCGCGCGCTCTGGTCGTGTTTCTTCATGCACGCTCTGTCTGTGTGCCCCATGGATTTGCAGAAGCTACACCAGACAGTCTTTGTGCAGTCGCCTCTCCGATGGCCTTTCTCTCCACATCGCCAACACGCCAGCTCCGCCGTGGTCCTGGTCCTCTCCCTTCAGCACCCTCTCTCCCGCCTCCGCGGCGGCTGGGTGGGTATCTTCTGAGACCTCGAAGTTTCTTAACTTGGCCTTGAACTGTCCCAGCGTCATGTCCGCTGAACCGTGTGTTACCAGGAGTCTGAACGGTTTGTACAGCTCCGGTAGTCCTCTCATCACCATCGCCATCATTAGCCCATCGCTTGGTGCTTCTCCTGCACTCTTCAATGCCGTCATGGACTGCGCAGCTCTGATGACGTATTCGGTCACCGTCTCGATGTGCCCCTTCCTCAGTCCCGTTAGTGTTATGTAGAGGGCCACGACTCTGGGTCTTCCTCGCCCGATGTAATGCTCTCTCAACACCCCCAGGCTTTCTCTGCCTTTGTCTTTAGTGTCGCGGAATATCAGCCCCAAGCTTGTGTCGTCGAGCAGTGTCGCTAACTCACAGTACGTGTCTGCGTTACGCTGGTCGTCCAGGGCTTGCTCTTCCGCCGTCAGTGGTCCCGTGGGGGCTGTCAAGATCATCGCCTTCAATCCCGCACCGTGCATGCAGCATAACATGCGCTCTTCCCAGAGCTCGTAGTCCTCTGCTTTTCCATTGAATGAGGGCCATTTGCTCCTTCCCTTGGTCGCCATCCTCTTGGTTGATGGTAGGCGTAGCTTTAGCTCTTGTTGGCCTAGCGTCTAGCCACGCGGTGCTCCCTGTGCTAACCTAGCCTATACTTTAGCTAAGCTTGCTACCCTTATTATTTCGCCCTGGCGTGATCTGGGCCCATAACCTGTTGACAGAATCTGGCTATGGGGCGACAATAATGTGGTCAAGAGGCATGGTTTCTATCTTTAGCCTTTGGCGTGGTTTATTCATTCACATGGTATGAGCAGCAGCACATGAGGTCTCCTCTCACTGAGAGGCTGGTGGAGAAAGAGGTAGAGGGGGAGGAGACATCTCTTTTTATACTCGCCACCTGGTGGTATCGTGAGTGGCTCCGCCTAGAGCGCCCTCTAGTGGAAACAGTTATATATATATGCAGTTAGACAGTTACTAGCAATCCTACATAGAACCTCTAACTTTAACAATATATATATATATATATATATATATATATAATCGATTACATCGAATGTATTATTATTATATACATACGACTCGAGGGGGAGGGAACTGTACATTAAGATAAGATAATCCTTTATTGATCCCCTTGGGGAAACTCGGGTGTCAAAGCAGCATGGGGGGGGGTACATAGCTTCACAGTACAAATACAATATAGTCATAAAATATAATAATATAAAATATAATAATAAATTAGGAGGGGTGGGTGGGTGAACTCAATTTAAAAGTTCTTAGTGTACGCACTACCAGGAGAAGACACTGCCTTCTGGCAGCCTGAAGACGCTACTTTCTGATACCAGCTCCCAGAGTGCGCAATTCTGAAGACGCCTGAAGACACCCCCCCATTGCATCACCTTCTTTACAAGCGAAACGGTCTTCTCCTGAACCGATGACGCGATAGCCCACCTCTCCCTTACCCCGCGTGTGAAAACATCACAACAACAATGGCATGTACAGAGTACTACCACCGTCGACAACAGATTGACATCTCCCTTAATCCGCATGCAAACCCAGACAAAAAAAATAAACATGATACATATATGTCTTATATGTCCTGGTTAGAAGTGTTTATTAAACACCGGGAGTTATTATTAAACAACAATGGCATGTTCGTGTTACAGAAGCGATTGAGCTTGATCGGGAGGCTACTGTGATGCAATACACGATACTAACTAGAGATTAGCGTCACATAGCTGGCCTTTTTATTTTATTTTTTAAAACTTTGGCCATTCCGCTGGCTCTTTTTTGCGGTTATCGCATTTACTCTGGTCAAGGATGACCGACAGAAACAGGCTGAATGGGGTACAGATGGGGGGAAGACACTCTGGGAAAGGCACGGCTGCGGTCCGGGATTCGAACTCGCTAAACCCCAGATCCGTGACGAGCACGGTTGTCCCCGGCGCCGAAATAGCGCTCGAGGTACGCGGTGAGCTACTGGAGCTCCCCCTTTTTATTTTTTTTTACCTACTTTTTCTCCTCCTTTTTCTGTGATTTTTCTCCAATCCCAATTTCCTCTTGTGCCAATTCTCCATCCCCTGTCCTGATCGTTGCTCGCATGTGCCCCCCACTGGCCGGTCGTAGGGAGGGTAGAAGCCCATCACATGTCCCCTCCGATACACGTGGACGCAGCCAGCCACTTCTTTTCACCTGCCAGTGCGGACTCTCATTGGCGAGGTGTAACGTGTGGGAGGCTCACACTGCCCCCGCCATCTCCTGTCTTTGCTGTGCAGGCGCCCTGACCGACCTGTAGGAGTCGCTGTTTACAACGACCAGATTACCACCCATCGACTTCCCTCCCGCTGACTCTGCCAATTGAGTCCGTATGACGGCCGGCCCAAGCCGGAGGCAATGCTGACAGCCGGATTTGAGACCGGTGTCTCTTGCGTTGGTGACGAGCGCAATGTCCGCTGCGCCACCCATCCGCCCCATAGCTGGCCTTTTTCTGAAAACCCAAGCACATATTGTTCCATAGCATACACCTTCAGTTGATCATGACAAATCCTCTTACCTTGACGATTAAAAAGCCTCCATAATTTTGTAAATAAAGCTGTAGCCAGCCAGCTAGCATTGATGCTATTCAACATTTATTTTGTAAATTTGTGGCACGCACATCTTGAGACGGTTTCGTTTTTACGGAAACCTTTTCTTAAAGGGGCTATGTACTATAAATGTCATTTTTCAGTCTCTAGCATTGTATTATAGTAATAGGAGTTCGTATCAATGTGTTTTAGTGTCTAAATACCATATTGGCGGATTGCTCTGTTTCAGCTCAGCCCCTTTCCTCCTCCAGTAAATCAGGCCATTTTGATTTGAACGGCCGATATACGTCATACGGCCGCTGGGTGATGCGATTGGCTCTGTGGTTGGAGCTAATGCCCGCTCCCATTCTACCTAGACTAGACAGCGAGTGGAGGAAGCCACTTCCTCAGCTGCGAGGCGGAGTGGGGCCCGTGCGCTCTGGAGGGAGAGAAAGGAAGAGAGAGGGAGAGAGAGATGGAGAGAGAGGGGGCACTTGGGGGGGGGGGGGTACCTGCCGGCCGCGCATCACCAAGAGCCGAGAGGGAGAGAAAGGAAGAGAGAGGGAGGGAGGGAGAGAGGGGGCCTTGTCATTAACGGCCTTTTTTTTGCTCTCTCTCTCTCTCTCTCTCTGCCGCGCGCGGACTCATCACCGAGAGGGAGAGAAAGGAAGAGAGAGGGAGAGAGAGATGGAGAGAGAGGGGGCACTTGGGGGGGGGGGGGGGTACCTGCCGGCCGCGCGTCACGAGAGCCGAGAGGGAGAGAAAGGAAGAGAGAGGGAGGGAGGGAGAGAGGGGGCCTTGTCATTAACGGCCTTTTTTTTTCTCTCTCTCTCTCCCACCCCCTCCCTCTCTCTCTCTCTCTCTCTCTTTCTCTGCCGCGCGCGGACTCATCACCGAGAGGGAGAGAAAGGAAGAGAGAGGGAGAGAGAGATGGAGAGAGAGGGGGCACTTGGGGGGGGGGGGGGGGGTACCTGCCGGCCGCGCGTCACCGAGCCGAGAGGGAGAGAAAGGAAGAGAGAGGGAGGGAGGGAGAGAGGGGGCCTTGTCATTAACGGCCTTTTTTTTTCTCTCTCTCTCTCTCTCTCTCTCTCTCTCTCTCTCTCTCTCTCTCTCTCTCTCTCTCCCCCTCCCTCCCTCCCTCTACCAGTGCAGACTGTGGACTGACTGTCACTCAAAGTGCTTATGGGCGGAGCCAGGCCATAACAGCCTGATTTCTTGAGGCTGAAAAATGATGGTTTTGAGTACTTGATTAGAAATATAAAACAATGAATTTTTTTGAAAAAAACCTTACAAATGTCTTCAATAGACTAACAGGAATTGTGTAAAGTTGCCCAAATAGTGCTAGGAATAGCAGTACATAGCCCCTTTAAATGAAAACGAAACGAAAACGAAAAAGATCAAAATCGTTTTAGTCTGGACAAGGCCTAAATTTCATTCGAAAACGAGACAGCAAGGACAGTCTGTGTCATCATTTGTAGCCGAGCTCAGCTGAAGAGAATAACTGAACATTGTGGGTTTGGCGCTACGTTAAATGACATGATTCAAGACATACTGGTGTGCGGGATTAATGACGATCGCATTCAACGATCGCTGTTATCAGAAACGGATGACAAACTCACGTTGGCCAGGGCTATTGAGTTAGCAATCACAATGGAAGCAGCGGCTAAAGATATAGCGGAGCTGCAGCAAACGGGAGTGGAGGGACCCATTCATAAAGTACAACTACAACCTGTAGCACCGGAGCGGAGACCACCGTCGGCAGGATGTTACAGATGTGGAGGAAATCACGGGCCGGCAGATTGCCGATTCATAGATGCAGTTTGCCACAACTGCCAAAGGTGAGGGTATTTGGCTAGAAAATGCCGCAGGTCAGACAGCCCAGACAGAACCGGGGAAATGGACTGGGTGCAACCCTCATACTGGAGTATGAAGAGGAGGATTATACACACAATCTGTATAATCTGGATGATGGAGAGAGAGAGTGGAGCCATACAGAGAGCAAGTGTCTGTGAATGGACATGACATTGACTTTGAAGTAGACACTGAAGCACGTATGACTATTATTTAATGAGGAAACCTACACTAAGATGGGAGGGGGGCCACTCCATCAAACAAAAATAAAACTGTACACATACACCAGAGACAGAGTAGGAGTGTTAGGCAAGATGCACGCACAAGTCACCTACAAAGGGCAGACCAAGAAATTGGCATTGCTGGTGGTAAAAGGGGAGGGGCGATAGTTATGTAAATGCGATAATAAACTGCAAAAGAAATCAGTCGACACCAGTGTTTTCAGCGATTTGTAAAACATTTTTTATTTTCATTCTTCATTGCCGAGAACCAGTCCCATGGCCAAATTATGGTTGAATGGCATTATCTTTTGTGCATTAATCTCTTCAAATAAGGGACAATAATAGGACAAGTAATATTTCTGTTGCACACAAGAAATTGGCCGCTCATCACCACAGATCAAACTGAGGTTGAGAAAGGGTAGGGACATCTCCACGTTCTTAAAAGGTTATCATAAATCTGAAGTGGACCCAACACACAACTTGGCATGCATAACAACATGGCCTAAGCTGATATTCAAACCTATGATTGTGAAGGAAGTAGGCAAAAGCGCTACCTACCAAATGTGCCCCGGGGGACCCGGATGCAAGACAAACATCTTTCTCTGGTCTGCATCCCCTTAACAATTGTGTGTATTGAGCCGTACTGTATTGTTTTTTTTTTTATATTTTTATTTTTTGCACAAATCTCTCCAACATTCCAAACATCTCTTTCCACATCATCATATTCAATTTCCAGGATTTGCCTTTTTCTTTTTTGTAAGAACATACAAAACATGTAAAGGACTCATACAAATACATTAATAACTGACATGGAAAATAAAAAAAGACTTACGAAAAAAGAAACATACTATACTATACATTATGCGTATACATTCCTGATATATATACCTTGCATGTAGACCGAACTACCTTCGAGCAGGTATGTGCTGCATCCTCTATCGGGATGCCACCCTTCTCCATATTGCATGTGAGAGAAAGCGCCCCAGACATATGCAGTTGTGCATGATAACATGCATGCACGCATGTCTCCGACACATGTATGTGGGTACGTGTATCACGTAAGCATGTGTACATGCCTCATATGTGTGTGTGTGCATCTTCCTGGTATGTGACTGTACTCCTATCTCTTGTGTGTGTTTCGTATCCATGTGTGCCTCTGCCCCCTATGTGAGTGTATATCTCAGATGTGTATATATATGTGCGTCTCAGCTACGTATGTGTGTGTCTCCTATATACATGTGTATCCCCCTTATGTGTCAGTGAAAGCTTATATTTCAACTATGTGTATATGTAGGTATGTGTATGCCTATTTCCTATAAATGAGTATGTGCATGTATGTGTGCCCCTGACGTGTATACCTTATCCTTGTGTATATGAGTGTGTGTAAACCTATTATGTACACATATGAATATGTGTATCCTAGATACTTGTATGCGGCTATACCTGCGCACATGTGAGTGTGATAGAGACAGTGACCGTTCCATAGACACACCATCCGGACATAAAATATATGTACATATATACACAATACATTATAAAGCACAAGTACCATCAGATCAAATCCCCTTTTTCATATTCATCCTTGATAATATTGTAATCCCATCTTAATCATTTGTCCCCAGACCGTTCAGTCAGGTGTAGAAAACTGTCCCATACCTCAGCGAAAATATCCTCTCTCCCTGCGACTCTATACGTCACCCTTTCATATGATGCTGTCCGGAACATTAGTTCCATCCATTCTTTAAAAGTAATATCAACAGGTGATTTCCAATGTCGTAATGCAATTCTACATCCTGATATCATGGCCATTCTATACCACATTCCCCGGTATTTAGGCAGTTTAATCCCTTTCGGTACTATACCCAAAACACATGCCATTGGGGCGTTATTTATCTTCACATTCAAGACCTTACTTAGGAATATCACAATTTGATCCCACATTTTCCGGACCTTCTCACATTCGTACAACATGTGCAGTAAAGTGCCTGTCTCCTTCTCACATCTCCAGCAGATGTCACTGTCCCTTAATTTCAGTCTGGCCAGTTTACTAGGCGTCCAATAGCTTCTGTTCAACACTTTGTAAAAAATAAGTTGTGATTGCGCCTCCCTAGAGAATTTACTCCATTTGGACACCAGTTTCTCCCACATTTCCTCAGTAATATCCTCACGTACATCGTTCTCCCAGCTCAATCTCAGACCCGCCAATTTGGGTGCATTGTATTCTCTTATAACATCATAAAATCTTGACGCACCGCCTTTCCTACGCCATCCTTTATAGAATATTTCTTGAATTGCAGTAATCGGGCCACACGTTGGTCCTCCTATTGATGACGATATACAATGTCTAATCTGTAGGAATTTATAAAAGTTTTTATTATCTATATCAAAATCCTCTTTAATATCCTCAAAAGGCAAGACCCCATCCTCCCCGGCTATATCCCCTAGTACATGTATCCCCCTTTTAATCCAATCGTCCCATATGACTGATTTCTTACCAATCTTTAGTTTCTTATTATACCATATAGAGGCTCTCGTAGTTAAATATGGGCTATCACCAGTCATTTTGTGCGATTGATTCCAAGTTTCCCTGATAAATGCCATTAAAGGGTTTTTAAAAGGTATAGGTCTGTCTGATTGTGTCAGGAAGGATTCCAGAGATGAGGGATATATCATTTCCTCCTCCATCTTGACCCAAGCAGGTGCCTCCTCAGACGAGTGATTCAGTTTGGAGAGCTGGGAGAGCGAGAATGCATAGTGATACCAGTCTAGTTTAGGCAGGGATAAGCCGCCATTTTCCTTTGCTGCATACATTTTGGCCCGTCCAAATAGCGGCCTTTTGCCCCCCCACAGATAAACATTAATGACTTTGTCATACTGTTTGAGTAATTGGGTCGGGAGAGTCAGCGGCAACATATATAGGATATAATTTAATTTGGGAGCCAATATCATTTTTACTAGGTTTATCTTTCCCAGGAGGGACATATTCATTTTGGCCCAATTCTGGGTCAGAGCACTAATGTGTTCGATTATAGGGGCAATATTGGTTTGCATCAACTCTTTCAGACCTGGGATCAGCTTTATTCCTAGGTATATCAACCCTGACGGCATCCATCTGTATTGCCACCCCCTTCTGATATCAGGGGGACAACATTTAGAGAGAGGCATTGCTTCTGACTTGCTCCAGTTGATTGTGTACCCAGATATTTCGGAGAAGGACTCGATAATAGTTCCAATGACCCCAGCTGCTGTTCGGGGATTGCTGGATACCAATAAGATATCGTCCGCATACAAAAATAATTTATGTTCTACCTGTCCCGCTATTATCCCTTTGATGTCCTGATTAGTCCTTAGTGCGATAGCAAGTGGTTCGAGGAAGAGCGCAAACATTTGGGGAGAAAGCGGAGAACCTTGTCTCGTCCCCCGCCCTAGGTTGAAGGGCGAGGATACGATCCCGTTGGTCAATACTGATGCCATCGGATTTGTGTATAACAGTTTTACCCACCCGGTAAACGATGGTCCGAACCCGAAGCGCTCTAGTGTGTGAAATAAGAATGCAAATTCCACCTTATCAAAGGCCTTTTCGGCATCCAATGAGGCCACTGTAGGTTCTACATCATTCCTGACCTTCCACATTATGTGTAGGAGTCTGCGGATATTATCAGCTGAGTTTCTCCCCTTCACAAAGCCCACTTGATCTGAATGCACCAGAGTTGGTAATACATCTTCTATTCTATTCGCAAGTATCTTTGCCAATATTTTTTCTTCCAAATTGCTCAGGGATATAGGTCTATAGCTTCCACAGCATTGAGGGTCTTTGCCCTTTTTCTGTAGTAGTGTAATAGTGGCAGATCTCAAGCTAGTGGGCAAGCCCCCCTTTAACAATGAATCCTCATATACTTTTAATAGTCTCGGAGCGATTATATCACTGAATTGTTTGTAGAAATCGGGAGTAAACCCGTCGTCTCCTGGTGCTTTACCCAATTTAAGGCTGTTGATTGTCGCGTGTATTTCTTCTATCGAGACCCCCCCCCTCCATTGATTTTACCTGTTGTTTCGATAATGACGGTAATTTGATTCTGTCGAAGAACGCGTCCATTTTTAGCTGATCCACCGCCTTCTGTGGGGTATACAAGTCCTGGTAGAAGCACCTGAAAACATTATTAATTTCCTTTTTGTCTGTAATGATCTTGTCATCTTTATTACGAATCGAGGATATAATATTTTGATTATGCATTTGTTTAACCCGATTCGCTAGTATTTTACCCGCTCTCTCCCCTTGTTCATAGTATCTTTGGTTGGTCTTAAATAACGCATATTCAGCCTTCTTTTGATATATGTTGTTCAATTCGTATTTGGATTTGCTTAGGTTTCTCCACGTTTCTGGGTCTGGTCTCTGACTGTGCTGTTTCGAGAGTATTTTAATTTCCTCATCTAACGCTGTCATTTTTTGTTTCTCTGCCCTTTTTAGTATCGCACCGTATTGTATGAGTCGTCCTCTCATGTAAGCTTTACATGTGTCCCACATTATGCCACTATCATCTATTGACCCTTCATTAAGTTCCCAAAATTCCTTAAATATAGTTCTAATGTACGCACACGATCCTTCATCATTTAACATCAGGTTATTGAATCGCCATCTCCGAGATCGTTGCCCTTCTTCCATGGATGTGATCACTAAATCAACCGGAGCATGGTCAGATATTACAATGTTCCCTATCCCAGTACTTGCCACCTGTTCTACCAGTGCGCTAGAGATCAGGAAATAATCTATTCTAGAGTATGAGGAATGCGGGTGAGAGTAAAACGTGTAGTCTCTTTCTTGTGGGTTCATAACCCTCCAAATATCCACTAGACCCAATTCCTCTATCAGAACACCAACCGCCAGTCTCCCTGTGTTGTCAGCGGTCCTGGGTTGATACGATCTGTCCATTAAGGTGTTTCCAACCAAGTTGAAGTCCCCCCCTATGATTACGTTGCTATTCCCTATTTTCCTGATCACCTCACATACCTCATGGAAAAAGTCTGAGGATGACCCGTTGGGCGCATATATATTAGCTAAAGTAGTCCTCTGTCCCTCTAAATCAGCATCCAGTATAACCCATCTTCCCTCATCATGTGAGAAACTATTGTGCACCTTTAGGTCTAAGTTTTTTCTCACCAATATTGCCACCCCCCTCTTCCTAGAAGAGAACGTACTATAGTATATTTGTCCCACCCAATCCCTTTTAAGCTTGGCCGACTCCTCCTCATCCAGGTGTGATTCCTGAATTAGTGCAATATCTGTCTTTTTTTGTTTCAAGAACGTCAATATCTTTTTTCTCTTAATGGGATGATGACATCCGTCTATATTCCACGATATTATTTTAATCAGCCCCATATTCCTCATAATGCATCTCCCCTGTGCAATCCAGGACGTATTCTAGTGCCTGAGACTGTGAAGATATATATACAATAGTATAGCATACAATGAAATAAAAAAGAACATATAAAAAAAACATAAATACATTCCCCCCCCCCACATTTACCCAAGCTACGTTCGATATGACCCCAGATAGAACAGTCGTACCGAGTGTGAGATCGATACTCACCCATGCACCTTGGTCCCCCTCGACTAACAGAGGAGTGCATATGGCACAAGGCAGGTTGCCCAAAACTGTGCCCCTACTATCTTGTATACCCTGATGTAACGTATGGCTCACACTGTAATCTATATACAGTGCGATCAATTCAACTGAACTTGACAAAACGGTAACGTTTCCAACCATTAACATTTGTATATCTCTCAGATATATATTGGTATATTGTAACTTCTATGACATAGCCATAATGGCCTGTGGTTCATTTCGTTATACTTTTCCTGTATCCATCCGGGATATTTCCCCTCCCACAGTTTTATCATATTCTCCTATCTATTGCCCTCTATTCTCATTACACATTTTTTTTTTTTTATATATATATTTTTTTTTTCAATCCCCCTTTTTTTTGTCTTTTCTTTTATATACATATTGGCATTTTGTGATGTTATTTATTCTATGACGATGCCCCCGTGACTTATCTGTATCCATGCGCTTCATGAACTTTATCTCAATTGTCCGCCTCCGACTGTCCCCGTCTGAATCCCTGTAGTTTCTCCCGGTATCCGTGATGACCATTGCCCTGCTGTGTGGGGCGTTCAGTCCCCGTCGCCTGCATGTCGTCCCCCGGTCCCCGTTTTCTTCCCACTGTCTGCCAGGTAGACAGCCGCATTATCTCCTCTCGGTCCGGGTCGGTAGTCGGGTTCACCACGGTGATCTTGAATCCACGTTTTGCCATATCCGCCGTCGCCTCCGCCGCGCTCTGGTACAGGCGGGTGCCATCCTCGTAGAATACCCTCATCTTCGCTGGATACGGTGTCTGGAATTTGAGATTCTTCTCCTTCATTATTCTCTTGGCCTCGGCATATTCTCCTCGCTTCTTCAGTATTTCAGTGGGGAAGTCATGGTCGACATAGAAGCGATCGTTGCCACATGAGACGTTCTTCTTCTGCCATGTTCGGCGTATTATCTCTTCCTTCATTTTGTAACTCCCAAACTTAACCACGATTGACCGTGGCTTCAGCTGTGGGTTGTTAGGCCTTGGGGCCAGTGCCCGGTGTGCTCGTTCGATACGAAGGTCCATGTCATGAGGCAGTCCGAGTGCGTCCTTAAACAAGCCGTCTAGAAATCCATGCATGTCTTTTCCCTCTTTCTCCTCCGGGATACCATACACCCGCAGGTTCTCTCTCCTCGTTCTGCCCTCTTGGTCGAGCAGTTTAGCCTCCATGTCGGCCTGCCTCTGTATCAGTTTTTTTATTAAAACCGTCGCCGCATCAAGCACATTTTCATTTTCTCCGATTCTCCCCTCCGTTTCACCGAGCCTGTCGTTCATTTTGTTCATGTCATTCCTTATCTCCCGAAACTGACGCTCATTGTCTTTTCTGAAGTCTTTGAGCTCGTTGTATATGTTCAACAGCGTGGCTTCTTGTTCACCGTCATCGTCGCCATCTTTTCCTCCCGTTACTTCGTCATTCTCTGCCATTCCGTCGTCCTTTTCAGTTGTAATCGTGGTCGCCCTACGTCTCGTGATAGCCCCTTCTGTCATCCCTATTAAATATATACCCTGGTGTTGTTAATAAATGTTTCCCGGGGCTAAATCATTTTGCTGTCGGGGAGCTCGCGAGTTAAGCAGCCATGTTCTTCCGCGGTCAAACCGGAAGTCGAGCCGTACTGTATTGTAACCATTCTGCAATCTGTTAAATAAAGTTTTCATTCATTCATGCCATGGTCTCCCTTCCTTCATTTGTTTGTGTATCCTCCGGTCAAATTCCTCCACCTCACTGAAACAATACAAAAGGACAACATAATACATTTGATTTATATAGCACTTTTCATTACAAGTCATCTCAAATTGCTTCACAAAAGATACATGCATATAGGAGAAGATAAAAAGTAATATAATAATGAATACAATAGCCTACATCAGGGGTGCCCAACCTTTTTTGAACCAAGATCTACTTTTTTTATTTACCACCTAGCCCGAGAGCTACCAGCCAAAATTGTATATTGTAAGCCGTCATTTGAGGCTTTATAAAAGCAGCATAATGAACACAAATCTGTCAGTGCCGAGTCCGACCTCATCTTAAATAACAAACAGCATTGCTTGTTGTAGTTAACAAGGAGAGGAAGAGTTGATTTAGCAAAAAAAAAAAAAAAAAAAAAAAAAAAAATTAATAATCGAATTTTATTAATCAAGATCTACTTGAAATCAGCCCGCGATCTACCTGTCGATCACGATCGACTGGTTGGGCACCACTGGCCTACATACATAATTATATAAATATTATTGGTAATAATAATAAATAGAAAATAAATAGTAATAAAATACAAAATTATCATAGAATTAGCAGTAAGATAATGTACCACCAAGTTAAAAACCAAAACATATCACTGTTAAACATAAATATTGTATTGCAATGTGTGAAAAATGTACGTTCTCTATTCTTACTAGGGCTGTCCCTGACTAAGGAGTTGGATAGTTGACTATGATTGGCCAAAATTTGCCGTTAGTCGACTATTAGTTGACAAAAAAAAAATATATATATATTTTTTTTTCATTCCATTTGGGCTGTGGGGGGTGCTTAATGTCTGAAGGAGTCGACTGACGGCTTCTTGTCCTCTGAAAAAGCATGCAATTGGTCCACTGATGGATACATCTTGATATTTGTCTAGTCTAGTGTGTTCATTAGATGGGTGAAATCCTCTTTCAGTGCCTCTGTGCCTGTTTTCTTAGGCAGTTAGCCTCTGGTATGCGTGCCATTAGCGTTAGCCACGCTTCTAGGCCTCTTTTCTTTGGGAAAGAATGATAATTAAAAAAATAACAAATAATTATATATTTTTTTATCCGACTAAGAGGTTGGCAGTCGACTACGGCACATTTAGACCGATTAGTCGACTAATCGACTAATAGCGGTCAGCCCTAATTCTTACCTGCAATCGTAAACAGGACCAGAGAGGAAACTGTACATTGGTAAACAAGACGAAAGTATTTTACTGTATTGTACCCATTCTGCAATCTGTTAATACAGTTTTCAATCAATCAATTCCTGCCCGCCTTCTCTCTTTTCTTTTCGCTATTTCATCTGTCATTACTGTATTATTGTACCCATTCTGCAATCTGTTAATAAAGTTTTCAATCAATCAATCAATTCCTGCCCGCCTTCTCTCTTTTCTTTTCGCTATTTTCGCATTATCATCATGGCCGCGAGTCCGCGACCGTCTCTCGCACTCTCTCCCATAGATATATAGAACACTAGATAGCTTGCCCGCCCTGCCGGCCAATGGAGAGCGACGTCACTGAACCGCCGCCATCTTGGGAGGGTCAGCCTTGAGTGAGAGTGAGTGAGCTGCACAGACAAAAATACTCATAACTCGCTGAAATATTGACGGATTTACAAACGGGTTGGTTTGCTATAAACATCAAAGATGTAGTTATGATACTGCATACTTATAAATTTTTTTTTTTAAAGATGTTTTTTTTTTTCAAACCGCTTGAATCATAGCCACGTTAACACTTTGGCTGCCGGAAAACGCCTAAACACGTCATTCCCGGCCATGCTCAAGTTGCCGAAGACGCTTTACAGCGTCTTTAATATCAATATTTCAAAAAACTGGGATCGGATTCATATTTCCCCTCCGCTGGCCTGAGATCCACCAGGAGGACCCACTGAGCTCTCTGGCGGTTCAGGAGCGCCATCTGGTGGCCGATCGGCGCAATCGCTTAACAGGAAGTGCTATGGAGATTGTGCTGGTCGGCCGTATTACTTCCGGGCACTAGCTATAGGTTCCGGGACTCGATCTCGACACACTACATAGCGATCGATTGCCAATAACTCGATAAACAACATGATTTGGACGTATATACCATTATACAAGCTGGAGATGGACCGGGTAAATCGACATCCCATAATGGTAACATTTCTACTCTACGATGATCGCCCAACGGCGCGCGGAGACTGGGGTGAGTTTTAGCGTGTAAAGTTACCGTCTTCGATACTAACTGCTATTATCAACATTTGACCCACATTAGATGATTGGTATAACGCTGCCCACGGAATTATAAACGCCCCCTAGCCCATCCGGTCAACATCAGATGACGTGTAGTAACTTCTAGAAGTACGTCTAGTTGGAATTTTTTATATCGCGCTGATTGCCATAAAACTGTATTGCATCATCAATATAATGTATTTGGGGCTATAGATCACGTTCTGGAGAAAGCTGCAGAAAGAGATGAAAACATACTTATACATTAGACCATACTTTACTATGAATATGTGAATGAAAAAGTTTAACGTTGCTACAAAATGAACAATACATATAGGACTTTGAATGGGCCCTAATAATGGCAATGTAGCAATAGAATTTAAAAAGTTATAGCCCTGCAAAGAAGGGGACTTTCTCTATAGACAAATAGAGCCGGCAACCTACGGTTGATAATGAATTTAACCCATGGCAGCCAAAGTGTTAATAATGCTTGTAATAAACCAAACAGTTTGTAAATCCGTAAATATTTCAGCGAATTATGAGTATTTTTGTCTGTGCAGCTCACTCACTCTCACTCAAGGCTGACCCTCCCAAGATGGCGGCGGTTCAGTGATGCTGGTGACTCCGCCTTAAGCTATCTAGTGTTCTATAGATATCTATGCTCTCTCCAACCACACGTCTCAACCGAGCCTGGTCAAGGGGGAGGGGCTAGAACCAATGTGGAGTGACGTCCCCTCTCTGCCAATCAGCACGCGGTCTCTGTGGCTGCCACAGGCTTGCCCTGCGTGAGGATCGCTCCGGCATTGCAGCTGGACCCTATTCGGGCTCCTGGCCCTCACAGAGCACCGACCCAGAAATACGGCCTTACACGAGACGACAACATGAACGGAGTGTGGAGGACGGGTGCATCCTGTGGGGAAGTAGAGTGATAATACCACCACAAGGAAGACGGACTATGATCAACGAGCTTCATGAGGCTCATCCAGGAGTCTCAAGAATGAAAACATTGGCCCGCAGTTATGTGTGGTGGCCAAACATGGATGCAGATTTTAGAGTCAGCAGTGCACAGATGTCATGCATGTCAGTTGAACCAAGCCGTCCCAGCCATAGATATATATAGAACACTAGATAGCTTGCCCGCGCTGCCGGCCAATGGAGAGCGACGTCACTGAACCGCCGCCATCTTGGGAGGGTCAGCCTTGAGTGAGAGTGAGTGAGCTGCACAGACAAAAATACTCATAACTCGCTGAAATATTGACGGATTTACAAACGGTTTGGTTTATTACAAGCATTATTAACGTGGCTATGATTCAAGCGGTTTGTAAAAAAAAACATCTTTAAATCTTTTTTTTATAAGTATGCAGTATCATAACTACATCTTTGATGTTTATAGCAAACCAACCAGTTTGTAAATCCGTCAATATTTCAGCGAGTTATGAGTATTTTTGTCTGTGCAGCTCACTCACTCAAGGCTGACCCTCCCAAGATGGCGGCGGTTCAGTGACGCTGGTGACTCCGCCTTAAGCTATCTAGTGTTCTATATTATATCTATGGTCCCAGCAGCAGCACCTTTACACCAGTGGGAGTGGCCAAACCAACCTTGGGTGAGGCTGCATGTGGATTTTTGTGGGCCAGTATATGGAAAGATGTTTTTAATAGTAATTGACGCCTATTCAAAGTGGATTGAGGCTCACCCAATGCAGTCTATTACTTCATCCATGACAGTGGAGAAATTGAGAATTTTTGCCACCCATGGAATCGCAGCAGTCCTGGTTAGTGCTAATGGACCAAGTCTGGTCAGGATGAAATGATTGTGAAATGTGCAGTTTACGCTACATTAATTGCATCAATTGAACTTAGAAATTTGGTAAAAATTCAATTTTTATTGGTTTAATTGTGAAAACCTTCAAGAATAATTTTCAAAAATACTCTTTAGCGAAGGGAAGGAAACAATCGTAACAGGTTCATATAATACCTTTTTACTAGAGTGTATTACTATGTTTCGGTAGTGAACATTTTTGGGTGAGGAAAAACATTCCAAAAGATTCTGAAAATACAATATAAAAATGTACGGTACGCTCACTAGATATATGTACTTTAGATATGGTACAATATATATTCTGACGTTTTGGGAATAAAACCAAAATTCTAAATATTTCCAACCTGACTTTCAACCAATTCGGTAGAATGGCCCATATACCTTTGATTTGGAAGTATTTGGGGTTTCAGGCGATCAACCAGAACGATGAGCATATTGCATATAATGGGTCATAACTCGCGATCTATGAATTTTTTTTTTTATTATTTTGGAAAGGGGCGATGTTTAGCGTGCAATAGCGCACAAACTACAGTATGTAGAAATTAAGTGATTAGTCAGTGATGGACTATGAACAATGCCTGTCAAATGAGCCAAACTATTGTCTCCATAGCTTTTTTTTTTGTCCACTTTTTCTCCCATTTTCTATTTTTCTCCCATCCCAATTTTCATATCGTCCAATTCAACCCTCCCCTGTCTTTGAACGTTGTTTCTTGCCTCCCACAAGCCGGCTGCAATGTGGACTAAGTCATACATAGCACGAGTCCCCTCCGATACTCGAGGTAACAGCCGTCGCAGCTGCTGCGCGGCTCGATCTTTCAGCGTCGGGGGTCTGGGCTTTGGAGGGGCCCCGCCCCCGTCGCTTCTTGATTCTACTGCGCAGGCGCACCAACCGACCTGTAGGAGTCGCTGTCCACAACGCCCGATCCCCACCCTTCAGTTTCCCTCCCCGTAATATGGCCAATGTGTATTACTGTGGACGACCAGCTAAACTGAAAGCAATGTGGAGAGCAGGGCTCGAACAGGAGGCATCCTGTTCGAGCCTAGTCTCCAGCATTCGTTGCGAGCGCCTTGCCCACTGCGCCACGTAGCCGCCCCCTATTGTCTCCATAGCTATAATACAGAACACACGATGGGTCTGCAAACATCGCTAAAATGGTCAAAAAACACTGGCGCCATTGAGTACAGATGGGGAAAGGGCGTGGCCCCCAATGAGTTAAGGTAAACTGACCCTTATGTAAATAAGAGATTCAGACATGAGACCAAAGACTCAATCATTTCCATTAAAGTGTTGCTTCCAAACGCTTGCATTTTTAGAAATTAAGATATTTAGCATACTTTTCATTGGGGAGCCATTTCAATAGAGTGCAATTACCTTGATATTGTATTAGGGGAGGCATTAATGAGTAACCCAAACATTAACCCCCCCCCCCCCCCTCCGCCTACACACTCGCAAACACTCGCTTACCAACAGATTATTTAAGCAATGGCAAAAACCTCAAATGCACACATTAGTATTTTGTTAAAAACAATTTATTATTTTAATCATTAAAGCAAACAGTACATCTAAAAAATCACTGCAGTTTTGGCACTACACTATACATAATTGAGGTACTAGCTTCAATGAGACCGATTTCAAGTCTTCATGGAAAAAGAAAAGAAAAATAAATTCATCTCACTGAATAATAGAAAAAGAAAAGGTAAATAATATTGAGGAGCAAAGGGAAGAGGTCACAATAATTAGACAGGCAGTTTGGTTGATTTCCTTGCAGTACAGAAAGGTGTTCAGATACATGACATCATAATGAAACTGTGTTCATCATCTCCACAGCAAACCCTTAATTCACACGCAGCATAGCACTGGGGAGCAGTCGCGCTTCTCTCCATGTGTGCAAGAGCAGATGAATAACAAGCTCTCATTGGCTAAAAAAGCTCAAACAATCTAGTCTTCATTTCAGCAACATGTTATAAGAAAATAAAAACATTACCACTTCAAAAAAAAGAAGAATATCAAATCAAATAAATAAAATAAATATAGATGTGTGCGTGTTTGTTATACACATGTTATATACATGTACATGATGCATATAAATGGTATATTGATCAAACAATCACACAAACATTAGGTGTGTTTCAGGCTAAAAAGTTACACTAAAGAGAAGACTTATCGTCCTCTGTGGCTAATAGCGACTCTTCACTATTGAGTAGGTCCTCTATGGACCCATCTCAAACCCTGCCCTCTTTTCTCGATCCTCACAACCGTAACTTCCCTCAGGACTGACGGCTGCAATTGGAGGATCGAGAGAAGAGGGCGGGGGCTTGAGATAGGTCAATTAGACAATGTGTTGGCTCAAAGACAAATACTCAGGACACACTCCTGAGACATGTAATGGGACGCCTGCTGGTTCTTCCAAGCTTCCCAACGTACGCACACGCACACACACACACACACACACACACACACACACACACACTAAAGCAGACAAACCAAAGGAAGGAACAAAGGGAAAAACAAAAACTGTACAGTCATTTTTACAAACCGCAGGTCAGTCATCCCTGCTATGGTTTTAACCTTAAATATTAAGTATAGTAGAAATGTAAATGAGAGCGAAATACATAAATACACAACTCTTTTTCTTTATTTCTTATGTATGCCCCTCCCCGTGATGGTGCAGCAGCCCTCTCACTGTCCCGTCAAGTCAGTTGGGCACCCCGGAGCCGCTTCCCTAATGCAGGCTGGTGTGGCTGGTCTGAGGACGTCCCCCCTCCCCAGACCCATGAAAGTGAAATCCGTTAAGGTGACTCGAGGATTTTGATCTTCCAGGAAGAAGAGAGGGGGAAAACAATATGCGAAGAAGTTTAAAAAAATATCTCTGGTAGTCAAATATCACTGTGCCCCTAAAGAGAAACGAGAGACGTTCACAATTAATAAATGCCAGAAGAGTGTTTGTACACCAAAATGTGAGTTTGAAGCAAGTGTACCAGGTCTAGGTGCAGTAGGTAGAGCTAGTGTACCAGGTCTCGGTGCAGTAGGTAGAGCTAGTGTACCAGGTCTAGGTGCAGTAGGTGGAGCTAGTGTACCAGGTCTAGGTGCAGTAGGTAATGCTAGTGTACCAGGTCTCGGTGTAGTAGGTAATGCTAGTGTACCAGGTCTAGGTGTAGTAGGTAATGCTAGTGTACCAGGTCTAGGTGTAGTAGTTAATGCTAGTGTACCAGGTATAGGTGTAGTAGGTAATGCTAGTCTACCAGGTCTAGGTGTAGTAGGTAATGCTAGTGTACCAGGTCTAGGTGCAGTAGGTAATGCTAGTGTACCAGGTTTAGGTGCAGTAGGTAATGCTAGTGTACCAGGTCTAGGTGCAGTAGGTAATGCTAGTATAATATTACATTGTATAGTAGTGTACATAAAGACCCAAGGCCTCATCCGTAGCTAACAGTGTACTGCACTGCCACAGGACCTAGCATGTCCTACCATGGTCTGTAAATAGCTCATGTACAGATACCGACATGCCTACTTTGTTTACTTGTTTATTGCACTATGTCGCTCTATTGGTTGGACTCTTATTATCATTACTTGTATTATGCACATCGTTGCGGGCGAGACCCCCCGCATTTCACTGTATACCTGTATGCCGTGACAAATAAAACTCTTGTATCTTGTATCTAGTGTACCAGGTCTAGGTGCAGTAGGTAGAGCTCCATGTCTAGGTGCAGTAGGTGGAGCTAGTGTACCAGGTCTAGGTGCAGTAGGTGGAGCTAGTGTACCAGGTATAGGTGCAGTAGGTGGAGCTAGTGTACCAGGTCTAGGTGCAGTAGGTGGAGCTAGTGTACCAGGTATAGGTGCAGTAGGTGGAGCTAGTGTACCAGGTCTAGGTGCAGTAGGTGGAGCTAGTGTACCAGGTCTAGGTTCAGTAGGTGGAGCTAGTGTACCAGGTATAGGTGCAGTAGGTGGAGCTAGTGTACCAGGTCTAGGTGCAGTAGGTGGAGCTAGTGTACCAGGTATAGGTGCAGTAGGTGGAGCTAGTGTACCAGGTCTAGGTGCAGTAGGTAGAGCTAGTGTACCAGGTCTAGGTGCAGTAGGTAGAGCTAGTGTACCAGGTCTAGGTGCAGTAGGTAGAGCAAGTGTACCAGGTATAGGTGCAGTAGGTGGAGCTAGTGTACCAGGTCTAGGTGCAGTAGGTAGAGCAAGTGTACCAGGTATAGGTGCAGTAGGTGGAGCTAGTGTACCAGGTCTAGGTTCAGTAGGTAGAGCTAGTGTACCAGGTCTAGGTGCAGTAGTTGGAGCTAGTGTACCAGGTCTAGGTGCAGTAGGTAGAGCTAGTGTACCAGGTCTATGTGCAGTAGGTGGAGCTAGTGTACCAGGTCTAGGTGCAGTAGGTGGAGCTAGTGTACCAGGTCTAGGTGCAGTAGGTAGAGCAAGTGTACCAGGTCTAGGTGCAGTAGGTAGAGCTAGTGTACCAGGTCTAGGTGCAGTAGGTAGAGCTAGTGTACCAGGTCTAGGTGCAGTAGGTGGAGCTAGTGTACCAGGTCTAGGTGCAGTAGGTGGAGCTAGTGTACCAGGTCTAGGTGCAATAGGTGGAGCTAGTGTACCAGGTCTAGGTGCAGTAGGTAGAGCTAGTGTACCAGGTCTAGGTGCAGTAGGTGGAGCTAGTGTACCAGGTCTAGGTGCAGTAGGTAGAGCTAGTGTACCAGGTCTAGGTGCAGTAGGTAGAGCTAGTGTACCAGGTCTAGGTGCAGTAGGTGGAGCTAGTGTACCAGGTCTAGGTGCAGTAGGTAGAGCTAGTGTACCAGGTCTAGGTGCAGTAGGTAGAGCTAGTGTACCAGGTCTAGGTGCAGTAGGTGGAGCTAGTGTACCAGGTCTAGGTGCAGTAGGTGGAGCTAGTGTACCAGGTCTAGGTGCAGTAGGTGGAGCTAGTGTACCAGGTCTAGGTGCAGTAGGTAGAGCTAGTGTACCAGGTCTAAGCGTAGTAGCAGGGCGACACCAGCAGGTCAGTCAGCACCAGCAGCTGGTCGTCCGTAAACTGCTGCTTGTGTTCTTGCCAGTTGTCATGGTGGGTCCGCCGGAAGTTAGACAGAGTTTTCTTCACAGTCATCTACAAGACCACACACACAAGCAGAGGTTGTAACATGAGACCAAGCTGAGTGTACACTAGGGGTGTGGACATTTCTCTCGATTCTAAATGCATCACGATGCGGACGTAGACGATTCTGCATCGTTGCAGTGACAGAACATAATAGATTATTATAGTCTATTAACGTTGATGTGTGACTTTAGGCACATAGCGCACATTTACGCATATAACGTAGAACAATTTATGCAAAATTGCTGTGGTGAAAAATAGTTAGTAAAAGTTAGACGTACATAGTACCTACTTACTGGTCACAGGAGTCTTCAATAACGTTTGGATGCTAATCCATTTTGTGAATCCATTTGTTGAAACAACATCTTTGTTGGCAGACGGCTCCTGCTATCTTAACGTTAGCAAGCTAAGCATGCATAGCGCGACCTGTGTAACGTTAATTAACTTGTGCTCCGCTGGGAAAGACTGTTCATCACTGCATATAACTTGGTTTAATCCAAACGTCCATTCAGAAACTTTGTATTATGAAATAAGACATTCTGCGATATCTGTGAATATTCCTATGCCTTTGTCGGTGTTCAGCTGACACTGTTGGTGCTTTATTTCCACCTCAATATGGGTTTTACAGGTTGATAATTCCCTTCTCATACACAACACAGCTACCTGCTAGCTTCACAGCAACAACGTAACATGTGGTCCGTCCTCCCATATCTCCCGGGGGGAAACAACACCCCCAGCATAACAGTGGTGCCCCTAAGACTAGAGCGGCACACACCCAAGGAACCATGTGTTGGGGATAAGGGTTCCGCACGGACAATTATGTTTGTTACGTTCCTTGTTACGAGTTCCTGTTAGCTAGCAAGTAGCAAAAAAAATTGAAGTTGATGTTGAAGATTTTATTTAGCAAACTACATTTTGTGTCGTCGTTTTTAGTCAACAACATTGCATGAATAATTTCGTCACCTTAGTGTCACATGATCTCCATTAACGTGACGTCTCGTCTCGTTTTCATCAGGGGAAAAAGCTTCGTTGATGACCATATTTAGTCATCATTTTCGTTGACTAAATTAACACTGGGGTCATGAAACCTACTCATCACAAAAGAGTGAAAATACAAATAGAATCCCTCAAAATTAAGAGTAACATGGTTTTCAACAATACCATCTTAGGCAAACAGTGGGTTAATTGTACATACCTCAATGGGCTGTGTGTCGTTGAGGTGAGCGCTCAGGTCCATCAGTAACTGAGGCATCCAGGTGGGGACATCATACGGGCTGGAGAGAATACAAGCGCTCAGGCCAAGCACTCCAGCATGGCGCCTCACCAGGTCTACATAAGGGGGACGAAGAGAATGCATGCTCGGTAAATCACAACACAATACTAAAAGGTAGACTACATACGGCCTTTCCGTTACTCTATACGTTCTGTTTACATGTCCTCACCACCAGAGGGGATGGTGTCCACAACGGAGCCCAGTTCCCTCTTCCTCTTCTTGGGCAAGCGGGTCTTACAGAGAGCCTCGAAGTGGGCCTGTGTGGGGGCGTCTATGGATAGGAAATTGCACTGCAGGAAACCGCTGAAAGTGGTGGCTGCCATTTCCCTCACCTGGCACCACAGGGAACAGAGACGGTAGGGGTTAAGACCACAGTGTTCTGTTAACAGTTTGACTCCTTTCGCACCTCTATTTTAACCCACATAATTAAAATCAAATGTATTTGTAAGGCCCAACAACACACGTTAACCCATTCTCTGCCACGCTTATATCCATTGCTGTTTGATCTCTGCCAGCACTGTAAGTCTATGGAGATGTTCACCTTCTTTGCAGGGCTATAACTTTTTAAATTGTATTGCTAAATTGACATTACTATGGCCCATTCAACATCGATTACCTATCGTTCAGGATGTAGGAACGTTTTACTTTTTCATTCACACATTCATACGAAAATACCGTCTAGAGTATAAATATGTTTTTATCGTTTTCTGCAGTATTTCCCAGAACGTGAGATACAGGCACACATGCATATATTAGATCATCAAATGCAGTTTGATACCGATCGATGCTATATTAAAAATTTCAACTGTACATGGTCCTAAGGGTTATGACTGATCATGCGTGGGTGAACGGGGGTGGGGGGGTCGTTTATAATTCCGTGATAGTCGTTCGATGCTTCATGTAGTATGGGTGATATATTGATCAGAGCAGTTTGTATCGAAAATGATAAACAAAAATGCTGAAACTCACGTCAGTCTCCTCGTACCGTTGGGCGATGAGAGTGGAGCAAACAGATCCCAGTTATGTGGTGGGGATCTAGGCGATCCATTTCCGGTTTGTATATTACTAATACACGCCCAAATCATGTAGATTATCGAGTTATGGCAAAGATCCATATCCGTGGTGTGTGTATTGAGTCCCGCGACGATAAACGAGTGGCCGGACGGAATTAGGGGACGGACCGAGCTGCAACGGGCATTTCCGGTTTGGCAACTCACCGATCAGCCACCAGGTGGGAGTATTGAAGCGTTGCAGAGTTGTGCTGAGTCCTGCAGCATCTGACAAGGCTCCGTGAGTTACCATGGCGAAAATATGAAATTATGATCAGAATCACGTCATACGCCGTTATTGGCAGAATTCGCATGAACTTGAAACCCGTTGTACAACGTTTTTGGCGGGGAAAGGGTTAATGTCCCCATGGGCCGAACACGTCTTCTTTAAACAAGTCAAGAAACATCACAATAGATCAAGAACAAAACAAAAAACACCATGAAATCCAAAATAAAATGTAAAATAAATAAATGCAACAACAGACATACCCCACACGAAGGTAAGGCAAAACTCACAAAAAACTAGAATTGGAAAAAAGCACCACTGGCAATGTGGAGGGGAGAAACCTTAGAAGGGCCATTCAAGGGGGGGGGGGGCGCCGTAACAAATCATTAAAAAAATATACCGTTAACTGGAATATGTTGTGCCTTTACACATATGTTGGATTATGTAATTGGTTTGTCATGACAAACAAATAAAAAAATGGCGATTTACCCGCTGGCTACAGCAACACAACACTCAGTGACTGCATGTAGTCAGAGCCAGAGCTCAGCGATGCCGCTCATGGCAGCACATTCTCGCCGCGGGCTGAGCTCTGGTGTCCGCTGGAACAAGCCAGAGACAGCCGGCGGATGCGATATTTTATTTGTTTGTCGCGACAAACCAATTACATAATCCAACATATGTGTAAAGGCACAACATATTCCAGTTAACGGTATATTTTTTTAATGATTTGTTACGGCGCAATCAATACTTCCATGCATTCTGGACCTCCATGTTTGGGGGTATTCATCAGACAAATCGGATGCGGGGATTCGGCTCCCATCAGGCGGGCAAGAACTGCGGGTTTTCAGCCTCTCCCCTCTCTCCTGGAGCTTAAGGGGGAGCTTAGTATTCCTGCCGCGGAGGAGGTGGCTACAACATCAACACACATGTTGTAGCCAGCTGGTAAATCGCGATTTTTTTATTTGTTTGTCATGACAAACCAATTACATAATCCAACATATGTGTAAAGGCACAACATATTCCAGTTAACGGTATATTTTTTTAATGATTTGTTACGGCGTAGTCGTTCTATATTAATTGAAAATGGGGGACCCTGATGTAAACAAGACAAACGTCTTTCTCTGGTCTGCATCCCCTTAACAATTGTGTGTATTGAGCCGTACTGTATTGTACCCATTCTGCAATCTGTTAAATAAAGTTTTCATTCATTCATTCAGTCAATACTTCCATGCGTATAAATTGAGGAAGCGAGCGAGTCCGCTGCAGCGGCAGAGCGGTGGATAGGGGGGCGGGTCACGTGGGGGTCGCGGCCAATCAGAGGAACCCGGAAACCGAATGCCGTTGCGGAAGCAATACACGCGGCCCCCTAATGCCCGCCCATGGCGCCGGGTCTGGCAGCAGCATGCCTCGTCACGTCTCATGTCACTCTGTACCTACCGAGCAACAGTCTAGGTATGCCCAACGATGACAGAGATAAACTAAGGCTCAATTAAATCTAGGGCTGGGTATCGCCACTGATGTCCCAAAACGATTAGATTCCGATTCACAAGGTCCCGAATCGATTCAATTTCCGATTAAATTAGTTTCAATGCTATAAAATGTTAATGGTTCAAGGAACCCTCTAACATGTTGCATTGTTAAAAATATCAATGTTTACATTAACCCTTTGTAACTCGCCATGCTCTGGGCGCCAAACCCTAGAAATCCCGGGTTTTAATCGATATTTCTTTTAGTCGCTATATCCATTAATTTTTCATCCATCCATCCAGCCTGACGTTATCATTGGGAATTGGTCTGAGCTCGCAAAGGGCAAATACCGCCGCCTAACGTCTCCCGGATGGTATTGCACATCATTGGAATCCCTCTGGCTGGGGCTGTGCATCAATCTAAGAAGTCCGGTCCAGGTTTTCCTTCTCGGGCATGCAGTATCGTTATAACACATTGACTGGGGACACTCGGAGCAGCGTGGATTATGTGTTTTGGACATATAACGTTGGATCAATAAACACGATCAATATTTGGAATGGCGATCAGGAATTGGATTAATCTTTTTGCACTACATCAGATGTGAGGTAAGGAATTTATGTTACCAATCTTGGGTTAATCAGATGTTCCTTTCACCGCCATCGGAGCATGTGTGTGTGTGAGGTTCGCGCCGACCAAAGTACGGAGAAGCGATTTTTCAGACCCGCTGTTCGCCCATGATGACACATATAATATCGATAATCAAGTGTTTATTTGAAAACGATTCATAAATCAAGCGACAAATGGCACGATTTCTAACTAAATACATTGAAGCTCGATTTGCTGGAGTTTATTGAGATGAGACAGAACGCTCTAGAAATATATTCATATTCATCACGGTATAAAACGGAAATGCATGTATGAAAAAATGATCTGTTTCGTGCATGTTGACTGGAAGCAACTCACTGACGATCACCGTGTTATTTAGATCTATTGCTAATATATTTGATATATTTTAAGCACTCGCAAATAAGTCCCATCCTACATTGGATAAAGCACTGGCGCTGAAGGGCCATCGTCGCCCTCTGCTGTTGGCGCCGGAAGTGTTAAGAATTTTATCTCAAGCAGTTACATGAATGTACTTTTTATTGGAACATTGGCTTTGACGTCTGGGTGATGTCTCAGTAAGTGGTTTCGTAGATTTGTTGTATTTCTACAATCATTATCTATGTGTCTGTCACAATATCCAATGGAAATGCTAGAAATGGTCACGTGGGCTGGGGGAACCAATGGAAAATGCCTATCCCAAGGCCAAACTTAATTGACAACCCCTGGTCTACTCCCTCCCCAGACTGACAGTGTCTGCTGCCTATCTGCTGCCTATCTGCTGCCAGGAGAGGAGCCTATCTGCTGCCAGGAGGGGAGCCTATCTGCTGCCCGGAGAAGAGCCTATCTGCTGCCAGGAGAAGAGCCTATCTGCTGCCAGGAGGGGAGCCTATCTGCTGCCAGGAGAGGAGCCTATCTGCTGCCAGGAGAGGAGCCCATCTGTTGCCAGGAGAGGAGCCTATGTGCTGCCAGGAGGGGAGCCTATCTGCTGCCAGGAGAGGAGCCTATCTGTTGCCAGGAGAGGAGCCTATCTGTTGCCAGGAGAGGAGCCTATGTGCTGCCAGGAGGGGAGCCTATCTGCTGCCAGGAGAGGAGCCTATCTGTTGCCAGGAGAGGAGCCTATCTGCTGCCAGGAGGGGAGCCTATCTGCTGCCAGGAGAGGAGCCTATCTGTTGCCAGGAGAGGAGCCTATCTGTTGCCAGGAGAGGAGCCTATGTGCTGCCAGGAGGGGAGCCTATCTGCTGCCAGGAGAGGAGCCTATCTGTTGCCAGGAGAGGAGCCTATCTGTTGCCAGGAGAGGAGCCTATCTGCTGCCAGGAGAGGAGCCTATCTGTTGCCAGGAGAGGAGCCTATCTGTTGCCAGGAGGGGAGCCTATCTGCTGCCAGGAGGGGAGCCTATCTGCTGCCAGGAGGAGAGGGCTACAGCTGCAAAAAGTTGATTCTTTTTTTGTTTTGAGACTATTCTATCGTTCAGAGAACAACAAAGCAGCCATGTGACATCATAGCAGAGCCTGGCCTTATGTCATTGAACACAGCATTTCCGAGCAAGGCCCCCACGCATGGTTTGGAGCGGGCCTGCGGAGTCCAGTTCTTATTATAAGGAGGCTGGAAGTGTCACGGTTTGGGGACAAACACCCAGACTCGTACACGCAGCCCTATTCCAAATGGTTTACTTTAAATATTCACATTTTCACCCAAAGATTCCTATTGTTGTTCTATAATCTACAAGCTGAAATCAATTTCCAAAAAAGTTAAATTTTGCTTCACTTTGACTAACAGGCAGGTAGCTTGTTAGATTACAGGGGAAATCGTACAGCTTAATTAATTTTAAGCACAAGGGCAGGGCTTATGCGCCTCCAGTGCACTCCTTTCCTGTTATCAGTCACCCACGTGCTCGTGCTGTGCTTGTGCGGTTAGCCGGCTACACAATCTTCACTGACCCCTTTTAGGCCGTAAGGTGAAGGCTGTATCGTTTCATCCCATTCCCACCTCTGCGGACTACTAAATGTTCACTCTGGGTGAAAGACATATTGGTTTAGATTTAAGAATAAAAAGTTCTGCATTTACAATCCTGCCCGTTTTGCGCAATCAGAATTTTAAAGTCGGGACTAGATCTTTCCTTGTGAACGGATACTTGGTCACCACAGAGTTTTATTTGACGTAATTGGTCACGTATATTGCGCTCGACCAATAGCAGCTCTCTTTGTTTCGTGAGGATACGGCCGTCGGGTGACAACAAATGACATCCACAGATTAACGTTACATCAGACCAGGACGAAAATGGACAAAAAAACACCTTCTAAAGTTTGCAAAAAGGTTTCTAAACAATGTTATATGCATCTCACGTCCGTTCAGAAAGAACGTGTACAAGATTTTACACAGACACGGTGGGATAGATATAGAAACTGTGTAGAACGGTGGCTTAACCTACCAGGCCAGAAGCATACCATTGTGGAGACATACAACATTGTTTAGAGATCAGCTAATCCTGATCAGAGCGATAGACAGCAGAGGGGACTGGGGAAGGGGGCAGGCATTCTCCCTCTGTGTGTGTGTGTGTGTGTGTGTGTGTGTGTGTGTGTGTGTGTGTGTGTGTGTGTGCGTGCGTGCGTGCGTGCGTGCGTGTTTGGAAAGACCAGATGAAGTATAGTATATTTATAGTAAATGTACTGAGGATGGACAGATAATGTTGATATTTAAACAAAAAATACAATACATAATAAATTTATTCATGATCATCATGCAACATAAAACAATTGCAGGAACGGTTTGGGAGAGGAAGGGGTTTTAGGTTACGTGTTGTGAGTTCCAAAATGTTTTACTTAAAGTTTAAAGCTCAATATATCAAAACGTGGCACTTTACAGTGAACAGGAGGTATATTTGTATTAAAAACAATAAATTGTTTTTCATTTAAATGTCTGGAAGAGCTCACAAATAAAAATGTCTTTGCCTTTTTTGAGTTGATCTAAATGTTACTGATTGATGGTCATATAATATCGTCTCATATCGATCGCAGGCACCTGAATCGAATCGTCTCGTATCGTGGCAGACTTTGTGATATCGGCAAATATCGTATCGTTGTCCAAAGAATCGATATTGTATCGTATCGTGATGAAACTGGTGATTCCCACCCCTAACTAGGTCTACACTATAATACTATACTGCCCTGTCAAGGCTAACCGCAGTAACTTCCAAACAGTGAAACTGAGAAAAATGGCTTTAAAGTTTTTTGACTTGCCATCCAAAATGTGTTATAGGTAGATAGATGATAGTACCCAGATTTAACATGTATTAATGAAGTAATCTTTAGGCATACAGAAATATGACGTAATTATCTTAATTAACCCCAAAAAAGCAGATACTGCACGATTTCCTTAAATAATTATACAGGTAATGTACAGGCAAAGTAGAGTAACTTCAAATACAATGTTGTTTTCCCTCCAGCTTTCATAACTTAACCTAGCCATTTTATTTGGATCATCATCATTCCAATACAGTATATTCAGGTGTTAAATTTCATTTTCAAAATGGCTAGGTTAAGTTATGAAAGCTGGAAGGGTATTAACGCGTTATCACCCGATTCTATTAACGCCACTATTTTCTTTAACTCACTATTAACTTTTAAGATTTTTTTTTTTTTTTTTTACTTTATTTAATTTTTTTTTTTACTAGACTTCACTCAGGTGTATTGTTCATGCTCTCATTGATACTATGTTCGTTTCTGAAGTGTGTGTGTGAGATATATAGAGAGAGAGGGGGGTGAGAGAGGTGAGGAAGGGGCAAGAGAGAAAGAGAGGTGGGAGAGTGTGTGTGTGAGAGAGAGGGGGGGGGGTGTGATTACTCAGCCCTTGTGTGGGTGAATGTAACAAGTTCCTAACATTTTCTTTCCCCTATTATTTCATGCACTTTATTCATTGTTTTAAATTATTATTTTCTTTTAAGTTATTTTGTGTATCACTCTGTTTTGAATTTGATGCAAATTTGCAATGCATGAGGGTCATCCTTTTGTGTTAAATGGCTGCATAAAGCAAGCATTTGTTGACTCGCATGTTGATATTAAAACTTGGAACTTGAAAAAGATCCATTTAAGGTAAAAAAAAAAATGCGATTAATTTGCGATTAATCGCGAGTTAACTATGGACAATCATGCGATTAATCGAGTTAAATATTTTAATCGATTGACAGCACTAAGGAAATCGTGCAGCAGAGTGCAGTATCTGATTAAAATAATTACATCATATTTTTGTATGCCTAAAGATTGCGTCATTAACACTTTCAGTGCCGGCCATTAACATGGGAAACATGGTTAAATGCCAGGACCCACTTCAATGATAGCATTGTGAACGCATAATCTCTGTTTTAAATTATGGCTATGTGTCTAATCTGCCTGTCGCTTATCAATGACTTGTTTGCAGTCAACAGTGTCGAAACGGATTTTTTTTTTAAAATGTATTATTATTATTATGATTTTTTTTAATCAGTTCATTTTCATTTTATAGCATTTTGAAAAGCCCTAGTTTTCCAGGAAAATTTATAGATTCCATGATAAAAGGCATTTACTGGAATATTCGAGCATACACAAAAACGTTGTCATTTTTCGGCCTATTTATGAATCGTTTTCAAATAAACGCTAGATTATCGATAGTATATGTGTACTTATGCACGCTATAGAGGCGGGCTGAAAAATCGATTCTCTCATTTCCTCATCAGCGATCACAGCCAAACACACACACGCATAGGGCAAATGCTCATATCTCTGTGAAAACAGCTCTGATTATCCTAAGACTGGTAAAATAAATTCCTTACCCGCGATCAGATGTTATCCAAAAAGATTATTCCAATTCCTGATCGCCATTCCAAATATCGATCACGCTTATTGATTACAGTGTTGGGTCCTGTAAATACATAATCCACACGTTTCCGGGCCGGCGAGCACAATCGATCCTTCAGTTGGCTTGAGGGAAAAGTTAAATGAGCAAACTGGCCACCCCCCCTTCAGCAGTGTAAAGTAATGGGGTGCAGTTACACAGGGAGAGACGATAGGGGGCGGTATCTTCCCAATTGAGCTCAGAGAGACTCTGCAGCACTAACCCGAGGCTCGATTGATGAAATATGAATTCAAATCGCCAATAAAAAGGTCGGCATGAACTAACGACAAAACGCGTCCGTGACACTCAATGTGTTAATACATGTTAAATCTGGGTACTATCATCTATCTACCTATAACACATTTTGGATAGAAGTAAAAAAAACTTTAAAGCCATTTTTCTCAGTTTCACTGTTTGGAAGTTACTGCGGTCTGCCTGGATTTTGAGTCTGATTTTGTAGTTACTGCAGTTTTTAAAACCCCATATCTCCAAAACTGAGCGACATTAACACTTTAACTGCCGGGAAACGCTTTACAGCGTCATTCCCGGCCATGCTCAAGTTGCCGAAGGACGCTGTACAGCGTCTTTAATATCAATATTTCAAAAATCTGTGATCGGATTCATATTTCCCCTCCGCTGGCCTGAGATCCACCAGGAGGACCCACTGAGCTCTCTGGCGGTTCAGGAGCGCCATCTGGTGGCCGATCGGCGCAATCGCCAAACAGGAAGTGCTGTGGAGGTTGTGCTGGTCGGCCATATTACTTCCGGGCACTCGGTACATGTCCCGGGACTCTGGCTCGTCACAATATAATAGCGATCTATTGCCAATAACTCGATAAACAACATGATTTGGACGTATATAGTATTATACAAGCTGGAAATGGTTCATCAGGATAAACATCCCATAATCGAAAACGGTCTACACCACGCTGATCGTCCAACGGCGCGAGGAAGATCCGGTAAGATCCAGCGTTATTTTCTAACGTATTCCATATAAACTGTTATGATGAACATATGACCCACACTAGATGAATGATATAACGCTGCCCACGGAATTATAAACGCTCCACCGCCCATCCGGTCATCATCAGATCATACGTAGATCATTCTAGAAGTACGTCCAATTGAAATTTTTTATATCGCCCCGATTGCCATCAAACTGTATTTCATCATCAATATAATGCATTTGGGGCTATAGATCACGTTCTGGAGAAAGCTGCAGAAAGAGATGAAAACATACTTATACATTAGACCATACTTTACTATGAATATGTGAATGAAAAAGTTTAACGTTGCTACACAATGAACAATACATATAGGACTTTGAATGGGCCCTAATAATGGCAATGTAGCAATAGAATTTAAAAAGTTATAGCCATGCAAAGAAGGGGTACTTCTCCATAGACAAATAGAGCCGGCAACCTATGGTATATAATGAATTTAACCCATGGCACCCATAGTGTTAACATCTGAAACTTGGTCACAAGATAAAACATTTATTGACAAGTTTCATTTCACTCATAACAAAATTTTGACTTTTTTCGAGTTACTGCGGTTAGCCTTGACAGGGCAGTGTAGTTTAAGGCTACTTTCACTGTTTTACTGCATTACAGTACTGTTATATTGTCGTTTTTTTTATCAATTAAAGAAATATATTACATACCGGTATATATAGTTGGTGCTCCTTACATTTTGGTGGGTGCTCCTAAATTTTTGCTGGTGCTCCCAACTTTTTGAAGTTTGGAGCACCAGTGCTACCAAGTAAAATTTTTAATTTCGAGCCCTGCCCGACAAGTGACGCATTGTACTAACACTGCAAAAGGGCAAATTACCAAGCAGCTATAATGAGACATTCATTGAAAGCTATAATGTGTGCCCCATCACCTGTTGGCAGTGGGTGGCACGTCGAGGATGGGGAGTTAACAGTGACTTGGATGCCTACAAATCCGGCCCGATAGTGTGTTGCAGTTGCAAACAAGGACAATTTTAGACAGGAAGATGTTCATGTGTGTCTGCAAAACTGCCATGTACAGATCTTTGTCAATGCCAAAACTGTGCAAATGTTTCTAAGGAAACCGAAGATAGGGCTACATGGGATGATGACTCAGATGATAGTGGTGAGGATGATTAACATCAGTGTTGCCTGGGAAGTACGGCCTATTTCCTCCTGCTTTATAGCGCCACTTTATCAACTAGTGGTCAAAGACACTGGATACCTCTTTAACAATAAACTGAAAATAAAACGTGTGGGTTCTTTGCCGGTAAAGAGTGAGTGGAAGCTATTTGTAGGCGTCTTCAGTGTTGGCACCTCAACACATTTGACCAGACCACAAGTTCCACCACATTAATCTTAATCCCGTCCCTCCGCTGACCAGACCTAGACCACGTTAATCCTAATCCTGTCACTCCGTTGACCAGACCACACCTTGCCCACATTAATCCTAATCGTGTCCCGTCGTCTGGAGAATTTCCTCAGAGCATCACTGAGCCGTACATCCGCTTGAACTCCAAACAACCCCCCCCGTACAACTGATCGAACACATCACTGTCAACAATGGAATAAACCACCACAAATACGGCACGGATAGCATCGCATAGTAATATAGCTCAAGCTCTATAATAGACCGTATGACAAGTAAATCAATTTGGTTGGAGAGAGGGAAAAAAATAAATAAAAGAGGCTGCATCCATCCACCCTCACTCCATCCCCTCTCATGCCCTTGAATCTGAACGTTGTCGCCATGGTAACAGAATACTGCAGCCTGGGGTTGCCATAGCAACAGCGAGATGACCGGAGGGAGAGGGAGAGTGCAGAATCATTACAGTGGGAGCTGAAATACTGCGAGAGTGAGAAAGAAAGAAAGAAAGAAAGAAAGAGGGAGACACAGAGAAAGAGAGAGAGAGACCTGCACGAGCTGGCTGATTATATAACACAGCCATACCATATATTGGATGTCTCCCATCCTTCTAGCTTTAGCTTCCAATGTTTTAGTCAGTGATGTGTGTCAGATGGATTTCTGATTTTCTTAACCCTTTCACTGCCGCGCTACCAAACGGTTAACCCTTTCACTGTGACAATACACAGAAGGTTAACCCTTCTGGCGACCGTCGGTTGTGCGATAGTAAAGGGTTAACCTTCTGTCGTGTGGCAGTGAAAGGGTTAAAGCCCTAATGTGTTATTGTTCTTGACGCATATCTATGTGTAGTATATTCCCATACACTGATGACCATGTATGAATCATATGAATATAATATGCTATTTAAAACTTTCTAAAATCCACTGTAAACCGGAATATAGGTCTGTTTTACTGTAGCTTTTACAAATATCAATGTAAACAAACCTTTTATAGCGACAAAATACAATGAATACAATTTTAAAAACGAATATTTACGTGTTGTCTAGAGTCCCATTATCAAGAACTCAGTCAATCAACTGGAGAAATGAGAAGTGAAATTGCCCATACAAGCTTTTGTGCTCAGGCAGGACCAGTGCCAACAAATCTGTAAATGGCTACCGTCTAATTTCCAGAGCATGAATAAAGTGAACGGCTCAAATGTAGAAACAGTGTGCAAAGTTAGGTTGCTAGGGAAAATAAAAGTGTTGTGTCTGTCTGCTTGAGTGTGTGGAGTCGTGTCTCCTGTGGCATGGCTGCGGGTCCTGGGGCGCGTGACCCGTCACTCCTCTGTGGAGTTTGGGGTGGGGGCGTGGGATTCGCTGGTTTTCCTCGTGGTGGCGGGGCCACCGGGGCTGGGGTAGATGGAGCGGCCCGCAGGGGTGGGGGGGGGGGGGGGGTGTCTTGGATGGGGATGTGGTAGGGATTGATGTGTGAGGTGTTCGGGGGACTGACTGTTCCTGGGGGGGGTTCACATGCCTTCGAGCGACATTGTGCTATTGTACTTATTTTATGCCCATTTCTTTAATGATTTATTTGAGCATTTTTACAGCTTTTTCTGGCCATGCAGGACCGACAGAGGAGAGAGGGAGAACGGGAGGAGAAGTAGGGAAGACATGCGGCAAATGGTCACCGGGTGTGGGAAGCGAACCCGGGACGACCGCTTCGTGACTCAGCGCGCTATATGGTGTGCTACTGGAGCGCCCCTTTTATGCCTATTCTTAAATCTGCACGTTTACATTACACTACTTTTATACCTATTCTTATGTCTGTAATGTATGCAGTTTTTTATTTTGTCAATTTGTGTGCCGATTTTATGCCTATGTTAATTTTATGCTAATTGCTGTGGTGCACTCTGGACTGCAGTCCATGTGTGAAGAGTACTATAGATATAGTTATTCATATTTATTATTGTTATATTGTAGAACTGTGTGCATTGAAATGTCTGAAAAGTCTCGACGACATTGAAAATGAGGGTGACCTCAAATTGTAATTTCGAGAATAAATAAAGGTTGATGATGATTTTCTCTCATTCGACATATTTAAAACAAGGTGAAGTTACTTCTCACGGCTAGTCGTGTCCTGTGTCTAGGTGTTAAGTTATCAGCTGGGAGTCTGTGCCTATTATGTACCGATTTAGTGCCTGCTTATTTTAATATCTCAATTCCCTGTGTATGTTTGTGTATGTCATGAGCTGTGAAGTAGGTGCCGTATTGTACCTCCAGCTGTTCATCCTCCAGCAGCTGTATGACGAGCGCTCGGACGTCACTCACTGCAGCCTGGTCACTCATGATGGTGAACAGGTTGTAGAACACCATGATCTGCAGGTATGTCAGCACTGTGTAGCGCGCGTGCCAGGAGCTGCTGCCAGCAATCTGCAACCACACACAGCCCCACTACAGTGTCAACAGACTTAACTTCAAGCAACTTGACCAACATGACAATCTGCAATGAGACACATCCCCACTACAGTGTCAACAGACTTAACTTCAAGCAACTTGACCAACATGATGTCACGGAACAATTATAAATGCTAATGCTAGTTAGTGTTAATAAAAAAGAAAATGGTATTTGATTAACAGTGGCTAACGTTATCTGCAACATTTGGTAGCAAACATTAGTTGTATCTTTTGCTAGCGCTGACACTAGCCAGTGGCAAAGGAGGATGTGTTAAACGCTTTGCATTGTGGGGTAGATTAGGAGGACTGAGTGCCATCATTAATGGGTGCAGGCATACTCAATACAGTCCCACATTGGTTGGTGTTGTGTGAACCATTATATTATTATTATGTTCTATTATATTATCATCGTTTCCCTGCCTGTACCTCCCCTCCCCATGCTACTGTGACACCTGCATTTTCCCAAGGGGATTAATAAAGGAAAACCTGACTCGACTTGAAAGGCTAAAACAGCAATGTAGGAGATTAACTTTGGATTCATCAAATATCCGCCTGGAAACTCCTCCTGGGTGCTGTCATGGTTTCCCAGTCACTCTCTATGGAGCTTTACATCAATATGACATCACAGCTCAGGGAGCAGCTCAGCCGTGAACGTTGAGAGATGGAGACGCAGCTGTTTTAGGGCAAAGGAATAACTCCGGAGGTGTACCATATTTTAAGCCTAGGTATGCGTTTATACAATGCCATGTTAAAATTATATATATATTATAAAAATAATCTATATACATAGAAACTATACAGTAATATAAAGAATTTGCGATGGGGAAAAAACAGGGCATTTTGAATCAAATAGCACCGACCGTGACTACTGTATTAAAAAAAAAAAAAATACTCTAATTTGTGCTGGAAAAAAATGAATACAGCCAACTATCATTATACTGCAGAAAAGCAGAAAAACATGGTGATATGATATTTTGGTCATATTAACCCTTTTCTCGCCAATGATGTGTTACGACGTCATTCCTCGTCATGCGCAATCTGCCAATGACGTTTTACAGCGTCTTTGAGATCAATATTTCAAATTTCTGTCATGGTCATAGACGCCTGCGCAATAGAGCAGACGATGCACGTGCTCCAGGACTATTGAACTTGGGGGAGCAAGGATATGATCTTGCTCCACCACTTTTTGATCATATGAAAAATATGATATACCCCCCCCCCAATATATAAATCTAAGCATAACTACGTAATTTCAATCAAATTAATAATACGCAATGACACTTAATAACACGTTTTTAAGTTTCCAAAGATTGCGAACCCCCCCCCCCCCCCTGCCCCATTATGGTTTGATCCAGTTCCTCCCATCTCCAGCGCGTAGACCTTGGCTCACTGCCTCACAGCGCTGCAGTCTGGCTGCAGGCAGGAGTCAGTGTAAATATCAAAGCCCACAGAGTGTGTCATAATATTGGTGGCAGGCAGGCAGGCTTTTCCAGTAAGTTGTTCAAATAAAAGGATTATGTTAGACATAAGTTACTATTGAGTGGTAGTAGAACTTCTACGGTTCTACCACGCAATACATAAAAGTGTTTCACGGTCCCGAATTGCGATCTGGTCATACGGTTTCCTCGAATAAATAATAATAACGTTTCCCTCTCTGGTTGGCGTTAGCTTTAGTGCTAGCCGCTAGCTAACGTTATCTAGATATGTGGTGTGAGCTCAGCTGGATGACGTTGACTTCATTTCCAAACGTTAACGCTATCGCCATCTATATGGCAGACGAGCAGGGCCGGATTAACGACGGCCGCGGCCCGTGGGCCTATAGTGACGAGGGGCCTCCATTTTTTTTTTTTACTTTTTTTTTTTTTTTTTTTTTGAGATCGATGTCATGATTGTGCACTGCAGACTCAGGGAGGAGGCAGAGAAGGAGAGAAAGAGACACAAGATTTACAGGTAATGGAAATATATCTTTTTTCTCTTTCTTATTAAAAACTTGGCCTATTTGAAAGGAGATTGATTTAATAAAAATGAATGAGCGAAAAATCAATATACAGTGTATATACAGTATAATATATTATTATTATAGTAATTGGCTATCATACTGCAATATAAACTGAGTTTTATAGTGAAAAGAGCAGCTTTATTGGTCAAGATTGAAGGCTCTATATTGCAGGAAATTGCACGTACAGGTTCATTACATTTAAAAAAAAGTCTGCCATGGAGGGGTCCGTGCCGGACCCCCTCCGAACCACCCCTTGCCTGTCAAAAACAAAAAAATAATTAATAATAAAAAAATAAAATTTAATAAAAATAATATTCTTGCACCCCCACTTTCAACTATAACTAGGCGGCCATGGTCATGGTAATCATATTTCACCGACGGATCATTGACGGGTGCTGTGGATCTCCACTCAACTCTCCAACGGTTCAATATCGCCACCTGGTGGCCGATCGGCCAAACGGAAGTGGGGAAGTGGGGCCGGAAGTGCTTGGTGTCCCCCCTATTCCGTCCGCCACTCGCTATCGTTCCCGGGGCTCCATCTCGACACACTGGATAATCGATCGGTTGCCATAACTCAATAAACAACGTTATTTGGACGTATATAGTATTATACAACCCGGAAATGGTTCATCTAGATCAACATCCCATAATAGCGAACTTTTTGCTCCACGCTGATCACCCAACGGTAAGAGGAAGCTGCGGTGAGTTTCAGCGTTTTTGATTATTATTATCCATACAAACTGCTATGATCAATATATCACCCATACTACATGATTCATTTAACGTCGGTCACTCATTGCATTATAAACGCCCCCCCCCCCCCTCCGGTCACCAGCAGATGATGAGTCATGACGTTTAGGACCTTGTACAATTGAAATTTTTTATCTGACGTCAATCGCTAGCAAACTGCATTTGATGATGTAATATATGCATAAATGGCTATAACTCACGTTCTATGAATTACTGCAGAAAACGATAAAAACATATTTATACTCTGGACGGTATTTTAGTATGAATGTGTGAATGAAAAAGTAAAACGTTCCTACACCCTGAACAATAGCTAATCGATGTTGAATGGGCCATAGTAATGTCAATTTAGCAATACAATTTAAAAAGTTATAGCCCTGCAAAGTAGGTGAACATCTCCATAGACAAATAGAGCTGGCAGACTGGCTACAAGGATGGATATAAGCGTGGCAGAGAAAGGGTTAACACATTATATATACGTGGTTGGCCCCGAAAGGGTTAACCCATCTGACTGCTATGTAGTGGCTTTTCTCTCTCAAACACTCTTAGCTTGTGAACGCAGGGGTTATAGTGTATGAAGGGTGCTGCCTGACCTCCTTCAGAGCGCTGAGGACCATGGGGATCTGATCTGGGTACAGGAGCCCCTGGGACATCAGGGACAGACAGGTCTTAGCATCCCGCTTCAACTCGTCATAGCTGTCGTCATTTTCCACAGGCGCGATCTGGAGGGAGGGACACAAATAGACACACAAGGGGAGGGGGGGGGGGAGAGAGGAGAGAGAGAGAGAGAGAGAGAGAGAGAGAGAGAGAGAGAGAGAGAGAGAGAGAGAGAGAGGAGGGAGGGAGAGGGAGGGAGAGGGAGAGGGAGAGGAGAGGGAGAGAGGGAGAGAGAGAGAGAGAGAGAGAGAGAGAGAGAGAGAGAGAGAGAGAGAGAGAGAGAGAGAGAGAGAGAGAGAGAGAGAGAGAGAATGTGGAGGGCAGTGGGGGACAATAATGATCAACAAGGTTAATAATAATAATACATTTTATTTGGTGGCGCCTTTCATGACACCCAAGGTCGCCTTACAGATCATAAAAACACAGCAAGGCAGTTAAAAGTCGAGGTTAAAAACAAAACAAACAACAGGAAGTATAAAACAGTGAAGTTAAAATAACAAAACAAACAAACAGCAGGGGGTAAAGAACAGTGACACAGGTTATAGTGAATATGCGAGTTTAAACAGGTGGGTTTTCAGTTGTGATTTAAATGATGATAGGGAGTCAGACTGTCGGACATGTGGGGGCAGAGTAATGTGCGCTGCATGTTTTGTTTTTGTCACGTTATACCATCGCACATGTCCATCATGCAGGTGAGCGATTCTTCCGACAGCAGAGGACACACTTTGCTAGACAGACGAGAGAGATTTAGTGTGACAGCCTCACCTTGAAGAGCAGAGGGAGCAGCTGGAGCTGCTCTGGGACAGCAGTGGAGAAGGAGCGGCCGGCGCTGGCAATCAGCCACTTCAACACTATAAAGAAAACACAGAACAGAGACTCAAACCTGTGACGTCATTCAAATTCTGTGGTCCCACAGAACAGTAGTTGGGTTTTATAACCAGTTCTGAAATAAACAATCTACAGTGCCCTTATTCAGAGAAACCCTGCTTGGGTGCTAACTTAGACACCTTTACTACCACCACCACCACCACCACCCACCAGTTAACTACACCCCCTTGCTTGGCTAAACCTAGGAAGTATGCAGAGACAGTTGGATTTTTAATAGAAGAAAATGGAATTTATACAGTATATTTATGGGGTACGTGGCCTGTCATTTCCTCCGTGGAGTTTGGGGTCGCCGGACCAGGGGAGATGGTGCGGCCCGCGGGGGTGGCATTCCTGTGCAGGCTGTGTTTTCCTTCGGTCATGGCATGCTTTATCGGGGGGGGGTGTGTCTTGGATGGGGATGTGGTGGGTGTTTGCTGGCTGTTTCGGAGGGGGGGGGTTCACATGCCTTCGAGCAACATTGTACTTATTTTATGCCTATTCTTATGTCTGCTCGTTTACGTTGCACTACATTCATTGTCTTTTATACATATTCTTATGTCTGCGATTTATGCATTGTTTTTTATTCTGTCAACTATATGCTGATTTATGCCTATGTTGATTTTATACTAATTGCTGTGGGCACTCTGGACTGCGGTCCATGTATGAAAAAGTGCTATATAGATAGTTATTCATATTTATTATTATATTGTACAAAATGTATGCATTGAAATGTCACAACGACACTGGATTTTGAATGGGTTTCATAGTCCGTAGGGAGAGAACCACGTAGACATTCAGTCCAAGTAAAAACACGAAAATCACCTAAACTGGAGGTTTTTGCCTGACAGCAGTGACGTGTGGTGTGTCGTTCCCCACCTGTCTTGAGCAGCTTGATGGCCTGGGTCCTCTCGTCCTGCTCCCCCACTTCGCTCTCCTCCAGCACGTGGTCTGGATCTCCTCGTCGCCCTCAATCAGGGCTTGAGCCGCAGCACCACGCGCTCCGTGAAGTCAGAGATCCGCGGCGAGGTGGTGGGCTGGGTGTACGGCAGGCTGACGTCAATCATGAAGATGTAGGTGAGCACGCTGGTAGAGAGAGAGAGAGACAGATAGAGAGATGAAACATAGGTGTAGAAGCCAAAACTGACATTATTAGACATTATTATTATTTGTTTGGATTTATGTATTTATGTTGAGTTCTGCCTGTATACATTGTGCCTGCCAGCCTGCCAAATTGGGTTTGTGGCATCAGTTCCTGTTGCTCACTAGTAGGTGACATACTTAGCTACTTAATGGGTAACGGGACTGATGACAGCAGGTGTGTTTGGTTACGGGCAGAGCCTAACAGTTTTTGACCGGCACGTCACGTCGACACGGCACGTTGTTTGGTTATCGTTTTGTTTGTAGTGTATAGTGTTTGTTTGTTCTTTTGAAGGTATTAGCGTTTACTCGTATCACATGCAAATTGTGCTTTCGGTAATTATGAGGTAAATAAACCCAGTTGGGGTGTTATTGGAATGGACCTTGTGGACATTCATTCTTTCACCAGACGAGTACCCAGCACGAGCAACAGACGATATGTTTTAGCCGGTATCAGCCTCCTCAAGGGCTTTATAGATTTATTGTTTTTGTTTAGTCAAGTTAGGCCCTTATTTTTTATTTTTTTTATTATTGATTCTCCCCCCCCCCCCCCCCCCTTTTCCTCCGATTTTCTCCCATCCCAATGTTAGTCGTTATGCCAATTCCCAATCCCCTTCCTGGTCGCTGCGCACTTACCCCCCACAGTCGGTCTGGGAGAGTGGAGGCTACCACGTGCTTCCTCCGACACACGTCCAGCCAATCAACCGCTTCTTTTCACCTGGCAGCGCGGATTCTCACTGAGAGGGCGTAGCGTGTGGAAGGAGAACACTATCGCACTTAGATCCTATCCGCGCTTAGCAGGCGCCCCGACCGAACTGTAGGAGTCGCTGTTTACAACGACCCGGACCCACCCCGCCAGCTTCTCCCACCCTCTAATACTGCCAATTGTATTAGTGTGAACGGCCAGCCAAGCTGGTGACAACTCCGGAGCTGTGAGCTGGATTCGAACAGGCGAATCCAGCCGCTCCGGGTTGGTGACGAACGCAATCTCCGTTACACCACCTGACCGCCCAAGTTAGGCCCTTATAATAGGGATATGGGAAGAGAAGTGATTAGTAAGTCAGGTAGGTGTGAGACTGTCTACATCAGCGTCTCCTCTGCATTCATTCACCACAGCTAGATCCATACAATGTGAAATTATCCAAACATAATAGTTTAAATTTCCCTCAAAAGGTACAGGTCCAGTGATTGATTGATTGAAAACTTTAATTAACAGATTGCAGAATGGGTACAGTACAGTACAACTCAATACACACAATTGTTAAGGGGATGCAGACCAGAGAAAGACTTTAGTCTTGTTTACATCAGGGTCCCCCATTTTCAATTCATGACGACATTTATGACATACAACATACAGGTATTCAGATATAAAAATCTAATCTAATCATCTAATCATGACATTTATGACATACAGATAGGGATGGGAATCGGGAACCGGTTCCTAATGGTCCGATTCCTGGAATCGCATGCCTCCGTGACTATCGATTCCTCTTATCGATGCCAGGTTTTTCCGACAGTTGCGCATTTTAAAACAATAACGTTAGCGCCACGCATGCAGCCATAGCAGATGAACTCAATGGTACACTGGTTGAAGAAACATGGCTTGGTTTCAAAACCAAATTCTCAACAATACTAAACGACATGGCCCCCCTAAGAACCACCAGGGTAAAAAAATGGCGCTGAGCCGTGGATGCACTCCGAAATACTGGCCGCTATGAAAACCAGAGACAAAAAATGAGTTTCGTAAAAGTCAGTCAAAGCTTACTAAAAGCACGAGCAGTGAACTCCAAGCCCACGTGACTGAACTCAAACTAGAAAGAAACAGACTAAGAAACGACGTAAACTCCATGATCAAAACTGCAAAAAAGAATTTCATCAATGACAAAACTGAGGAAAACAAAAACAAACCACGTGAACTTTGGAAATTACTCAATAATCAACTAGGATGCAGTAAAAAACTTAAAACCAGATTCTCAAACATAAACATAAAAACGGACAACACGCTCATCACAGACAAGCTGGATGTAGCCAATTACTTAAACATTTTCTTCACAAACATAGCCACAACACTGGTAAACAAACTACCCTCCCACTCAGGGCTTTATGGGGTAGAACACATAGTAGCTTACTACAAAAACCTAGGGGTCCGCAAGGACGACTTCAAGCTGGAAATGGTAACAACAGATGAGGTACTCAATAAACTGAGCGCCCTCCAACCTAACAAGGCCACTGGCCACGACAACATCCCTTCCAAATTCCTCAGAGACTCAGCAGCCGCCATCACCCCAATCATCACACACATAATAAACCTCTCCATAAAACAGGGACACGTCCCCAAGGACTTCAAAATTGCGAGGGTGACCCCTCTGCACAAAAAGGGCAGCAAATTAGACCCAGGCAACTACCGCCCTGTTTCTATTCTCACCTCCATCTCGAAAGTCATGGAAAAAATAGTCTACGAACAGGTCGAAAAGTACCTAGCGGAAAAAAATCTAATCTACGAATTCCAATCTGGCTTCAGAACGTCCCACTCCACTGACACATGCCTTCTCTATTTGAATGACCACATCAAACAAGAGGTGGACGCAGGCAAATACTGCGGCATGGTCATGCTGGACCTACAAAAGGCCTTTGACACGGTCAATCACTCCATTCTGATTGACAAGCTAAAAGCAATTGGTTTTGATAGTTTATCAGTGAGCTGGATGCAATCCTACCTTGAGGGGAGGGAACAGATGGTGGAGGTAAACGGTACCCTATCCCCCCCCTCACAGTGAGCTGTGGTGTTCCTCAAGGAAGCATACTAGGACCGCTACTGTTCCTAATTTACGCAAATGACATGTCGTCAGCTTGTGACTGCAACTTGTTCCTGTTTGCGGACGACTCAGCCCTGCTGGTCTCTGACAAGAACAAGTTACAGGTTGAAAAAACCCTCAGCTCGGAACTAGGCAGAATCTGCATATGGCTCGCTGATAACAAACTATCATTACACATGGGCAAAACAGAGTCCATTCTCTTCGGTTCAAATAACAAACTCAGCAAGACCGACGGCTTCTCAGTTACAGTGGGTGACAATATTGTCACAAGGAAAGATGAAATTACCTACCTGGGTTCCATCCTAGAGGCTAATCTCTCCTGTGACAAAATGGCATCCAATGTAATAAAAAAAGTCAACCAACGAACTCGATTCTTGTACCGGATCTCCTCTCTGGTAAACAAGAATACCCTGAAGACTCTGGCAGGAGCACTCATTCAGGGGTACTACGACTATGCTTGCACCTCATGGTACCAAAGCACCTCAAAGGCGCTAAAAACAAAATTACAAACATCTCAAAACAAACTGGTCAGACTACTGCTTGACCTTACTCCTAGAACCCACCTCACCCCTGCCCACTTTGACAACCTAGGATGGCTTAGAGTAGACGACAGAGTACAGCAACTTGCAATGGGCCTGGTCTACAAGATACACTACACGACCAAGGTACCCATGTACATGTCAAAATACTTCCCAAAGGTCAGTGAATACCACGATCACAACACCAGAGGGAGCTCCACAAATCATGTTAACCCCAGATTCGGCTCAAATAAGGGACTAAACACGTTTCGCAATTATGCCACATCAATGTGGAACGCCCTACCCAAAGCTGTAAAGGAATGTGGATCACTACCCACTTTCAAAACCTCTCTCAAGGGACACCTACGGGAGACTGCAATTCAACACTGGCCCCTGTAAATATCCTAACCCAACCCCCTCCAATGTACAGTCATTTACCTAGTATGGTTGTCAATAGTCCAATGTACAATTTTGTTTGTTTGTACAGTGTCTCCCCCCCCCCCCCCCCTCAATGTACAGTTTTGCTTGTATATACAGTGTGCCCCCCCCCCCCCCAACCACCTCCAATGTAGATTACCCAGTATGGTTGTCAATATCCCAGTGTACCCAACCCCCCCCACCCAACCTCCTCCAATGTACAGTTTCTACGTCAAATGTATATACTCCCTTTTCCTGACTCCTTCTGTATCACAAACAGTACTGTATTTGCAAATCTGGTATGTCATAAATGTATAGATGTAGCAGTACTGACTATCTGTATGTCATGTATGTCATATATGTCCTGATGAATTGAAAATGGGGGACCCTGATGTAAACAAGACGAAAGTCTTTCTCTGGTCTGCATCTCCTTAACAATTGTGTGTATTGAGCTGTACTGTATTGTACCCATTCTGCAATCTGTTAATAAAGTTTTCAATCAATCAATCAATCAGCAGACTATTTGATTCCTTGACTAGGAAAACTTAAAGGGCTAGAAAATTGTGACCGTTTCTATGTGCAGTGAAAACTGAAAGTGCTTTGCATCCTAGTTTGATTGATTGATTGAAAACTTTATTAACAGATTGCAGAATGGGTACAATACAGTACAGCTCAATACACACAATTGTTAAGGGGATGCAGACCAGAGAAAGACTTTCGTCTTGTTTACATCAGGGTCCCCCATTTTCAATTCATCAGGACATATATGACATACATGACATACAGATAGACAGTACTGCAAATAGCCATGCTCATTGCAGAGAGAGACAGAGGGAGAACACTGAGCTGGCACGGGGGGGGGGGGGGGAGCAGTCTCACGGGGGGGGGGGGGGGGAGCAGTCTCACGGGGGGGGGGGGGGGGAGCAGTCTCGCGAGCGCGACATCGGAGGAGGTAGAAGCCTCGGAATTTCGGTAGGTTAATTGCTTTCCTAGATGTTACTTGTGTCAGTTATGTTTTTACTTTTAACCTTTATTTATACAGGTAGGTTATTGCTAACGAATTCTCTTTTGCAATAACGACTTGTTGAATGCAACTACAGTTCAATAGATTAAATTAGTTTAAGAGAATCTCAAATACATTATTTTATTTAGGTGTATAGTTAATACATTTTTTACAGTTTTTGTATTTTTCTGACATGGGGGCTCAACAATAAATTATAAATGACAATCAGAAATGTCAAGTTGCATGTTGTTATTCTAACCAGCTTAGTTCTGTTGCATTGCCAATTTATTTATGAAGTTAGCAGGAATCGATAAGGGAATCAATAAAGAATCGTATCGATAAGAAGAATCGATAATGGAATCGTATCGATAAAATCTTATCAATTCCCATCCCTACATACAGATATACAGTACTGTTACATTTGTGACATACAAGATATGCAAATATACAGTACTGTTAAACAGAGATCCTAACAGTAAATACATACGAGGGGGAGGGAAATGTACATTAGGAGGGGGTGGGTGGGTGGGTGGGAGGATGTTTGGACATTTACAGGGGCCAGTTTCGAATTGCAGGTGCTCTTTTAGAGCGGTTTTGAAGGTGGGTAGGGATTCACATTTTTTACGGCTGTGGGTAGGGCGTTCCACATTGATGTTGCATAATTGCGAAACTTGTTTAGTCCCTTGTTTGTGCCGAATCTGGGTTGCACATGATTTGTGGAACTCCCTCTGGTGTTGTGGTCGTGGTATTCACTGACCTTTGGGAAGTACCTTGACATGTACATGGGTACCTTAGTGGTGTAGTGTATCTTGTAGACCAGGCCCATTGCAAGTTGCTGTACTGTCGTCTACTCTAAGCCATCCTAGGTTGTCAAAATGGGCTGGGGTGAGGTGTGTTTTAGGAGTAAGGTCAAGCAGTAGTCTGACCAGTTTGTTTTGTGATGTTTGTAATTTTGTTTTTAGTTCCTTTGAGGTGCTTTGGTACCATGAGGTGCAAGCATAGTCGTAGTACCCTTGAATGAGTGCTCCTGCTAGTCTTCAGGGTATTCTTGTTTATCAGGGAGGAGATCCGGTACAAGAATCTTGTTCGTTGGTTGACTTTTTTGATTACATTGTTTGCCATTTTGTCACAGGAAAGATTTGCCTCTAGGATGGACCCCAGGTATGTAATTTCATCTTTCCTTGTGACAATATTGTCATCCACTGTAACAGAGAAGTCGTTTGTCTTGCTGAGTTTGTTATTTGATCCGAAGAGAATGGACTCCGTTTTACCCAAGTGTAATGATAGTTTGTTATCTGCGAGCCAGGTGCAGATTCTGACGAGTTCGGAGCTGAGGGCTTTTTCAACCTGCAACTTGTTCTTGTCAGAGACCAGCAGGGCTGAGTCATCCGCGAACAGGAACAAGTTGCAGTCACAAGCTGATGACATGTCATTTGCATAAATTAGGAACAGTAACGGTCCTAGTATGCTTCCTTGTGGAACACCACAGCTCACAGGGAGGGGGATAGTGTACCGTTTACCTCCACCATCTGTTCTCTCCCCTCCAGGTAGGATTGCACCCAGCTCATTGATAAACTATCAAAACCTATTGATTTTAGCTTGTCAATCAAAATGGAGTGATTGACAAATGCCTTTTGTAGGTCCAGCATGACCATGCCGCAGTATTTGCCTGTGTCCACCTCTTGTTTGATGTGGTCGTTCAAATAGAGAAGGCATGCGTCAGTGGAGTGGGATGTTCTGAAGCCAGATTGGAATTCGTAGATTCGATTTTTTCCACGAGGTACTTTTCGACCTGTTCGTAGAATTTTTTCCCCATAACTTTCGAGATGGAGGTAAGAATAGAAACAGGGCGGTAGTTGCCTGGGTCTAATTTGTTGCCTTTTTTGTGCAGGGGGGTCACTCTCGCAATTTTGAAGTCTTTGGGGACGTGTCCCTGTTTTATAGAGAGGTTTATTATGTGTGTGATGACTGGGGTGATGGCGGCTGCTGAGTCTCTGAGGAATTTGGATGGGATATTGTCATGGCCAGTGGCCTTGTTAGGTTGGAGGGCGCTCAGTTTTCTGAGTACCTCAGCTGTTACCATTTCAAGTTTGAAGTCGTTTTTGTAGTAGGCTAGGATGTGTTCTACCCCAAAATGCCCTGAGTGGGAGGGTAGTTTATTAACCAGTGTGTGGCTATGATTGTGAAGAACATTTAAGTATTTGGCCACATCCAGCTTGTCTGTGATGAGGGTGTTTTCTGTCTTTATGTTTATGTTTGTAAATCTAGTTGGTTGTTGAGTAATTTCGAAAGTTCACAGGGTTTGTTTTTGTTTTCCTCAGTATTGTCATTGATGAAATGTTTTTTTTGCGGATTTGATCATGGTGTTTACATCGTTTCTTAGCCTGTTTCTTTGTATTTTGAGTTCTACCACGTGGGCTTGGAGATCTGCGTTTTTGGCAAGCTTTGACTGACTTTCATGAAGTTCGGAGCATTTTTTGTCTCTGGATTTCATAGCAGTCAGTATTTCAGAGTGCATCCATGGCTCAGCACGATGTTTAACCCTGGTGGTTCTTAGGGGGGCCATGTTGTTGAGTATTGTTGTGAATTTGGTTTTGAATCCTAGCCATGATTCTTCAACTAGTGTACCACTGAGCTCATCTGACCAGTCTATGCTCTCCAGTTCTAGGTTAAAGGCCTCTCTAGAGTAGGTTTTGAGGTCCCTAGATGTGAATGTTTTGTGACAGCCGGCCTTTTGTTTTGAGCTTTTTGCGGGTGCAGAATATCATATAATGATCGCTTAACCCGCATGCTATAACCCCTTTGTTGGAGATCATGGACTTGTCAGAGGTCAGAATGAGATCAATGGTAGTTTGTGTTGAATCACACTCTTTCTTTTTGTATTTTATTTTTTTATTATTTTTTTTAAACATAACATAAAATTAGACATACAAGCATTAACAGTAAACATCGAATGAAATCACCATTTAAATAAATGTAGTATACGAGATATACACCCAATACTTGCTATCTAATACCCTACATACATATGCTCTCGCTCGCTCACCCCCCCCCCGGCCCCCCACTTGGATAATCCATCCATTATCATTCGTTCCTAACCAGGCACTACAATTCATATGCTAGCTTTTATTCTCTCCACCACTTCTAACCAGAATGCAATTTTGGCTTCACTGACACCTAAAATTCTTGCTGTAGATATTTCTAGATAGATCACATCGAGATATGTAAGAACCCATACCTTCCGACACATTTTTTCCGGTTGAAACCATTGTGATGCTATCAGCTTTTTAGCCGCTGTGAGACCAGATAAAACTAATCTCTTTAGCTGTATAGGGGCTGCAAACTGAAAAACATCATTCAACAGCAATACAGAGGGGTGTACAGGTATGTTCAGAAATAAGAAATTTGATAATTGCTGGGCCACTTCTTTCCAGAATATCTTAACCGGTGGGCAATCCCAATACATGTGCATAAATGTACCCTCATCCCCATTTGTACATAAGGAACATCTGGAGTCTTGTTTAAGTCCCATTCTGTTCAATCTTATAGGAGTCAGGTATGTCCTATGAATATAATTAAGATTAATTTGTTGATGGTCCGGGTTACGTGACGCAATTCGAACGTTTGCCCAGACTTCTTGCCAATCAAAATGTATTTCCAAGGAACCCGGACCATCAACAAATCAATCTTAACTATATTCACAGGACATACTTGACTCCTATAAGACTGAACAGAATGGGCCTGAAACAAGACTCAAAATGCTCCCAATGTACAAATGGAGACGAAGGGACATTTATGCACATGTATTGGGACTGCCCACCAGTTAAGGCATTCTGGAAAGATGTGACCCATCAATTATCAAAACTCGTATCTTGGAATATACCAGTACACCCCTCTGTATTGCTTTTGAATGATGTTTTTGAGTTTGCAGTAAATCCACAGCTAAAGAGATTGGTTTTATCGGGTATCACAGTAGCTAAAAAACTGATCGCATCACGCTGGTTTCAACCGGAAAAAATGTGCCGGAAAGTTTGGTCTCTTACATATCTCGATGTGATATATCAAGAAATATCTACAGCAAGAATTCTGGGTCTCAACGAATCCAAAATGTCAATGTGGGTAGAAGTGGTGGAGAGAATAAAAGCTAGCTTATAATGGTAGTGTCTGGTTAGGAGTGAGGGATAATGGAGGTACTATCCAAGGAGGGGTCCGGGAGGGGGGGGTTCGAGCTGGAGCATGTGTGTGTAGGGTTTTAGAAAATAGGTATTAGGGGTATATCCTGTATAAGGCATTTGTATAATTGTTAATTTCGCTGGATATACACTGTATACGGTAAAATATTATTATAGACTTTTTTTTTTAATAATAATAATAATAATAAATTGGATTTGTAATGCACTTTTTGTTCGCTGGGATCCCAAAGTGCTAACATGGTTAAAACAGTCAAAAAAAATAGAATAAAATAGTTATTAGTAAAACAAATGAAATAAAATACAGAATAAAAAATAGAACATAGTTAATTAAAAACATAGTATAAACAGACAATTTAAAAACAAAGCGCAATAAAATTTAAATAAAAAGCTAACAGTCAAAGGCCTTTTTAAACAGATAGGTTTTCAGGCCTGCTTTAAAAGAGTCCAGGCTCTGTGGTGCCCTCAGCTGGATGGGGAGGCTGTTCCACAGGCGTGGTGCAGCCGTGCAGAAGGCTCGGTCACCCATGGTGCAGAGCCGGGTATTGGGGACCTGAAGGAGCAGGCTACCTGCGGATCTGAGGGTGCGGGTGAAGGATTGTGGAGTGATGAGTTCCTGAAGGTAGAGGGGTGCGTGTCCGTTTATGCAGTTATGGGTAATCGTAAGGATTTTGTAGTTGATCCGGGATGAGACGGGGAGCCAGTGTAGTGAGTGAAGGATGGGGGTTATGTGATCGTGTTTACGGACTCTCATCAGGATCCTGGCAGCGCTGTTCTGGATGTATTGCAGCTTTTGGATGCTCTTGCCAGGAATCCCGATGAAGAGTCCGTTACAGTAGTCCAGTCTTGAGGAGATAAAGGCATGGACAAGCTTCTCTGCATCTGACAGGGTTTTTGTCTTGTTTCTGTACTTGCATGTAATTTTAGCCACCTTGACTGTTAGTTTCATTATGCATTGTGTGTTGTGTACTGACTTTTAATAATTTCTGTTTTGCAATAATAATAAAAAAAAAAAAAAAAAAAAAAAATAAAAAAAAAAATGTATTTCCAAGTCTGGTATATCCCTCCTCCAGACTGAGTCTAGGGGGACGATTCCATACGAGGACGTTAGTAAGTGATGATAAAAATCAGATACCAAACCTATCGATGTCTCTCTTTCATAGAAGAATTTGTGATATCTGTGGTGCTCAATTGGTATCAATTGGTATGGACTCCATGAGCCTCCAAACAAACCAATAACTGTGCGTAAAAATAATATGTGGAACTGGTGAGATTACATTTTTTATGTATGTCTTTATAGCTACAAAAACCATGTTTGTTGAAAACATCTCCTAATGTGTGTATGCCCTGCTTTTCCCATTTAGGGTATATTATAGGTCGTTTTCCAATCAGGAGTGCATTGTTATTGAATGGGGGAGTATGACTATTCCATTTATGTTGGTTAGAATATTTTTTTTGTGTTTCACACCATATTCGGATCACATGAGTAATAAGGGGGTCACATTTCAATTTGCATTGCTTGATTGATAATATGGTGTATACTATGTCCTGCAGTCTATGTGGTGCTACTATATTTACTTCTAAGTTTCTCCAGGATACATATGCTTGGGAATCAAACCAGGTTGTCAGTGGTCTTAAAGAGTACGCTTTAAAATAGTGGTAAAAATCTGGAAATGCCATGAATCACACACTCTTGTGGGTTGGGTGATTAGCTGGTTGAAACTGTGCAGATCACAAAACCTACTGAAGGCCTTGAAGATGGGTGCTTCTTTACGTAGCATATCCGTGTTCCAGTCCCCAATACGAATTGTTTCTACATGTTTGTTACGACCCTGGCTCATGGGCACGCAACCTATGTGCAAACCAACACCAAAACCCCGTGCTCTAACTCAAAGTGCTACTATATCAAGGAACTATTAATGTAAATGTAAACTAATGTAAACCCAACGGACAAGGACTGGAAGAACCTGACAGCTCTTCCTCTAAGCACAGACACTGCATGTGTGTTACTAGGGCTGGCTTTAAAGCTCCCAGCAGGTAACCAATCAGCACTAATTGGCAGCCCTCACCTGCATGCCCCGTGACACAGGAGTGATCAGGCCTGCCTGTACAGTGACACAGGAGTGATCAGACTCCTGGTACATAACACCTCCCCCACCAAACTGGTTGCCCCAGAGGCAACCACCACACAACAACCCATAAACAAAACAAAAAAAAACAACTGTGACCCATTAGTTGTCAGGGCCACCACCACAACAGCGATAGCGGGTCGGCCCCTGTCGAACACGACCACCAACCGTGTTGTATGCTCCCTTTCAACAGGCCCCTCCACCGATACCGACCTGTCAAAAATAGACTGCAAACCAAAATCAACCTGAGAACTGCGCTCAACAGAACAGAACACAGCAAAACAAAAACCATAGATCACTGATACCACCACCGCGCCCATATCCATCCCACCTGGCACTGGCAGTCCAGGATACTGCAAACCGTGAACATCCAGAGTAGGATGTACCGCCTCAGGTACAGCCCCACCGTACCTGGAACATGGCAGTACGACAGTGACAAAAACGTCTGGAACACCATCTAAAATGGCGTCACCCAAAATAACATTGTCCTGATCAAAATCAAAATGGCTGCCACTCAACAGACCAGGTCGCGAAGGCGGCTCCTGCTCCACAGGACACAGGTAACTAGGTTGACCATCACACCTAGTGCATGGCAGAGAATCAGTGTGGACATGTGGATCAATGTCAGAATCATCAACTGACATACTGGGACCATCCCTGCCCACAAGTGAAACATTAGGGACAATAGAGCTACTGTGGGAAGGCTGGCAGCCTAAGTCAGGCTTAGTAGCCTCTTCAACTAGAACGGTGTCACATGAAACAACAGCACCTCTCATAGTAGGGGTGGACGGTATAAACGGTATACGGTATAAACGGTATGAATTTGCTCTACGGTATGGATTTTGACTATACCGTGTAACCGGTAGTGCAGCTCTAAAATAGCAATGACGTCATGTAACCACAGCGCAACTATTTCACTCGCATTTGCCCCTAAAAATAGATAGAATTAGTCATAGATAATAGATATGTGCGAACTGGAAAAAGTTATTTAGGAGGCTTCGCGCAGTGGGCGTGCCAGCCCCTACCGCACGCATGTAAACACGGGTCTAGTAGTCTAGTGGGACGGGACACGGGAGCTGTCGGGAGGACGGCGGCGTCTCCCTGAGCTAACGTTAGCTTAGCTACCGTTACAAAATGACCCAGTCAACTATTCACTTTTAGTTTAATACATGATGGGGCATTGTCTAACCGAACTGTATCTAGTCGGCCAGCTACCGATAGCTCCTGACATCAACAAACGCTCCACAAAGTCTAGTACTAGAGACGTGTGTGCTACCTGTTAGCTCACGTTAACGCAAGTTAGTTCACCGTTCAAAACGAAATGTCCCATTGAACTAAATAATTCACTGAGGCGTTGTATTAACGTTATATATCCGGCTACAGATAGCTCCTGATATCAATGTCTTATAACACTGATTCAATGCGTATTCGAGCTGAGGGCTTGCTAACGTTATACCAATACAATAAGGTCCAGGTGCAGCGCCGGAGAATCCTGGCCGTAGCTCTGCTCGAGGCTACTCGAGTATAGGTCCAGGTGCAGCTCCGGAGAATCCTGGCCGTAGCTGGAGGCTACTAGAGTACACACAGACAGTGGAGCTTGTTGCGTGGTGGCGATGTCTCGCAGATAATACAAGTACAAGTCTAATTATATAATATATATATTTTATAAAAAAAAATAAAGTTATATAAAAAAAAAAAAAATTGTAACAAAAACGATGATACCGTGATATATACCGTTACCGTCTATGCTTCAAATTATACCGTGATATAAATTTTAGACCATACCGTCCACCCCTATCTCATAGCATCCTTCCCACACTCCTCCTCCAATTCGTTCATGGCCTCAGCCACCATACAGGCTGGGAAGACCCTGAGACACTGCGCTGCCATACCATCTCCTGCCACATGCTTCTCCGGCACGCATGTCAACTCTGGTTTCACCACCGGGCCTAACACAAAGCCACAATCAAGAGAATCATTATGCAGAGGTAGATCCACAGTGTGCTTTCCAAAATTCTCAACAGGTACACATTTTAATTCAACAAAGAATGTGTCACTAAGTGTAATGTCCCAAGTCGAAGTATCAACAACATCACTTTTGTCCTTTGACATTTCCCGAGCCACAGCACACACAGGAAACACTCCTGGATGTTTCTGTGCCAGCTCATTAGGGACCTCAGAAACCACAGGAATGGGAGTTACAACCGGAGTAGCCAACACTTTGTCACCAGCCAAATCATTCCCTAGAATGAAGGACACCCCCTTTATGGGAATGTGAGAACATACCCCCACAACAACATTGCCTGATACTAAGGGAGAATTGAGCGTGACCTCATGCAAAGGTGCATCCACAAATCCACCCCCAAAGCCCCGAACAACGACACCGGAATGCAAAGAAGAGTTTTCTGAAAACGGCAAAACCCCCTCCAGAATGAGGGACTGAAAAGCACCGGTATCTCTCCAAATTGTTATAGCCTGTTTGGACCCTAGTGCATTAGTCAGGGAAACAAATCCATTCATCATAAACCTTGAGGAACCCTCGAGCTCTTTGTCCACACGTTTGATACTTCAACCATCCCCATCTAACGTTGGCATAGGCGTTCTGCATATGGTTTCTACCAGAGCCACGGTTCTGACATTTTTCTGCTCAAGCACCGGGCACCCAGCAACGATATGACCAGGTTCTTTACAGTAGAAACAGATAATCCCTTCTGGGAATGCACCAGCAGAACCACCCCGCCTAGGAGGTGAAGTTAACTGACCAGCAGACACAGGTTTTGGGAAACGGCCCCCCTGAACAGGACGCCTATCCCCGGACTCAACACGGTAGTCCTCCAAAAACACAGACTTGTGTGTCAACACAAACTCATCAGCGAAGACAGCAGCGTCGCCTATCTTCGATACCTTACGCTCATTTAGATGTGTGGAAACGGTATCAGGAACACATCTTTTAAATTCCTCTAGGAGAATCAACTGCCTAAGCTGCTCTCTTGACTCTGCCTTCTGAGAAGTGCACCACCTGTCAAACAGGTTCTCCTTCTCCCTTCCAAATTCAACATAAGACTGCCCCTCCGACCTGCGATAACCTCTAAAACGCTGACGATAGGCCTCGGGGACCAACTCATAAGCCCTCAAAATGGAAGCTTTAACCAGCTCATAATCAGCGCTTTGTTCAAGGGACAGAGCAGTGTAGGCTTCTTGTGCCCTACCAACTAAAACACATTGCAGCAGCAGTGTCCAGGCGGTATCAGGCCACTTCAATGTGGTTGCCACCCGTTCAAAAAGGGGAAAATATCTTTCCACGTCTTTCTCAAAAAATGGTGGCACCATCCTAATATTCCTGCCTACATCAAACCCGGAACGTGACTCTGGATGCAGAGCACCCGCCTGCAAGGCAGCATGCTTATATTCAAGCTCCTTCTGTGCACGCTCGTGCTCCAGCAACATTTGTTTCTCCTTAAACTCACGCTCCTCACGCTCCTCTTTCCTCTCTCTTTCCTTAACACTTTCAGTGCCACTCACGAGATTTCTCTGGTTTTTTTTATAGGTGGTTGCATGCCACTCACGAGATTTCTCGGAATTATTATTATTTTTTTGCGATCTGAAAAATTATTGCATCACCCGAGCCTACCCGAGTATAGCCGAGGGGCGCCGGCGATCACTGTGGAAAAAAGCGCCCCCTGTCGTCTCCCAGATGACATAAGTGATTTTGGAATGGACTCAATGAAAATGAATGGGGAAAAAAATCCGGTACTCCACATTTTCCAGTTAACTGATCCAGCCGGGGTTACTAGAGTTCATTCTGGAGCCTCAGATCCCCGCGGATCATGGAGTTCTACTGTATCGCGTTGGATCCATACACGTATCGATTTTTTCGAATGGTGATCAGGAATTGGAATATACCAGTTGGATACCATCTGATGTCAGGTAAGGACTCTATGTTATCAGTGGTAGGATAATCAGAGTAAGTTTGATGAAGTTATAAGCTGTTTTGTGAAATGTCTTCTTTCGGTTTCACTGTAAAAATCCGTGAGGAAATCAACGGAGCGATTATCAGTGCGCGGCCGTAATGTGCGTGCGTGCGTGCACGTATAATATTGATCATCTAGCGTTTATTTGAAAACGATTCATAAAAAGGCAGACGAATATCAACGTTGTGGAATATTCCACTAAAAGACGATTTTCATAGAATGCTCCAGAATGAGCTGTTTTTTATATCAAAACGGGGGCTTTTCTAACTGCTCTGAAACGGCAACAATGCGATAAAAAAACAATCTGCCTTCACAGCACTGACTGGAAAATAGTCTTTGATAATGCGATGGGCAGATTAGACAGCCATAATTTAAAACATAGATTAGGCGATATTAACGTTAACATTGGCGCCGATGGTGGCATTCAAGCGGTAAAACGGAAAACCAGGCGTGGCGCTGAAAGTGTTAAGCTCACGCTCCTCTTTCCTCTCTCTCCTTAAGCTCACGCTCCTCTTTACTCTCTCTCTCCTCTCCTCACGCTCTCGCTCTAGCTGCCTTTCCTTAAACTCCAACTCCCTAATCCTCCACTCACCCTCTACACCAGGTAATAGCGGAGACGCGCCAGACGAAGGAGGCTCCTCCACCCTCTCCTCAAGCACCTGCTCCCTAATGAGTAACACCCTTAAAGCACTCAAGGCAGTCGGCTTCAAACGTTTCTCACCTGCAGAAAGCTCTACCCTGTAGTGTACAGCAAGTTCTAGAAGTTGTTCTTTGGAAAACTTCTCCAACATGTCATGAGACGGGCGATCAACAAAGTCCTTGATGGAAGCCATCGTCACTGTACCAGCCACCACAAGCTACACACTTTACCTCACAGTCACGAAGAACCACTAACGAACCACGAAGACCCCCCTAACGAACCACTGAAGAACCACGAAGAACCACTGAAGAACCATGAAGAACCACTGAAGAACCACTGAAGAATGCTAAATGCCAATAATAACAACCAGAAGGGAACGCGGTGGAAATGTGAGCTCTACGGAGCGCACCTTTCTAGGTTGCAAAAAAATTAAAAATAAAACACACCCACCCTAAATAGACGTGTCATACACGCAGGGTGTTAGGTGCTACCAGGTATGCTCACCAAACACTCAAACAAACAAAATAAATCCAACAAACAATTCCAAACAGGTGCGCCTTCTAACCTGATATGACTACATATGCTTCTACGTCTAAACTGCAGTCAAAACCGGCCCACCACATGTCTACCCTAAGAAACACTAAATCAAGCCCTACCACACTACCTGTGTTTTCTGGCCGCCCTAATCTACCTACCCTTAAACTAATGCCCTGTAGACCTAACCATCTTCAACCACACCTGCTACCAGTCAAAGATCATACTTGACCATCCACCCGTCCAGTACATGATACGGTACCAGACAAGCAGATGGTGCTAATCCCTTCCCTGACTGCCCCAGGAGTATGTGGTGCACAGGACGCTAACCAACAACCAGAAAATAATGTCCCTATCTACATGTGGTGCCCACTAAACTATATATTTTAACAGCATAAGTAGTCACATCAAATTACAAACAAATACGGCATACTCACCTGTTTGATGAAATGGCTCAAGCCCCCACGTTACACCATGTAACGAACACCACCCAAACCATAATACCATGACACCCCGTGTAACACAAAAAAAAACCACCAAACAAATTTCTAGGGGTAAAATATCCCGGACGAGCGCCCAACTGTTACGACCCTGGCTCATGGGCACGCAACCTATGTGCAAACCAACACCAAAACCCCGTGCTCTAACTCAAAGTGCTACTATATCAAGGAACTATTAATGTAAATGTAAACTAATGTACTAATGTAAACCCAACGGACAAGGACTGGAAGAACCTGACAGCTCTTCCTCTAAGCACAGACACTGCATGTGTGTTACTAGGGCTGGCTTTAAAGCTCCCAGCAGGTAACCAATCAGCACTAATTGGCAGCCCTCACCTGCATGCCCTGTGACACAGGAGTGATCAGGCCTGCCTGTACAGTGACACAGGAGTGATCAGACTCCTGGTACATAACAATGTTCAACCCCAGCTAAACACCCATCAAGTGTATCATAGAAGCCACTCTGTTCTGGCGGTCTATAGATTGTGCCGACTAGTACAGATTTAGCCCTTTCTAACAAGATTTCAACCAATACAGTTTCAATCGTCTCATGATTCAGGTCAGTACGGTTAATGCATTAGGTATCTTTATGAATATAAACGCAGACACCACCTCCGTACTGGTTTCTATCATTTCTGACTATAGAGTAGTTTTCAATTTCAGTGTTGTTCAGTAGTACTCCTAATCATAATGAGATAAGGAGGGTTTGTGCTGCAGCCTGCACTGGGATTCAAACCAAAGATTTCTGCCAAACATCACTGCTGCCAATGAGGAGACGTTGTCATGCGTGTGTTCAGTGCATCGTTTTCCAACCAGTCATTAGTTATTTGTGGTGGTGGCCGTCCTGAGAACGGATGTGGAGTTAACTAGCAAAAAGGAATTATGTGCATTCAGAGTCTTGGAAGTGTGTGGAGGTCTCACCTGCCGATGCGCTCTCGTACGTTCTTGTAGACCTGGGTGAGTTTGGGCTCCAGGTACTGCAGCAGTCGGTGGAGGAGCTCTGGAACGCGCCACTCCTGCTGGGCCAGACCCCCCTGCAGCACGTACAGACGACTAGAAGACACAGAAGAGCACAGCAGGGTCAGCGCAGCCTTATAGTACAGACATTTCTTTCTTCATACCACACAATCCAACTCTGTTTTACTCTAATGTTTACAGACATCACCAATGTAAAAAAAAAAGATTTTACAGCCTTAACACTTCGATTACCAGCAATGTGGTGCGCCTTACCCCTGTTGAATGATGCGGTGCGCCTTACCCCTGTTGAATGATGCGGTGCGCCTTACCCCTGTTGAATGATGTGGTGCGCCTTACCCCTGTTGAATGCCACCACCCACTTCAATGATAGCGTTGTGAACGCATAATCTATGTCTTAAATTATGGCTATGTGTCTAATCTGCCCGTCGCTTATCAATGACTTGTTTGCAGTCAACATTGTCGAAACGGATTGTTTTTTTTAATTGGTTAATTTCCGTTTTATAGCATTTTGAAAAGCCCTCGTTTTCTTGAAAGTTTCAGGAAAATATAACTTTTCCGTGATACAGCATTTAATGGAATATTCTGGAATACACAAAAAACTGTAATTTTTCGGCCTATTTATTAATCGTTTTCAAATAAACGCTAGATTATCGATAGTATATGTGTACTTATGCACGCTAGAGAAGCGATCTGAAAAATCTATTCTCTCATTTCCTGATCAGCGCGCACACACACGCATGGGGCAAACGCTGATATATAGGTGAAAACAGATCCGATTACCCCAAGACTGGTAAAATAGATTCCTGATCGCCATTCCAAATATCGATCGCGTTTATTGATTCAGCGCTGGGTACTGTAAATATGTATTCCACGTTGTTTTCCGGCTCGGCAATCACTTCGGTCTCTTCAGATGGCTTGCCGGATAAGTAAAATGAGGAAACTGGACCCCCCCCCCCACCAGTCTAATCCAATGGGGTGCAGTTACACAGGGAGAGACGATAGGGGGCGGTATTTTCCCAATGGAGCTCAGAGAGAGTTTGGAGCACTAGCGTGAGGCTCGATTGATGAAATATGAATTCAAATCACTAATCAAAAAATAAAAATAAAACGCTATATAGCGTTGCTGGCATTCAACTGGCGGCATGAACTAACGACATAAAGCGTCCGTGGCACTCAGTGTTAAAAGTCACATAAAACTCATGTTCAGCTGTCAGATGTTGTCAGTCCTTATGCCAGTCAGCATTACAGTTTAACATCTACCATGTTATTCACCAGGCGACTACACCAACATCTACCATGTTATTCACCAGGCGACTACACCAACATCTACCATGTTACTCACCAGGCGTCTACACCAACATCTACCATGTTACTCACCAGGCGTCTAGTCTACACCAACATCTACCATGTTACTCACCAGGCGTCTAGTCTACACCAACATCTACCATGTTACTCACCAGGCGTCTAGTCTACACCAACATCTACCATGTTACTCACCAGGAGTCTAGTCTACACCAACATCTACCATGTTACTCACCAGGCGTCTAGTCTACACCAACATCTACCATGTTACTCACCAGGCGTCTAGTCTACACCAACATCTACCATGTTACTCACCAGGCGTCTAGTCTACACCAACATCTACCATGTTACTCACCAGGCGTCTAGTCTACACCAACATCTACCATGTTACTCACCAGGAGTCTAGTCTACACCAACATCTACCATGTTACTCACCAGGCGTCTAGTCTACACCAACATCTACCATGTTACTCACCAGGCGACTAGTCTACACCAACATCTACCATGTTACTCACCAGGCGTCTAGTCTACACCAACATCTACCATGTTACTCACCAGGCGTCTACACCAACATCTACCATGTTACTCACCAGGCGTCTAGTCTACACCAACATCTACCATGTTACTCACCAGGCGTCTACACCAACATCTACCATGTTACTCACCAGGCGTCTACACCAACATCTACCATGTTACTCACCAGGCGTCTAGTCTACACCAACATCTACCATGTTACTCACCAGGAGTCTAGTCTACACCAACATCTACCATGTTACTCACCAGGCGTCTAGTCTACACCAACATCTACCATGTTACTCACCAGGCGACTAGTCTACACCAACATCTACCATGTTACTCACCAGGCGTCTAGTCTACACCAACATCTACCATGTTACTCACCAGGCGACTAGTCTACACCAACATCTACCATGTTACTCACCAGGCGTCTACACCAACATCTACCATGTTACTCACCAGGCGTCTAGTCTACACCAACATCTACCATGTTACTCACCAGGCGTCTAGTCTACACCAACATCTACCATGTTACTCACCAGGCGACTAGTCTACACCAACATCTACCATGTTACTCACCAGGAGTCTACACCAACATCTACCATGTTACTCACCAGGCATCTAGTCTACACCAACATCTACCATGTTACTCACCAGGCGTCTAGTCTACACCAACATCTACCATGTTACTCACCAGGCGACTAGTCTACACCAACATCTACCATGTTACTCACCAGGCGTCTAGTCTACACCAACATCTACCATGTTACTCACCAGGCGTCTAGTCTACACCAACATCTACCATGTTACTCACCAGGCGTCTAGTCTACACCAACATCTACCATGTTACTCACCAGGCGACTAGTCTACACCAACATCTACCATGTTACTCACCAGGCATCTAGTCTACACCAACATCTACCATGTTACTCACCAGGCGTCTAGTCTACACCAACATCTACCATGTTACTCACCAGGCGTCTAGTCTACACCAACATCTACCATGTTACTCACCAGGCGACTAGTCTACACCAACATCTACCATGTTACTCACCAGGCGTCTAGTCTACACCAACATCTACCATGTTACTCACCAGGCGTCTACACCAACATCTACCATGTTACTCACCAGGCGTCTAGTCTACACCAACATCTACCATGTTACTCACCAGGCGTCTAGTCTACACCAACATCTACCATGTTACTCACCAGGCGTCTAGTCTACACCAACATCTACCATGTTACTCACCAGGCGTCTAGTCTACACCAACATCTACCATGTTACTCACCAGGCGTCTAGTCTACACCAACATCTACCATGTTACTCACCAGGCGTCTAGTCTACACCAACATCTACCATGTTACTCACCAGGCGTCTAGTCTACACCAACATCTACCATGTTACTCACCAGGCGTCTAGTCTACACCAACATCTACCATGTTACTCACCAGGCGACTACACCAACATCTACCATGTTACTCACCAGGCGTCTAGTCTACACCAACATCTACCATGTTACTCACCAGGCGTCTAGTCTACACCAACATCTACCATGTTACTCACCAGGAGTCTAGTCTACACCAACATCTACCATGTTACTCACCAGGCGTCTAGTCTACACCAACATCTACCACGTTACTCACCAGGCGTCTACACCAACATCTACCATGTTACTCACCAGGCGTCTAGTCTACACCAACATCTACCATGTTACTCACCAGGCGTCTACACCAACATCTACCATGTTACTCACCAGGCGTCTAGTCTACACCAACATCTACCATGTTATTCACCAGGCGTCTAGTCTACACCAACATCTACCATGTTACTCACCAGGCGTCTACACCAACATCTACCATGTTACTCACCAGGCGTCTAGTCTACACCAACATCTACCATGTTATTCACCAGGCGTCTAGTCTACACCAACATCTACCATGTTACTCACCAGGCGTCTAGTCTACACCAACATCTACCATGTTACTCACCAGGCGACTAGTCTACACCAACATCTACCATGTTACTCACCAGGCGACTAGTCTACACCAACATCTACCATGTTACTCACCAGGCGTCTAGTCTACACCAACATCTACCATGTTACTCACCAGGCGTCTAGTCTACACCAACATCTACCATGTTACTCACCAGGCGTCTAGTCTACACCAACATCTACCATGTTATTCACCAGGCGACTACACCAACATCTACCATGTTACTCACCAGGCGTCTACACCAACATCTACCATGTTACTCACCAGGCGTCTAGTCTACACCAACATCTACCATGTTACTCACCAGGCGTCTAGTCTACACCAACATCTACCATGTTACTCACCAGGCGTCTAGTCTACACCAACATCTACCATGTTACTCACCAGGCATCTAGTCTACACCAACATCTACCATGTTACTCACCAGGCGTCTAGTCTACACCAACATCTACCATGTTACTCACCAGGCATCTAGTCTACACCAACATCTACCATGTTACTCACCAGGCGACTAGTCTACACCAACATCTACCATGTTACTCACCAGGCGACTAGTCTACACCAACATCTACCATGTTACTCACCAGGCGTCTAGTCTACACCAACATCTACCATGTTACTCACCAGGCGTCTAGTCTACACCAACATCTACCATGTTACTCACCAGGCGTCTACACCAACATCTACCATGTTACTCACCAGGCGTCTAGTCTACACCAACATCTACCATGTTACTCACCAGGCGTCTAGTCTACACCAACATCTACCATGTTACTCACCAGGCGTCTAGTCTACACCAACATCTACCATGTTACTCACCAGGCATCTAGTCTACACCAACATCTACCATGTTACTCACCAGGCGTCTAGTCTACACCAACATCTACCATGTTACTCACCAGGCGTCTAGTCTACACCAACATCTACCATGTTACTCACCAGGCGTCTAGTCTACACCAACATCTACCATGTTACTCACCAGGCGTCTAGTCCAGTGGTTCTCAACCTGTGGTACGCGTACCACTAGTGGTACTTGGGCCACCTGCTGGTGGTACTCTGAGGATTTTATACGGTCTGTGACTTAATTCCTAAACCTAAATAGTATTATGAACGGCTCGCCAGCACGTCAAACCTGAATGAATTACCGTATTCATAAAAGTTCACGGAAGGGGCGTGGCACTCAATGTGTTAATGGGAAAAACAGTGCAAACCTTTTACAAAAGGAGAGTTTATTGAAGACTGATGAAGGCAGTGGATAGCATTTGCCCCGAAAAGAAGCAAGAGTTTGCTAATATGCGTCTTGCTCGAAACACCGTGTCCAGGAGTGTTGAAGAATTATCAGCGGACATTAAAGGAGTTAGCCCATGTTCAAGGAGCCGGATTCTGACTTTTACCGACAGCTGGATAAAAGGTAAATACCCAGAAATGCGAACATTTGCAAAGATAATGCTGAGCTTGTTCGGCTCTACATATACCGTAATCTGTGAGCAGACATTCTCTGTTATGAATTTGAACAAGTCGCGTGAGGTCCAGACTCCAGACTGACTCCCACCTGCTCGATATTTTACGCATCTCAACCACTGCTCTCAAACCAGACCGTGCATGTACTGCAGTCCAGATCTCAGTTTCACCACTCTCATTAGTTTCAGTAAGTTGCTTGTCTCTTGTCTTGCTCATGTGAAATTGATCATTTGTAGTTTCTGCGTGATATGAGTGAGTTAAATCAAGCCTACATGGGATGTTTCTCAGCTTCACAGAACTTTAAGGATCTATATTTCTATGTGTACAATTCTCTCTTGGTGATGTGTGTCTAGACGTGGGTGAGATGAGAAAAACACTGATTGTTCAGTAAGAGACCTACACCTGGTGTCTTGGCTACACTGTCATTTGAAAAAGAAAAAATATATCGTCATTGCACTGTAAATCTTGTAATCCAGTGGCTGTGGCTTTGTTGTGTTCAAACAGTATGTGACATTTTTACATTTAAGTTTGACATATTTAGTACATTTGCTGAAATACAGTTCTTAATTTTCTCACTTGGTACGTGAGAGTTATTATGTTCTCAATTGTGGCTGTGTCTGACAAAAGTTAACAATAAATAATGTTATTAGGAATAAATGTGCCTCCTGCGTGAACTGTGCATAGCTGATTAGACTGTATTTTAACTTCGGCCATGGTGGTACTTGGAAAGCCAGCTACGTTCTCAGGTGGTACTTGGGGTAAAAAGGTTGAGAACCACTGGTCTAGTCCAGGGGTTCCCAAACTTTTCAGGCCAGGACCCAGAAAATAAGGCGTCAGAGAGCCGCGGCCCAATGCACATCGTCAGGCTTTTTTTTTTTTTCTCCAGGCGACTGATTTTTTAAGCCAAATATCACTTCAATCCTATTAAGTTAGTTCAAGTTAGTTATTCATTTATATGTGCTATTTATGAGAGGGCTAACTTGTTGCAAAATAATAATGATAATAATAATAGCCTCATTAAAATACTATTGTTGCTTCGGTTGTTTTCAGCGTTATGTGCATAATCTGTTATTTAGTTTGAAATGTTCGTTGAAATAAGTAGATTTTTCGTTTTTGTTTATTTATTAAGTTAATATAAAACCATATAGTCACATTTTAGAATACAATAGAATATAATTTTTGAATACAACTAGAAACACTGTCCTGGCCTGCTTCTAAGTTCAGTGGCCTGACAATTTTCTTTTTTTTTTCTTTTTTTGGAAATCATCTCGCGGCCCACCCGTGGCTGCTCGCGGCCCACCTTTGGGTCGCGACCCCGACTTTGGGAACCACTGGTCTAGTCTACACCAATATCTACCATGTTACTCACCAGGCATCCACAAAGGAGCCTCCCTCCCCGTTGACTGGCGACTCCATCAGCATTTCGAAGAGCCAGTGGAGCTTACGAGGGTCTCGACTCTCCTGTACAAGAAAGAAAAATTAGCGACACAGGTTCTACCACATTAACAGACGAAGAGGTCTAGCGACATCATAAAGAGAAGAACAGCTTACACAGGCCGTGGCGATGCAGGTGCCCCAGTCTGCATAGGTCTCGATAGTGATGTTGGACAGGGCGGTTCGTAGCAGTGGACACAACACCTCCCAAAGTTTCTCAACCTGTGTCAAAGGTCAAGCACTGAATTAGTACAAATATCTGAACAGTGGCTGTGTGTGTGTGTATGTTTACATAAAAAAAATATATACGGTATATAAAATGTTCGGTTAGTGATGTAATGTAGTGATGGCGAGTTCCCCAAACATGCTATGGGTTTACTTATGACTATAAGGGGGCTACAACAGGTGTATTTAAAGGTTTAAAGATATAAAAAATATATAAAACTAAAATCATGAGTAGAATATTTATCTATCTATTTCTTTCCACTCTAAAAAAGGTCAAAATGGGTGTCGTTTGCAGGAAAGGTCAGATACTGTCTCCCCCAAAAAAGGAAGGTGTTAGTGCAAAGTAACTAAAATTACAGTACTAATGCAAACTGCAATTTCTTTTTTATGAAAAGAAAATACTGCCAGTAGGTTTTGGACTGAGTCACGTGCAGGAAAGGAAACTCATGGAGTGAAAAAGGTGACGGACACCTCAGACCACTCAGAAATGATTAACTTAAAAGTTCCCTAATTTGGTATCCAAAAATGAGTGAGTCACTTAACACTATCAGTGCCGGCATTGTTTACCTTTTTACCCCCTTGCATGCCTTCATCCACTTCAATGTTAGCGTTAAAAACGCATAATCTATGTTTTAAATTATGGCTATGTGTCTAATCTGCCCGTCGCTTATCAATGACTTGTTTGCAGTCAACATTGTCGAAACGGATTTTTTTTTCTTTTTTTTTAATCGGTTCATATCCTTTTTATAGCATTTCGAAAAGCTATCGTTCTCTCGAAAATTTCCAGAAAATTGAAAGATTCCCCCATAAACAGCATTTATTGGAATATTCTCGAATACACTAGACACGTTGTCATTTGTCGGCCTATTTATGAATCGTTTTCAAATAAATGCTAGATTATCGATAGTATGTGTACTTATGCACGCTATAGAAGCGGGCTGAATAATCTATTCTCTCATTTCCTCATCACACACACACACGCTGATATCTCAGTGAATACAGCTCTGATTATCCTAAAACTGGTAACATAGACTCCTTACCTTAGATCAGATGTTCTCCAAAAAGATTATTCCAATTCCTGATCGCCATTCCAAATATCGATCGCGTTTATTGATTGATTATTGGCTGCTGTAAATATATATTCCACGCTGCTTTCCATCTCGCGATCACTTCCATGTTCATCAGACGGCTCGCCAGCATAATGGAGCCAGTTGGCTCCACCTCTACAGATCCAGCAGTATAATCGAATGGGCTGCAGTTACACAGGGATAGACGATAGGGGGCGGTATTTTCCCATCTGAGCTCCTAGAGGGTCTGCTGTACCAACGGGAGACTCGGTTGATGAAATATGAATTCAGTACAATACACGTCGTCGGCACTCAACGGGGGGCATGATAAGACGACAATACACGTCGTCGGCACTCAAAGTGTTAAAGGTGACTAGTTTGCGGGTATGAAATACATTCACAACTGGAAGCAAACGGCAAGATGATGATTGAATGTTCCTCCACTGACATAAATTGAGGGCTAAGAAACTCCCAGCACACCGGTATGTGTAAAAAAAAATAAAATAAAAAAATAATAATAATAACAGTGCTTGCAGCCCCTGATCAGCCCAGAGATGATCTCGGCCACACACCGCTGCTTGCTCTCGTGGGAGTCGGCCACCAGGCGCTCCATGTGTGGTTGCAGCAAGGGCAGGAAGGCATCGTTAAAGTTTCGGAACAGTCCCTGAAATAATGACGGGAGGGCATGGGGATGAGTGTTGTGAGGTGATCATCGAGTCCCCTGCTCTGGAATATCAAACACCCCCCACCCGGACTGAACGGAGGCTGCCAGCAGGGTCACCTTGAAGAGGCAGAACCGGCGTGGGCTGAACTTGTCCTTGCCCTTACGGTCCTCCAGACACAGGAACTCAATCAGCTGGTTGATGAACACAGGGTCTGAGAAGTGGTCGTAGATGATCTGCTCTCGCTGTGAGGACAGGAACACGTTTCAGATGCTGCAAACCTAACATTACTGTGTACAATCTATGGTGGTTATTTTGTTTTAGTTTTGTTTGTGTTTACAAACCTCATTCATCTCCTCTCTTGTCAGGTTCTGCTTGGGCTGCTCCTCGGAGGGCGAGTACATCATCAGTTTCCTGGACAACGACAGGTAAATTAAGCTGACTGTAACAGGCAGACAGAGGCAAGAGGAGATACCTACAAAACAGCACAAATGATCAAAGACAGCGAGAGAGACCAAACTAGACAGGACAGGGTTCAGCCGGGCGTGGAACTAAGTAGGTTCCAAAACGGGTAGTTGATTTAGAATTTAACCATCCTCTTTAATTTATTAGTAGCCAAACTAGCTCTCACAATAAGAAAGACTTGAGTCAACACAGGTTTCTCAAGTCCAAGAGTTGAACAAACAGAGGCATGAGGACAGATGAGCGTGTGTGACTGGTACCATGGCCAGCTGTAGTATGAGTGTGTGACTGCCTGGTACCTTGGCCAGCTGTAGTATGAGTGTGCGACTGGTACCATGGCCAGCTGTAGTATGAGTGTGTGCCTGGTACCATGGCCAGCTGTAGTATGAGTGTGTGACTGACTGGTACCATGGCCAGCTGTAGTATGAGTGTGTGCCTGGTACCATGGCCAGCTGTAGTATGAGTGTGTGACTGACTGGTACCATGGCCAGCTGTAGTATGAGTGTGTGACTGACTGGTACCATGGCCAGCTGTAGTATGAGTGTGTGCCTGGTACCTTGGCCAGCTGTAGTATGAGTGTGTGCCTGGTACCATGGCCAGCTGTAGTATGAGTGTGTGACTGACTGGTACCATGGCCAGCTGTAGTATGAGTGTGTGACTGGTACCATGGCCAGCTGTAGTATGAGTGTGCGACTGGTACCATGGCCAGCTGTAGTATGAGTGTGTGACTGGTACCATGGCCAGCTGTAGTACGAGTGTGTGCCTGGTACCATGGCCAGCTGTAGTATGAGTGTGTGCCTGGTACCATGGCCAGCTGTAGTATGAGTGTGTGACTGGTACCATGGCCAGCTGTAGTATGAGTGTGTGACTGCCTGGTACCATGGCCAGCTGTAGTATGAGTGTGTGACTGGTACCATGGCCAGCTGTAGTATGAGTGTGTGCCTGGTACCATGGCCAGCTGTAGTATGAGTGTGTGACTGGTACCATGGCCAGCTGTAGTATGAGTGTGTGACTGACTGGTACCATGGCCAGCTGTAGTATGAGTGTGCGACTGCCTGGTACCTTGGCCAGCTGTAGTATGAGTGTGCGACTGGTACCATGGCCAGCTGTAGTATGAGTGTGTGACTGACTGGTACCATGGCCAGCTGTAGTATGAGTGTGCGACTGCCTGGTACCTTGGCCAGCTGTAGTATGAGTGTGCGACTGCCTGGTACCATGGCCAGCTGTAGTATGAGTGTGTGACTGCCTGGTACCATGGCCAGCTGTAGTATGAGTGTGTGACTGGTACCATGGCCAGCTGTAGTATGAGTGTGTGCCTGGTACCATGGCCAGCTGTAGTATGAGTGTGTGACTGGTACCATGGCCAGCTGTAGTATGAGTGTGTGACTGACTGGTACCATGGCCAGCTGTAGTATGAGTGTGCGACTGGTACCATGGCCAGCTGTAGTATGAGTGTGTGACTGACTGGTACCTTGGCCAGCTGTAGTACGAGTGTGTGACTGGTACCATGGCCAGCTGTAGTATGAGTGTGTGACTGACTGGTACCATGGCCAGCTGTAGTATGAGTGTGCGACTGGTACCATGGCCAGCTGTAGTATGAGTGTGTGACTGCCTGGTACCATGGCCAGCTGTAGTATGAGTGTGCGACTGCCTGGTACCATGGCCAGCTGTAGTATGAGTGTGTGACTGCCTGGTACCTTGGCCAGCTGTAGTATGAGTGTGCGACTGCCTGGTACCATGGCCAGCTGTAGTATGAGTGTGTGACTGCCTGGTACCATGGCCAGCTGTAGTATGAGTGTGTGACTGACTGGTACCATGGCCAGCTGTAGTATGAGTGTGCGACTGACTGGTACCATGGCCAGCTGTAGTATGAGTGTGCGACTGCCTGGTACCATGGCCAGCTGTAGTATGAGTGTGCGACTGACTGGTACCATGGCCAGCTGTAGTATGAGTGTGCGACTGCCTGGTACCATGGCCAGCTGTAGTATGAGTGTGCGACTGCCTGGTACCATGGCCAGCTGTAGTATGAGTGTGCGACTGGTACCATGGCCAGCTGTAGTATGAGTGTGTGACTGGTACCATGGCCAGCTGTAGTATGAGTGTGCGACTGCCTGGTACCATGGCCAGCTGTAGTATGAGTGTGCGACTGCCTGGTACCATGGCCAGCTGTAGTATGAGTGTGCGACTGACTGGTACCATGGCCAGCTGTAGTATGAGTGTGCGACTGCCTGGTACCATGGCCAGCTGTAGTATGAGTGTGCGACTGACTGGTACCATGGCCAGCTGTAGTATGAGTGTGCGACTGCCTGGTACCATGGCCAGCTGTAGTATGAGTGTGCGACTGCCTGGTACCATGGCCAGCTGTAGTATGAGTGTGCGACTGGTACCATGGCCAGCTGTAGTATGAGTGTGTGACTGGTACCATGGCCAGCTGTAGTATGAGTGTGCGACTGCCTGGTACCATGGCCAGCTGTAGTATGAGTGTGTGACTGCCTGGTACCATGGCCAGCTGTAGTATGAGTGTGTGACTGCCTGGTACCTTGGCCAGCTGTAGTACGAGTGTGTGCCTGGTACCATGGCCAGCTGTAGTATGAGTGTGTGCCTGGTACCATGGCCAGCTGTAGTATGAGTGTGTGCCTGGTACCATGGCCAGCTGTAGTATGAGTGTGTGCCTGGTACCATGGCCAGCTGTAGTATGAGTGTGTGCCTGGTACCATGGCCAGCTGTAGTATGAGTGTGTGCCTGGTACCATGGCCAGCTGTAGTATGAGTGTGTGCCTGGTACCATGGCCAGCTGTAGTATGAGTGTGTGCCTGGTACCATGGCCAGCTGTAGTATGAGTGTGTGACTGCCTGGTACCATGGCCAGCTGTAGTATGCGTGTGTGACTGACTGGTACCATGGCCAGCTGTAGTATGAGTGTGTGCCTGGTACCATGGCCAGCTGTAGTATGAGTGTGTGCCTGGTACCTTGGCCAGCTGTAGTATGAGTGTGTGCCTGGTACCATGGCCAGCTGTAGTATGAGTGTGCGACTGGTACCATGGCCAGCTGTAGTATGAGTGTGCGACTGGTACCATGGCCAGCTGTAGTATGAGTGTGTGACTGGTACCATGGCCAGCTGTAGTATGAGTGTGCGACTGGTACCTTGGCCAGCTGTAGTATGAGTGTGTGACTGCCTGGTACCATGGCCAGCTGTAGTATGAGTGTGTGACTGCCTGGTACCTTGGCCAGCTGTAGTATGAGTGTGTGACTGACTGGTACCTTGGCCAGCTGTAGTATGAGTGTGTGACTGACTGGTACCATGGCCAGCTGTAGTACGAGTGTGTGCCTGGTACCTTGGCCAGCTGTAGTATGAGTGTGTGCCTGGTACCATGGCCAGCTGTAGTATGAGTGTGCGACTGGTACCATGGCCAGCTGTAGTATGAGTGTGTGCCTGGTACCATGGCCAGCTGTAGTATGAGTGTGCGACTGGTACCATGGCCAGCTGTAGTATGAGTGTGTGCCTGGTACCATGGCCAGCTGTAGTATGAGTGTGTGACTGACTGGTACCATGGCCAGCTGTAGTATGAGTGTGCGACTGGTACCATGGCCAGCTGTAGTATGAGTGTGCGACTGCCTGGTACCTTGGCCAGCTGTAGTATGAGTGTGCGACTGCCTGGTACCATGGCCAGCTGTAGTATGACTGTGTGACTGGTACCATGGCCAGCTGTAGTATGAGTGTGTGCCTGGTACCATGGCCAGCTGTAGTATGAGTGTGTGCCTGGTACCATGGCCAGCTGTAGTATGAGTGTGTGCCTGGTACCATGGCCAGCTGTAGTATGAGTGTGTGCCTGGTACCATGGCCAGCTGTAGTATGAGTGTGTGCCTGGTACCATGGCCAGCTGTAGTATGAGTGTGTGACTGGTACCATGGCCAGCTGTAGTATGAGTGTGTGACTGGTACCATGGCCAGCTGTAGTATGAGTGTGTGCCTGGTACCATGGCCAGCTGTAGTATGAGTGTGCGACTGGTACCATGGCCAGCTGTAGTATGAGTGTGTGACTGGTACCATGGCCAGCTGTAGTATGAGTGTGCGACTGGTACCATGGCCAGCTGTAGTATGAGTGTGTGACTGGTACCATGGCCAGCTGTAGTATGAGTGTGTGACTGGTACCATGGCCAGCTGTAGTATGAGTGTGTGACTGCCTGGTACCTTGGCCAGCTGTAGTATGAGTGTGCGACTGGTACCTTGGCCAGCTGTAGTATGAGTGTGTGACTGGTACCTTGGCCAGCTGTAGTATGAGTGTGTGACTGCCTGGTACCATGGCCAGCTGTAGTATGAGTGTGTGACTGCCTGGTACCTTGGCCAGCTGTAGTATGAGTGTGTGACTGGTACCATGGCCAGCTGTAGTATGAGTGTGTGACTGGTACCATGGCCAGCTGTAGTATGAGTGTGTGACTGCCTGGTACCTTGGCCAGCTGTAGTATGAGTGTGCGACTGGTACCTTGGCCAGCTGTAGTATGAGTGTGTGCCTGGTACCTTGGCCAGCTGTAGTATGAGTGTGTGACTGCCTGGTACCATGGCCAGCTGTAGTATGAGTGTGTGACTGCCTGGTACCATGGCCAGCTGTAGTATGAGTGTGTGACTGCCTGGTACCATGGCCAGCTGTAGTATGAGTGTGTGACTGGTACCATGGCCAGCTGTAGTATGAGTGTGTGACTGGTACCATGGCCAGCTGTAGTATGAGTGTGTGACTGCCTGGTACCATGGCCAGCTGTAGTATGAGTGTGTGCCTGGTACCATGGCCAGCTGTAGTATGAGTGTGTGACTGCCTGGTACCATGGCCAGCTGTAGTATGAGTGTGTGACTGCCTGGTACCATGGCCAGCTGTAGTATGAGTGTGTGACTGCCTGGTACCATGGCCAGCTGTAGTATGAGTGTGTGACTGGTACCATGGCCAGCTGTAGTATGAGTGTGTGACTGGTACCATGGCCAGCTGTAGTATGAGTGTGTGACTGCCTGGTACCATGGCCAGCTGTAGTATGAGTGTGTGACTGGTACCATGGCCAGCTGTAGTATGAGTGTGTGCCTGGTACCTTGGCCAGCTGTAGTACGAGTGTGTGCCTGGTACCATGGCCAGCTGTAGTATGAGTGTGTGACTGGTACCATGGCCAGCTGTAGTATGAGTGTGTGACTGGTACCATGGCCAGCTGTAGTATGAGTGTGTGACTGGTACCATGGCCAGCTGTAGTATGAGTGTGTGACTGCCTGGTACCATGGCCAGCTGTAGTATGAGTGTGTGACTGACTGGTACCTTGGCCAGCTGTAGTATGAGTGTGCGACTGCCTGGTACCATGGCCAGCTGTAGTATGAGTGTGCGACTGCCTGGTACCATGGCCAGCTGTAGTATGAGTGTGTGCCTGACTGGTACCATGGCCAGCTGTAGTATGAGTGTGTGCCTGGTACCATGGCCAGCTGTAGTATGAGTGTGCGACTGCCTGGTACCTTGGCCAGCTGTAGTATGAGTGTGCGACTGCCTGGTACCTTGGCCAGCTGTAGTATGAGTGTGTGCCTGGTACCATGGCCAGCTGTAGTATGAGTGTGCGACTGCCTGGTACCTTGGCCAGCTGTAGTATGAGTGTGTGACTGGTACCTTGGCCAGCTGTAGTATGAGTGTGTGCCTGGTACCATGGCCAGCTGTAGTATGAGTGTGCGACTGCCTGGTACCTTGGCCAGCTGTAGTATGAGTGTGTGCCTGGTACCATGGCCAGCTGTAGTATGAGTGTGTGCCTGACTGGTACCATGGCCAGCTGTAGTATGAGTGTGTGACTGCCTGGTACCTTGGCCAGCTGTAGTACGAGTGTGCGACTGACTGGTACCATGGCCAGCTGTAGTATGAGTGTGCGACTGCCTGGTACCTTGGCCAGCTGTAGTATGAGTGTGTGCCTGACTGGTACCTTGGCCAGCTGTAGTATGAGTGTGCGACTGCCTGGTACCATGGCCAGCTGTAGTATGAGTGTGTGCCTGACTGGTACCATGGCCAGCTGTAGTATGAGTGTGTGCCTGGTACCATGGCCAGCTGTAGTATGAGTGTGCGACTGCCTGGTACCTTGGCCAGCTGTAGTATGAGTGTGTGACTGGTACCATGGCCAGCTGTAGTATGAGTGTGTGCCTGGTACCATGGCCAGCTGTAGTATGAGTGTGCGACTGCCTGGTACCTTGGCCAGCTGTAGTATGAGTGTGCGACTGCCTGGTACCTTGGCCAGCTGTAGTATGAGTGTGTGCCTGGTACCATGGCCAGCTGTAGTATGAGTGTGCGACTGCCTGGTACCTTGGCCAGCTGTAGTATGAGTGTGTGACTGGTACCTTGGCCAGCTGTAGTATGAGTGTGTGCCTGGTACCATGGCCAGCTGTAGTATGAGTGTGCGACTGCCTGGTACCTTGGCCAGCTGTAGTATGAGTGTGTGCCTGGTACCATGGCCAGCTGTAGTATGAGTGTGCGACTGCCTGGTACCTTGGCCAGCTGTAGTATGAGTGTGTGCCTGACTGGTACCTTGGCCAGCTGTAGTATGAGTGTGCGACTGCCTGGTACCTTGGCCAGCTGTAGTATGAGTGTGCGACTGCCTGGTACCATGGCCAGCTGTAGTATGAGTGTGTGACTGCCTGGTACCTTGGCCAGCTGTAGTATCCCCAGTGGGTTTTCTCCACAAATGTACAGCCCTCCCAATCCTGCTGTGTGCGTGGCAGGTTGTTGCTGTGGTACTGGAGCCAGCGGTTGTCTGGCCGGTCACCTGCTACCATATCGCTGGCCTCCTTCTTCGTACCATCTGCCAGAGTCAAGGATGAGTCAAGGAGACAATAGTGAGATGAGAAAAGCAGGAGTAATAAATAAATACATAAAAAAAAAGACATGTTACCCTTATGGGTTTTGATATTGGAAGAGAGAAAGAGAGAGTGAGAAACATGTAACTCTTACACAGCTCAGCAGCGTTGACTGGCACTTTCTTATGTGGCCTCTTCAGTTGCTTCATGATCCCTGCCATGGCTGATATCGCCACCTAGTGGGTGGGGGGACACAACAGTTATAACAAAAGTTGTCCCATGTCCTGTTTGAAGATGTATTCATACAAAATGTTTAATTGTGCTCTTAACCCAGCTTTAGATAGATCATTCTCTAATCCAGCTCCACAATCTCAGACTGCTAGAGCTATTGTGTCCTTCCTGAAGCAATACGGTATTTCAGATGTCTGGTGCTTCCTTCACCCCTCCGCCAAACAGTACTCTTTCTTTTCACCAGTTCATCATACATATTCTTGAATTGATAATTTTTTTTATTGACAACACATTTCGATCTCAAGTGCGTTCCTGCTCTTACGATAGCATCGTCATTTCAGACCATGCTGCAATAGTCTTAGAGCTAGCCTTCCCGGACAAATGCCCCTCATTCAGGCTGTGGAGACTAAATCCATTATTGCTATCTGAGAATAAATTTTCGTCGTTCCTGTCCACTAAGATCAAATTTTTTATTGAGGTAAATTCTACCCCTGGCATGTCTATGTCCACCATTTGGGAAGCTCTTAAAGCTTTTCTCCGTGGAGAAATTATCTCAAACTGTGCTCGACGTAATAAACTGCGCAACAGCAGGCGCTCTGAACTTTCAGACCAAATTCTTAAATTGGACCATTCATATTCAGTCTCCCCCGACACCTTCACTTTATAATGAAAGAGTGACAGAATTTAACCTCCTCTCCACCAGTCATGCTGAGCAGCTTCTACTCAAATCACGCCAGTCTTTTTTTTGAATTTGGTGACAAACCTAGCAAAGTGCTGGCACTTCAGCTAAGACACCGCACCACTCAGAACTTGATCACGCAAATGAATTCTGCCACCTATTTTATTTGGAAATAAATAGTCAATTCAAAACATTTTATTATTCATTATATACCTCTGATTCCCCTAAAGACCCCTCCCTCATGAATAGTTTTTTTTTGCAGATTTGGATATACCAGTCATAGACCATGATTCAATGATGCTTTTGGAAGAGCTCATTAGCACTGATAAAATACAACAGGCTTTAACTATGATGCAGAGTGGGAAAAGCCCAGTCGGGTTCCCTGTGGAATTCCAAAAAAGATATTCCACCCAGTTATGTCCCATTATGGCCTTAACACATTGTCTGCCACGCAGTTTGCCCATCTTATACCACTCTCTGCCAGTGCTGTAAGCCTATGGAGTCGCTCACCTTCTTTGCAGGGCTATAACTTTTTAAATATACATTTACATTATATAAATGTACATAAATAAATAAATAAATAAATAAATAAATAAATAAATAAATATTATAGCTATATCGACATGGCCCATTCAACATCGGGTATCTATCGTTCCGGATGTGGGAACGTTATATTTTTTCATTCGTACATTGTCGTGTTAATACCGTTGTGAATATAAGTATGTTTTTAGAGTGTAGAGCAGTAATTCCTAGAACGCGAGTTATAGGCCCCAACGCATATTATACATAAACGATTGGCGTTTCGTTCCTATACATGCTATATTAAAAAATTCAAATGCATATGATCGGTATACATTATGCTCCATCATGCGTGAGGGAAAAAGGGGGGGGGGGGGGGGTCGTTTATGATTCCTTGATGGTCAGTAACGGCTATCTTTAGTACGACATCATATACGTTGATCAGATGGATTGCAATGAAATAAATGGACAATCGAGCTGGAATTAACAAAAGATTCCTCTTACCTGTGGCCGATGAGTCTGGAGAAAAAATATTCCAATTATTTGATTTCGATCTGCTAGATCCATTTTTAGTCTGTACGACGCAATAAACGCAGAAAGCATATCGATTCTTGCGTCTCGAAAGGGATCCAATGCACTCGAGTGTTTGTCTGGATCCACATAACAAGATAGCTCTGCCCGGAACATTTTCCCCGATGCACAGAGCGCCCCATCCGGTTTAGAGTGGAGTGCAACTCGCCCGAAATCCACCAGGCGGCGGTATTGAGGCGTTGCAATATCAGACAGTCCAGAGGCTCCCACAGCCTTGCTGAATTAATTATGAATGCCAATAGCGAATAAAGGAAATAACGATCATAAAAACGAGTAAACTCGTTGTTGGCGTTATTAGATTGGCGGCCAATAACGAGTATACTCATTTTTGGCGCAGAACCAGTTAATGTTTGAAGAATCATTTCCATCCTGCTCGCTTCCTCCGACTCTACCAAGCCTCAATATCCCTGCTCTTAAAAAAAGATAAGGACCCGAAAGACTGTGGCTCATATAGTCCTATTTCCCTCCTCAACAATGAAGCAAAGATTTTGGCAAAGGTACTCTGGAATCTGTTACACCTAGTATTATAGTCTGGTTTTGTGAAGGATAACCTGCGGCGCCTTATGAAAATAATTTACTCCCCCACTGAGTCTCCCGTTGCAGAGGTCGTTGTTGCGCTTGACGCAGAGAAGGCCTTTGACCGGGTTGAATGGGACTACTTATTCTATACTTTGCAGAAATTCGGTTTGGCGAGAAATTTGTGTCCTGGGTCAAACTTCTATACTCCTCTCCAGTGGCATCAGTACGAACAAATAATGTGACTTCGGAATATTTCCCCCTACACCGCGGCACAAGACAGGGTTGCCCTCTCTCTCGCCGCTATTATTTGCGTTAGCTATCACCTTTCGCACAGACCTCCATGTCCAAGGCATCATTAGAGATGGACAGGAACAAAGAATCTTGCTATATGCGGACGATGTACTGCTGTATATCGCGGATCCAGCGGCCTCACTTCCACGTGTCCTTCACATACTACACAAGTTTGGTGTCTTTTCTGGTTATAAATTTAATTTAAACAAGAGTGAACTTTTCCCCATAAACTCATTGGCTAGAAATCTCCCCCCCTCTATGTTCCCCTTCAAGCTTTCCCCAAGCTGCTTCCGTTACCTTGGCATAATGATAACACGTAAACATTCTAATCTCATAGCGTCAAACTTCACCCCTCTACTGGAGCGCACTAAGCAGGATTTTATCAGATGGTCGTCACTTCCCTTATCACTTGTTGGCAGAGTGAATACCGTGAAAATGAACACATTACCAAAATGTCTGTATTTATTTCAAAGTATTCCAACCTTTATTCCAAAGTCATTTTTCAAAGCCCTCGACAGGGCAATATCAGATTTTATCTGGAATAAACGCCCAGTCCGAATAAATAAATAATAAAGTTCAGAAAACACTTTGGTCTCCATGCCATGTCACCGTCCTCACCTTTCCACAAAAACTTCCTTTTTCCTCCCTCTATGGTGGATGAAGCCTTCAGCAACTGGTCTAAGAATGGCATTCTGAGCATTTATGATTTGTACCAAGACATTCATTTATGTCCTTCACACAAGTGTCCCTAAAGTTTAACTTACCAAAAACAAATATTTGCAGATATTTGCAGATACGTGATTTCGTTAAGAATAAATGTGCTCAGTTCCCCCATATGCCTCCAAAAACTGTGATTGACCACATCTTGGAGGTGAAGGTTGCAACCAAAGGCTCAATATCTAAACTATATAACATCATATCCTTATCTTCTTCAGTATTGGCTATAAGACAGAACTGGGAGTCCGATCTAAATCATCAATTTACAGACAAAGAATGGGAAAAGGCTCTTGCCCGAATACACTCATCCTCAATATGTGCCCGCCATTCACTGATACAGTTCAAGCTCCTCCACCGTCTATATTGGTCAAAGACTAGACCTGCGAAGATAAATCCTGGCATGAATCCCACATGCGACCGGTGCCACCAAGCCCCTGGCTCGCTTATCCATATGTTTTGGCATTGTCCAGCACTGGCCCCTTTCTGGACTTCCATTTTTAAATCTTACTCAGATATCTTAGCTGTGAATGTTGACCCATGCCCTCTCATTGCCTCACACCTCATCCTATTCAACTGGAAGGCAGCCACTCGCCCTTCACATTTCCACTGGATGAGGGATGTTATGTCTCTCATACATATAGAGAAAATCAGATTCACAACACAAGGCCACACAGATACTTTCCACAAAACATGGCAGCCCTTCCTACTTCACTTCAAAACCCATATGACCTAAGTCCCTTCTCCTTCCTAACCTCAGACCCCATGACCCCCCTCCTTCCCCCACCTACCTTTCTGACACTGCTAGACCACATATGGCTGGGGAGATGGCATTGTGGTGGTCTTACTACCGCTGAGGGTGTTAAATTTACTTTCCATTTAAATATATATATATATTTTTTATAACTATCTGGAAAATATGCGACCAAAATGGAGAGTATTACTTATATTATATATTATTATTACAGTTTTTTTCTTATTATAATTATAATTTCCCTCCTTGGGGGGGAGGGGGTGGGGTTAGGGGATAGGAATGGGGAATGAAATGGAAGATGTATAATTTGAAAGTATAACTGGAATGTATAATTTTGCATAAATTCTTCTAATAAAAAAAGATAAACCATACAAAATGTAAGACAGATAGTTAACCTCTTAAGCCCGATCGGCCCGGTATGAGATTTATTTCACGTCATAAATAGATCAATACAGGCCGTATTAAGTAATGTTGCATTTCTTTTTCAAATGTAGCCACGAGTAAATACCCTAACCCTATCAAAACAGCAGTCATAGTGTATATTTTCAGCACTATGTTTGTAGTGATGATTTTAAGTGTTATTAGCAAAATATGAGAAGAGGCACTCGTCCTTATTATGACTTGGCCATAATAAGGACATTTATATGCCTGATATTCTATATTCTATATTCATATTTCAAATTGCATGTGTCCGGATGGCAAAATTAAGTACTGTATCTACAAAACCCTCTGTAAATCATCTGCCCTTTATTAATTTGCTTCGATTTTGAGTACACTTGATCTCAAGAAGGTGCTGAATGAGCTCAGCTCGTAAATGTTTCACGTCTGGTCAATGTTAGCATGGTGTTATTCACCGTCAAAGATGATCTTTTCTTTTTTTTATATATAATAATTTATATTCTCCTTTGATTCATTACAATTTACTCAAGCATAGTAACAGACACAATATTTCTGACACTGGGTCCATAGATGTCCCTAGATTAAAAAAAAAAAAACTAACCCTAACTAACCTTACTGTCATGCACTTGTCCTAATAAACTAACCTACACTGTAGCACTCAACACTTTGATGAACATTGTTACTCAGCTGATAGAGTTGTGCCCTTCCTGATGACTTGTCGTACAGAACTTGTAAGTCACTTTGGATAAAAGCATCAGCTAAATGACTAAATGTAAATGTAGATACCAAGAACATGCAAATGTAAGTGGTACGCCTCAAATATTTCAAATCGAGGCACCTTTTATAGGAAAACGTGCCGCTTGTCAATGACACTTTTGCCGACCAATCAAAATGATGTGGGGGCGGACCCAGAAACACAAAGGGTAGGGTGTCCCAATTATTTTGTGGATCGGGGGGTACATTTCTGTCATGATATGGTTTTTACAGAACTTGGCATACGCTGATTCACATGTTGCCCCCCCATTTCATTTCTCAAATATTTCTGGGAGAAAGAGGGGACCGGCATTAGGAGCGCACCTTGCGGACCAGGAGGGAGTCGTGGTTGAGGCTTTTGACGAAGAACAGGACAGCGGGAACGGGGAGCTGGTGGTCGTCCCTCAGCAACAGCGACATGTAGCCAATCGCAATGTGCTCAAACTTCCAAGGCCTGGAACATCAAACACAGTAGGTGTTCACATAGTGATGAATAACAGCCAAACATCAAAACAAGTTCATCACAGGCAACACGGACACTAAATCAACCTACATGTTTCTGTTTCCGATGCAGTCCAGAAGATCACCAACCAGTTTTTTGTATCTCCTGAGAACGACAGAACAGTGTTAGCCGACCTCTACCGGACACAACACAGACAATACTACCTTCCTAAACAGAATGATGAACAGGGGGGGGGAAGAAAAGACGCAGCTATGCTCTAGGTCGAGTTGAAAATGTTAGGTGTAGGTTACAATTAGAAATTATCTAGTTTTTTTTTTAATGTCAACAATGCCACTGCTGAGACCAAATGCACTCGTTTTTCTAGTTATCAACTGTCAAACTGACGTAAAGTGAGGAAATATTTTTCTTCATGTTGTGTCTAAACGTACGGTAAGGGAGTGGGTTGGAGTGCGGGTTCCCCTAACATGCCCTTTGAGCAGGGTGCTGTGCAGCTTTTAAGTGGAGTCACACTGGGCAGCTCTGTGCCGTGAGTGTGAATATATGTGTGAAGCAGGGTGTCGCTGTAAATGTCATCCTTCCCACGGCACATCAGAGTAAAGAAAAAAGAAAATGTGGCTATCAGTGTGAACTCACTCTACGGATTCGGTGTTCTTGAGCTCCTGCCTGTCAAGACCACCAGTCACCTCCTCTTCCGAGGGAACCGGCTCCTTGGGGACAGGCTTCCCGGTTACCATGAGCTGCAGCGCCACCGCGTGGCAGCTGTCGGGGATCTGAGGTAATGGAAAAGGCCACACGTGGCACAGCCATGTTTATCACACGTTCACACATCTGAACCGACACGTCAACCAAAGTCACATGATGGAAAGACACATGCAGCAATGTGAAAATATCTTTACGGGTATGTTCCATTGTTGATACATTCAAATGAGGGCATTTTGTCAGCAAATTAGACCATTTCCTGTATAAACTGTATGCCCATAGTGTAAAAGAAAAACACTTTATAGTTATATGAGCGATAGGCCATAAGGTGAAGCCCGTTATCGTTTCATCCCGTTCCCACATTGTGGGACTACGCAATTTTCACTCTGGGTGAAAGATCTATTGGTGTAGATTTAGGAATAAAAAGTTCTCCATTTAGAATCTACCCAGTTTTGCGCAATTATAATTTGAACGCCGGGACTAGATCTCAGGCTTCACCTTATGGCCTAATAAGACTGGATGTCCGTTTAATCATCACTGATCCAAAAAATATCCTCCTATTCTACGGTTTGCAGTCTCTTTCAAGCTAAATAAATACATGCAAATGAAAGCCTTATCCTTGACAATATTCCTGACATGTTTTATACTTAAAATAGAATAGAAATACTTTATTCATCCCGAGGGAAATGTGGCACTACAAATCGTTTACAGTAAACATTTGGATAAACAAAAACAAAAGGCACGAATAAGAATAAAATAAGCCTAAGAATAAAATACGGTGCGGGATATACATTTCCTATGTCACATTCTAATATAAACTATATACAGTAAAGATATACAGAAGGGCGCCCGAGTGGCGCACCGCATACTGCCTCGCAGACCCACACGGCCTCCCGCTCCCGGACGGATTTGCCGCATGTCCTCCCCCACATCTTCTCCCGTTCTCCCTCTCCTCTGTCGGTCATGTCCTCCCCCACATCTCCCCCCGTTCTCCCTCTCCTCTGTCGGTCATGTCCTCCCCCACATCTTCTCCCGTTCTCCCTCTCCTCTGTCGGTCATGTCCTCCCCCACATCTCCCCCCGTTCTCCCTCTCCTCTGTCGGTCATGTCCTCCCCCACATCTTCTCCGTTCTCCCTCTCCTCTGTCGGTCATGTCCTCCCCCACATCTCCCCCCGTTCTCCCTCTCCTCTGTCGGTCATGTCCTCCCCCACATCTCCCCCCGTTCTCCCTCTCCTCTGTCGGTCATGTCCTCCCCCACATCTTCTCCCGTTCTCCCTCTCCTCTGTCGGTCATGTCCTCCCCCACATCTCCCCCCGTTCTCCCTCTCCTCTGTCGGTCATGTCTTCCCCCACATCTCCCCCCGTTCTCCCTCTCCTCTGTCGGTCATGTCCTCCCCCACATCTCCTCCCGTTCTCCCTCTCCTCTGTCGGTCATGTCCTCCCCCACATCTCCCCCCGTTCTCCCTCTCCTCTGTCGGTCATGTCTTCCCCCACATCTCCCCCCGTTCTCCCTCTCCTCTGTCGGTCATGTCTTCCCCCACATCTCCCCCCGTTCTCCCTCTCCTCTGTCGGTCATGTCCTCCCCCACATCTCCCCCCGTTCTCCCTCTCCTCTGTCGGTCATGTCCTCCCCCACATCTCCCCCCGTTCTCCCTCTCCTCTGTCGGTCATGTCCTCCCCCACATCTCCTCCCGTTCTCCCTCTCCTCTGTCGGTCATGTCCTCCCCCACATCTCCTCCCGTTCTCCCTCTCCTCTGTCGGTCATGTCCTCCCCCACATCTCCTCCCGTTCTCCCTCTCCTCTGTCGGTCATGTCCTCCCCCACATCTCCTCCCGTTCTCCCTCTCCTCTGTCGGTCATGTCCTCCCCCACATCTCCCCCCGTTCTCCCTCTCCTCTGTCGGTCATGTCTTCCCCCACATCTCCCCCCGTTCTCCCTCTCCTCTGTCGGTCATGTCCTCCCCCACATCTCCTCCCGTTCTCCCTCTCCTCTGTCGGTCATGTCCTCCCCCACATCTTCTCCCGTTCTCCCTCTCCTCTGTCGGTCATGTCCTCCCCCACATCTCCCCCCGTTCTCCCTCTCCTCTGTCGGTCATGTCCTCCCCACATCTCCCCCCGTTCTCCCTCTCCTCTGTCGGTCATGTCCTCCCCCACATCTTCTCCCGTTCTCCCTCTCCTCTGTCGGTCATGTCCTCCCCCACATCTCCCCCCGTTCTCCCTCTCCTCTGTCGGTCATGTCCTCCCCCACATCTTCTCCGTTCTCCCTCTCCTCTGTCGGTCATGTCCTCCCCCACATCTCCCCCCGTTCTCCCTCTCCTCTGTCGGTCATGTCCTCCCCCACATCTCCCCCCGTTCTCCCTCTCCTCTGTCGGTCATGTCCTCCCCCACATCTTCTCCCGTTCTCCCTCTCCTCTGTCGGTCATGTCCTCCCCCACATCTCCCCCCGTTCTCCCTCTCCTCTGTCGGTCATGTCTTCCCCCACATCTCCCCCCGTTCTCCCTCTCCTCTGTCGGTCATGTCCTCCCCCACATCTCCTCCCGTTCTCCCTCTCCTCTGTCGGTCATGTCCTCCCCCACATCTCCCCCCGTTCTCCCTCTCCTCTGTCGGTCATGTCTTCCCCCACATCTCCCCCCGTTCTCCCTCTCCTCTGTCGGTCATGTCTTCCCCCACATCTCCCCCCGTTCTCCCTCTCCTCTGTCGGTCATGTCCTCCCCCACATCTCCCCCCGTTCTCCCTCTCCTCTGTCGGTCATGTCCTCCCCCACATCTCCCCCCGTTCTCCCTCTCCTCTGTCGGTCATGTCCTCCCCCACATCTCCTCCCGTTCTCCCTCTCCTCTGTCGGTCATGTCCTCCCCCACATCTCCTCCCGTTCTCCCTCTCCTCTGTCGGTCATGTCCTCCCCCACATCTCCTCCCGTTCTCCCTCTCCTCTGTCGGTCATGTCCTCCCCCACATCTCCTCCCGTTCTCCCTCTCCTCTGTCGGTCATGTCCTCCCCCACATCTTCTCCCGTTCTCCCTCTCCTCTGTCGGTCATGTCCTCCCCCACCTCTTCTCCCGTTCTCCCTCTCCTCTGTCGGTCATGTCCTCCCCCACATCTCCTCCCGTTCTCCCTCTCCTCTGTCGGTCATGTCCTCCCCCACATCTCCTCCCGTTCTCCCTCTCCTCTGTCGGTCATGTCCTCCCCCACATCTCCTCCCGTTCTCCCTCTCCTCTGTCGGTCATGTCCGACCCCACATCTTCTCCCGTTCTCCCTCTCCTCTGTCGGTCATGTCCTCCCCCACATCTTCTCCCGTTCTCCCTCTCCTCTGTCGGTCATGTCCTCCCCCACATCTTCTCTCGTTCTCCCTCTCCTCTGTCGGTCATGTCCTCCCCCACATCTTCTCCCGTTCTCCCTCTCCTCTGTCGGTCATGTCCTCCCCCACATCTCCCCCCGTTCTCCCTCTCCTCTGTCGGTCATGTCTTCCCCCACATCTCCTCCCGTTCTCCCTCTCCTCTGTCGGTCATGTCTTCCCCCACATCTCCTCCCGTTCTCCCTCTCCTCTGTCGGTCATGTCCTCCCCCACATCTCCCCCCGTTCTCCCTCTCCTCTGTCGGTCATGTCCTCCCCCACATCTCCCCCCGTTCTCCCTCTCCTCTGTCGGTCATGTCCTCCCCCACATCTCCCCCCGTTCTCCCTCTCCTCTGTCGGTCATGTCCTCCCCCACATCTCCTCCCGTTCTCCCTCTCCTCTGTCGGTCATGTCCTCCCCCACATCTCCTCCCGTTCTCCCTCTCCTCTGTCGGTCATGTCCTCCCCCACATCTCCTCCCGTTCTCCCTCTCCTCTGTCGGTCATGTCCGACCCCACATCTTCTCCCGTTCTCCCTCTCCTCTGTCGGTCATGTCCTCCCCCACATCTTCTCCCGTTCTCCCTCTCCTCTGTCGGTCATGTCCTCCCCCACATCTTCTCCCGTTCTCCCTCTCCTCTGTCGGTCATGTCCTCCCCCACATCTCCTCCCGTTCTCCCTCTCCTCTGTCGGTCATGTCCTCCCCCACATCTCCTCCCGTTCTCCCTCTCCTCTGTCGGTCATGTCCTCCCCCACATCTCCTCCCGTTCTCCCTCTCCTCTGTCGGTCATGTCCGACCCCACATCTTCTCCCGTTCTCCCTCTCCTCTGTCGGTCATGTCCTCCCCCACATCTTCTCCCGTTCTCCCTCTCCTCTGTCGGTCATGTCCTCCCCCACATCTCCTCCCGTTCTCCCTCTCCTCTGTCGGTCATGTCCTCCCCCACATCTTCTCCCGTTCTCCCTCTCCTCTGTCGGTCATGTCTTCCCCCACATCTTCTCCCGTTCTCCCTCTCCTCTGTCGGTCATGTCCTCCCCCACATCTTCTCCCGTTCTCCCTCTCCTCTGTCGGTCATGTCCTCCCCCACATCTTCTCCCGTTCTCCCTCTCCTCTGTCGGTCATGTCCTCCCCCACTTCTCCTCCCGTTCTCCCTCTCCTCTGTCGGTCATGTCCTCCCCCACATCTTCTCCCGTTCTCCCTCTCCTCTGTCGGTCATGTCTTCCCCCACATCTCCTCCCGTTCTCCCTCTCCTCTGTCGGTCATGTCTTCCCCCACATCTCCTCCCGTTCTCCCTCTCCTCTGTCGGTCATGTCCTCCCCCACATCTTCTCCCGTTCTCCCTCTCCTCTGTCGGTCATGTCCTCCCCCACATCTTCTCCCGTTCTCCCTCTCCTCTGTCGGTCATGTCCTCCCCCACATCTCCTCCCGTTCTCCCTCTCCTCTGTCGGTCATGTCCTCCCCCACATCTTCTCCCGTTCTCCCTCTCCTCTGTCGGTCATGTCCTCCCCCACATCTTCTCCCGTTCTCCCTCTCCTCTGTCGGTCATGTCCTCCCCCACATCTTCTCCCGTTCTCCCTCTCCTCTGTCGGTCATGTCCTCCCCCACATCTTCTCCCGTTCTCCCTCTCCTCTGTCGGTCATGTCCTCCCCCACATCTCCCCCCGTTCTCCCTCTCCTCTGTCGGTCATGTCCTCCCCCACATCTCCCCCCGTTCTCCCTCTCCTCTGTCGGTCATGTCCTCCCCCACATCTTCTCCCGTTCTCCCTCTCCTCTGTCGGTCATGTCCTCCCCCACATCTCCTCCCGTTCTCCCTCTCCTCTGTCGGTCATGTCCTCCCCCACATCTTCTCTCGTTCTCCCTCTCCTCTGTCGGTCATGTCCTCCCCCACATCTTCTCCCGTTCTCCCTCTCCTCTGTCGGTCATGTCCTCCCCCACATCTCCCCCCGTTCTCCCTCTCCTCTGTCGGTCATGTCCTCCCCACATCTCCCCCCGTTCTCCCTCTCCTCTGTCGGTCATGTCCTCCCCCACATCTCCTCCCGTTCTCCCTCTCCTCTGTCGGTCATGTCCTCCCCCACATCTCCTCCCGTTCTCCCTCTCCTCTGTCGGTCATGTCCTCCCCCACATCTTCTCCCGTTCTCCCTCTCCTCTGTCGGTCATGTCCTCCCCCACATCTTCTCCCGTTCTCCCTCTCCTCTGTCGGTCATGTCCTCCCCCACATCTTCTCCCGTTCTCCCTCTCCTCTGTCGGTCATGTCCTCCCCCACATCTTCTCCCGTTCTCCCTCTCCTCTGTCGGTCATGTCCTCCCCCACATCTTCTCCCGTTCTCCCTCTCCTCTGTCGGTCATGTCCTCCCCCACATCTTCTCCCGTTCTCCCTCTCCTCTGTCGGTCATGTCCTCCCCCACATCTCCTCCCGTTCTCCCTCTCCTCTGTCGGTCATGTCCTCCCCCACATCTTCTCTCGTTCTCCCTCTCCTCTGTCGGTCATGTCCTCCCCCACATCTTCTCCCGTTCTCCCTCTCCTCTGTCGGTCATGTCCTCCCCCACATCTCCCCCCGTTCTCCCTCTCCTCTGTCGGTCATGTCCTCCCCACATCTCCCCCCGTTCTCCCTCTCCTCTGTCGGTCATGTCCTCCCCCACATCTTCTCCCGTTCTCCCTCTCCTCTGTCGGTCATGTCCTCCCCCACATCTTCTCCCGTTCTCCCTCTCCTCTGTCGGTCATGTCCTCCCCCACATCTTCTCCCGTTCTCCCTCTCCTCTGTCGGTCATGTCCTCCCCACATCTCCCCCCGTTCTCCCTCTCCTCTGTCGGTCATGTCCTCCCCACATCTCCTCCCGTTCTCCCTCTCCTCTGTCGGTCATGTCCTCCCCCACATCTTCTCCCGTTCTCCCTCTCCTCTGTCGGTCATGTCCTCCCCCACATCTCCCCCGTTCTCCCTCTCCTCTGTCGGTCATGTCCTCCCCCACATCTTCTCCCGTTCTCCCTCTCCTCTGTCGGTCATGTCCTCCCCCACATCTTCTCCCGTTCTCCCTCTCCTCTGTCGGTCATGTCCTCCCCCACATCTCCTCCCGTTCTCCCTCTCCTCTGTCGGTCATGTCCTCCCCCACATCTTCTCCCGTTCTCCCTCTTCTCTGTCGGTCATGTCCTCCCCACATCTTCTCCCGTTCTCCCTCTCCTCTGTCGGTCATGTCCTCCCCCACCTCTTCTCCCGTTCTCCCTCTCCTCTGTCGGTCATGTCCTCCCCCACATCTTCTCCCGTTCTCCCTCTCCTCTGTCGGTCATGTCCTCCCCACATCTTCTCCCGTTCTCCCTCTCCTCTGTCGGTCATGTCCTCCCCCACATCTTCTCCCGTTCTCCCTCTCCTCTGTCGGTCATGTCCTCCCCCACATCTCCTCCCGTTCTCCCTCTCCTCTGTCGGTCATGTCCTCCCCCACATCTTCTCCCGTTCTCCCTCTCCTCTGTCGGTCATGTCCTCCCCCACATCTTCTCCCGTTCTCCCTCTCCTCTGTCGGTCATGTCCTCCCCCACATCTTCTCCCGTTCTCCCTCTCCTCTGTCGGTCATGTCCTCCCCACATCTCCCCCCGTTCTCCCTCTCCTCTGTCGGTCATGTCCTCCCCACATCTCCTCCCGTTCTCCCTCTCCTCTGTCGGTCATGTCCTCCCCCACATCTTCTCCCGTTCTCCCTCTCCTCTGTCGGTCATGTCCTCCCCCACATCTCCCCCCGTTCTCCCTCTCCTCTGTCGGTCATGTCCTCCCCCACATCTTCTCCCGTTCTCCCTCTCCTCTGTCGGTCATGTCCTCCCCCACATCTTCTCCCGTTCTCCCTCTCCTCTGTCGGTCATGTCCTCCCCCACATCTCCTCCCGTTCTCCCTCTCCTCTGTCGGTCATGTCCTCCCCCACATCTTCTCCCGTTCTCCCTCTTCTCTGTCGGTCATGTCCTCCCCACATCTTCTCCCGTTCTCCCTCTCCTCTGTCGGTCATGTCCTCCCCCACCTCTTCTCCCGTTCTCCCTCTCCTCTGTCGGTCATGTCCTCCCCCACCTCTTCTCCCGTTCTCCCTCTCCTCTGTCGGTCATGTCCTCCCCCACATCTCCCCCCGTTCTCCCTCTCCTCTGTCGGTCATGTCCTCCCCCACATCTTCTCCCGTTCTCCCTCTCCTCTGTCGGTCATGTCCTCCCCCACATCTCCTCCCGTTCTCCCTCTCCTCTGTCGGTCATGTCCTCCCCCACATCTTCTCTCGTTCTCCCTCTCCTCTGTCGGTCATGTCCTCCCCCACATCTTCTCCCGTTCTCCCTCTCCTCTGTCGGTCATGTCCTCCCCCACATCTCCCCCCGTTCTCCCTCTCCTCTGTCGGTCATGTCCTCCCCACATCTCCCCCCGTTCTCCCTCTCCTCTGTCGGTCATGTCCTCCCCCACATCTTCTCCCGTTCTCCCTCTCCTCTGTCGGTCATGTCCTCCCCCACATCTTCTCCCGTTCTCCCTCTCCTCTGTCGGTCATGTCCTCCCCCACATCTTCTCCCGTTCTCCCTCTCCTCTGTCGGTCATGTCCTCCCCACATCTCCCCCCGTTCTCCCTCTCCTCTGTCGGTCATGTCCTCCCCACATCTCCTCCCGTTCTCCCTCTCCTCTGTCGGTCATGTCCTCCCCCACATCTTCTCCCGTTCTCCCTCTCCTCTGTCGGTCATGTCCTCCCCCACATCTCCCCCCGTTCTCCCTCTCCTCTGTCGGTCATGTCCTCCCCCACATCTTCTCCCGTTCTCCCTCTCCTCTGTCGGTCATGTCCTCCCCCACATCTCCTCCCGTTCTCCCTCTCCTCTGTCGGTCATGTCCTCCCCCACATCTTCTCCCGTTCTCCCTCTTCTCTGTCGGTCATGTCCTCCCCACATCTTCTCCCGTTCTCCCTCTCCTCTGTCGGTCATGTCCTCCCCCACCTCTTCTCCCGTTCTCCCTCTCCTCTGTCGGTCATGTCCTCCCCCACATCTTCTCCCGTTCTCCCTCTCCTCTGTCGGTCATGTCCTCCCCCACATCTCCCCCCGTTCTCCCTCTCCTCTGTCGGTCATGTCCTCCCCCACATCTTCTCCCGTTCTCCCTCTCCTCTGTCGGTCATGTCCTCCCCCACATCTTCTCCCGTTCTCCCTCTCCTCTGTCGGTCATGTCCTCCCCCACATCTTCTCCCGTTCTCCCTCTCCTCTGTCGGTCATGTCCTCCCCCACATCTCCTCCCGTTCTCCCTCTCCTCTGTCGGTCATGTCCTCCCCCACATCTTCTCCCGTTCTCCCTCTCCTCTGTCGGTCATGTCCTCCCCCACATCTCCTCCCGTTCTCCCTCTCCTCTGTCGGTCATGTCCTCCCCCACATCTTCTCCCGTTCTCCCTCTCCTCTGTCGGTCATGTCCTCCCCCACATCTTCTCCCGTTCTCCCTCTCCTCTGTCGGTCATGTCCTCCCCCACATCTCCCCCCGTTCTCCCTCTCCTCTGTTGGTCATGTCCTCCCCCACATCTTCTCCCGTTCTCCCTCTCCTCTGTCGGTCATGTCTGACCATAAAAGCTGTAAAAATAAATCTAAAAAAAATATATATATATATACATACAGAAATATACATTAAGTGTACATTTGTAAATGTAAAAGTCCAGGAAGGTAGTACTGTCACCATGTGCTCATTGATGCAGTGAGGCACATTGATGCATTATAAAGTCTGATGGCTGTCGGAATGAAGGACTTCCTGTGCCGTTCAGTACCATACATTTTTTTTTGATTATTATTTCTTTTTTTTTGCCTATGTAAAGTCTATGTTTTACCCTAAAGCACTCTGAGATTTGGTTTCCAAAATGTAGAGTGCACTATAAATCGAATGTATTATTATTACATCTAGGGAGTTTTAGTCTGGCACTGAACGTGCTCCTTTTGTCAGCCAAGTCTGTGTATAGTGGGTGGGAGGGGTTGACACTGATGGCGTGGAGCTTAGCAAGGCTCCTCCTCTCCGCCACCACCGCTAGAGTCCAGCTCCACCCCTACCACGTTACTGGCCATTCTGACCAGCTTATCCAGCCCGTTTGCGTCCCCGACTCTCAGTCCGCTGCCCCAGCAAGTCACAGTGTACAAGAAGGCGCCTGCCACCACCGACTCGTTGAACATCCTCAACATCCTTGTACAGACGTTGAAGGATCTCAGCCTTCTGAGGAAGTAGAGTCGGCTCTGGCCCTTCTTGTAGAGTGCCTCTGCGTGTTTTGACCCATTCAGTTTGTTGTCGATGTGGACTCCGAGGTATTTGTAGACCTCAACCATGTCCACATCGACCCCCCTGATGGAAACGGGGGTCACAGGTGCACTCCTCCTCCTCCCAAGATCCACAACCAGTTCCCGTCACATTTAGTTGCAGGTGGTTTTTATCGCACCATGTGACGAAGTCCATCACCAGTGCCCGGTATTCCTCATCACCGTCCTTAATACATCCCACTATCACAGAGTCATCAGAAAACTTCTAAAGGTGGCAGGACTCTGACCGATAGTGGAAGTCGTTGGTGTAGACGGTGAAGAGGAAGGGAGAGAGGACTGTCCCCTGCGGGGCCCCGGTGCTGCTGACCAGTCTGTCCGACACACAGCTCTGTAGGCGCACACACTGTGGTCTGCCTGTCAGATAGTCAACAACCCAGGACACCAGGGGGGCCTCTACCTGCATCGCCTCCAACTTCTCACCCAGAAGCCCAGGCCGTATGCTATCAAAAGCATTGGAGAAGTAAAAAAACAAGGCAAATACTGCGGCATGCAGGACCTCCAAAAGGCTTTCGACACTGTCAATCACTCCATTCTGAAAGCCATTGGTTTAGAATGATAGTTCATCAGTGAGCTGGATGTAATCCTACCTGGAGGGGAGAGAAGAGATGGTGGAGGTAAACGGTACACTACCGCCCCCCCCACCCCCTCTCCCAGTGAGCTGTGGTGTTTCACAAGGAAGCATACTAGGAGCGCTACTGTTCCTAATTTATGCCAGCAGGGCTGAGTCGTCTGCGAACAGGAACAAGTAGCAGTCACAAGCTGATGACATTTGCATAAATTAGGAACAGTAACGGTCCTAGTATGCTTCCTTGTGGAACCCTGCAGCTCACTGAGAGGGGGGGGGGGGGGGGTAAGTGTACTGTTTACCTCCACCATCTGTTCTCTCCCCTCCATTATGATGTTTCTGCGTAAACAGAATGCCTTGTGGAGGGGGGGGGGGGGGGGGGGTTTGCTCGTCAAAATGAATCGGATGATTTGCAATTTTTTTGCTATGAGGAACAACATACAGTTAAAACGTATACTTACTACAGCTGAAATGAAGATGTGCCATTAGTTGGCAATTTAGGAAGTGAATTTCAATACATGTTTTGAGTGGCGTTTATCCCCTCTCTCACGCAGCAGCAGCAATATCCATGCTGTGTACAATGTAACATCATAGTGAAACAGGGCAATTCCATTTTAAACTTGCCTTCAAAAAGCCCAGGTATCAATCAGACCTCATAAGCACAGTAGTCCTGGGAAATAATATTCACACCTGATGTCACAAGGTATATGGTTCAATCTGTCATGCACTAAGTGGCTTTTCACCATTCAACTTGCTGACATTGTTTTATATTCTTTCTTGCATGCACACATCTACAACTAACAATGCCATTGACCATGTGTTGAATTTTGAAACGATATAAGAGACACTTATTGGATACATCTAATTCATGCACTAAGAGGAGAATCTATGCTTCATGCTGTCGCTGGAGAAGACCGTTAAAGTGTTGCGAGAGACTCTTACGGAGAAGTCAATGCCGATGGTCTCATACTGCCGGTGGATTTTGTCAGCGAGGTCGTCAAAGAGGCGGACAATGGAGGGCTTCTCCAGGGACATGGCCGAGCTGAGGCCCGAGCGGACGATGGCCGGCCACGTCAGGGCGATGCACTCCCAGTCGTGCAGGTTGGCCAGGCACACTCCGCTGTGGTTCCCCAAGAGGCAGTACAAGGCACCCTGGAGGGGTAGAGAGAATGTACAGGGGAGGAAGCAATTCACAAATGTTCAAAGGCTACAATCTGAAATATAGACCCGTCGCATATCACTAAAGGTGATTGATACATTGACAACATTTGGAGGCAATATACAAGGGCAATACTGCTTTAGAAGTGATGGCGAACAAGTCGATGTGGATAATATAACGGTTTATAAGGAACGACATTTTAATGTAAAATTTCAGATGATCATGATTAATCTATAAATGGACTTATTGGATCTCAATTGCCTCTACATATTAATCATGTATCATATAAGCCTGTGTTTGTCATGGAACAAAAGCAGCGGCGTACACCTACTTTGAATTGTTGCTGTGTGACGCTACTGCGGTCCGGTTCCAGAAACTCCAGGACGTGTGGGATGAGGTCTCTGCAGCAGAAGTTGTAAGTTCCCAGCGCACTGAATAGAACACTCTGGGCTCTGCTGCGTACCTGGTGGAATTACAGAAGATATGGTTAACTGGAGAGCACTTTTCTTACATATTTTCTATTTAAAAATACCTTTTTTTATACTTTTATTTATATAGATACAGAATTTGTCAATATAATTTTTTCATATTTCCAGAATTAGGCCTAGCCAAGATGAGGAGCACGTTCAGCCACAGACACACCACAAATCACCCCGGCCAGTCCTTCCTGCCAGAAGCAACCAGGCTCCACAAACATGGGCATGGACTGCTGCCAATAGTTGGAGAACTAACAGCCGGAGAACTTGAGAACTGTTAGGACTGTCTTGATCTCACCTGACTGTAGGTGCTTGTGGACAGCCTCAACAGGTCTTTCATAAGCTCCTGGTGAATGGTTCTGTATTGACATCCTTCCACTGTCAGCTTACGCAACTGATGAATCACAGAAGAAATCCAAAGTTGAAAAAAGTAACAAAATAACAATCCCCCCCACCCCCACAAAGTTTTTTTCTTTTTGTGTTAAAAGCATATGTTTTTACTAGGGATGTCCGATATTATCGGCCTACCGATATTATCGGCCGATATAGGCATTAAAATGTGATATCGGAAAATATCGGTATCCGTTTTAAATTTTTTATTAAATTTTTTTTACATTTCTATAACCTTTATTTACCAAGGCAAGCAAGTAAGAAGAAATTCTGATTTTATTTATTGTCAAAAGTATGCATAATGTTGTGTTAATTCCACAACAAGAGATATGTAATGTTAATTACCTGAAATTATAAAAATTTTGGGGGGGGGGGACCCTGCATATATCGGTATCGGTTGATATCGGTATCGGAAATGAAGAGTTGGACAATATCGGTATATCGGTATCGGTAGCCAATATCGAGCATCCCTAGTTTTTACCTCGTGTTGGAGCATGACTCTGTCTATGAGCAGGGCTCTGATATGCTGCTTTCTTCCATGAAGCTGCAAAGACAATAGAAATATATTAGGAACATTTAACCACACAAAGTTGTGACCTGTGTTTGTGATGGTTCAATTGTCTGCCCTGGCACAGCAACCCTTGGGGGAAACACTGCATTGATTGGTCGTGTTCGGCCTCTTACCCGATTCTCCATGGATTTCTTCACCAGGTTGAAGCTCTTCCAGCGGGAGTCAAACTCGTGCTTGTGAGAGCCTTTGAAGTGCAGCAGGTCACTGATGATCTGTGAATGATGTACAATGTCAAATACAAATGGGGGGGGGGGGCATGGCCATGGTTCTTTACAATTACTAGGAGGCAACATGACTCTGTTGAAATGAATTGGGGACCTAAATCACTTCCTGCCTACCTTGATTATAGAGAAGAGGGACTTGGTGTCGTCTTCCGAGTGCTCCAGAATGTAGTCTGAACAGGGAAGGGGACAGAAACCACATGAAATACGGCAGCGCAGGAGGCCAAGTGATGACGGTTTGAATGAGACAGGAAATTGGTTAAGGGTGGGGTGGTAGGTATGTAGGTAGTTAGTAGTTACAGTGGTACAATCTAGAATGGAATCCACCCTAAGTCATAATTCACATTGTACTATTCCAATGATCTTGGCCATTAAGTAAACATCTATAAAACTTTGGCAACCGTGTCCCTAAGCTGGAAACCCGGGCATCGAGACTTGGATCTGCGATGTCGCCAAGTGACACTTTTTGGAGTTGGTCCATTGGCAGTGAATTAGTGACAGACTTTGTAGGCTCATAGGATTTTAGTTTGAGCTATTAAATCCAATTATTATTATTTTTTATGTACAGTAGGCCTTACAGCTCTAAATCACAACATGGACCAATAACAAGTTGCTCCACTATTCAATGTCTATGGAGCAGCTCCAGGATTTATCTATTAACCCCTCAAGGCCGATGGGCCCGATTCCGCGCCGAGATATATTTCACGTCATAAATAGATCAATACAGTCCGTATTAATTAATGTTGCGCTTCTTTTTCAAATGTAGCGAAGAGTAAAGACCCTAACTCTATCAAAACAGCAGTCAAAGTGTATATTTCCAGGACTACGTTTGTTTACCAATGATTTTAACACATTGACCGCCGGGGGTTGTGCCCATCTTATACCCCTCTCTGCCACCGTTAAAAGCCTATGGAGATGTTTACCTTCTTTGCAGGGCTATAACTTTTTAAATTGTATTGCTATATTGACATTACTATGGCCCATTCAACATCGATTATCTATCGTTCAGGATGTGGAAACGTTATACTTTTTCATTCATACATTGTTGTGTTAATACCTTCGAGAATATAAGTATGTTTTTAATATTTTCTGCTGTAATTCCAAAAACGCATATGATAGATTATCGATTGGCGTTTCTTTCCCATACACGCTATATTAAAAAATTCAACTGTATATGATCGGTATACATTATGCTTCGTCGTGCGTGGAGGAAAGGGGGGGGGGGTCGTTTATAATTCCTTGATCATCAGTAACGGCTTTATGTAGTATGGGTGGATATATTGATCAGATGGTTTGCAAACAAGGAAATGCACAATCGGGTTGAAAATAACGTTACTGTTCTCTTACCGTGCGCCAATGATACTGGAGGAGAAAGATCCCAATTATTCGTCTGCGATCGCCTAGATCCATTTCCAGTTTGTATGGCGCAATAAACACCGAAATCATATCGATTATTGCGTTATGGCAGCGATCCATATGTACTATAGTGTCTGTCAGGAGTCCCGTAGCGAGATGTGACTGCCGGAGGAATTTCCTCGACGCACCGATGACAACATCCGGTTTTGGCGAGAGTGTAACTCGCCCGACCATCCACCAGGCGGCGGTATTGAGCCGTTGCAGTCCCATCTAGGGTCCCGCTAGGGCATCGGGGGTTGGGTGGATGAATTATGAATGCCATGGCGAAAAAATTAAATATTGATCTCAAAAACACTGTACAGCGATGTTGGCGGTCAACGCATGGCGGGCAATAACGCTGAAAAGCGATTTTGGCGACCAATGTGTTAACACTTTGACTGCCGGAAAACGCTTAAAAGCGTAATTCCCGGCCATGCTCAAGTTGCCGGAGGACGCTTTACAGCGTCCTTATATCAATATTTCAAAAATCTGCGATCGGATTCATATTTCCCCTCCGCTGGCCTGAGATCCACCAGGAGGACCCACTGAGCTCTCTGGCGGTTCAGGAGCGCCATCTGGTGGCCGATCGGCGCAATCGCCAAACAGGAAGTGCTATGGAGGTTGTGCTGGTCGGCCGTATTACTTCCGGGCACTCTGTTTGGCTACCGGGACTCGATCTCGACACAATACATAGCGATCGATTGCCAATAACTCGATAAACAACATGATTTGGACGTATATACCATTATACAAGCTGGAAATGGACCGGGTAAATCTACATCCCATAATGATAAAATTTCTACTCTACGATGATCGCCCAATGGCGCGCGGAGACTGGGGTGAGTTTTAGCGTGTAAAATTACCGTCTTCGATACCAACTGCTATGATCAACATTTGACCCACATTAGATGATTGGTATAACGCTGCCCACGGAATTATAAACGCCCCCTAGCCCATCCGGTCAACATCAGATGATGTGTAGTAACTAGAAGTACGTCTAGTTGGAATTTTTTATATCGCGCTGATTGCCATAAAACTGTATTGCATCATCAATATAATGCATTTGGGGCTATAGATCACGTTCTGGAGAAAGCTGCAGAAAGAGATGAAAACATACTTATACATTAGACCATACTTTACTATGAATATGTGAATGAAAAAGTTTAACGTTGCTACACAATGAACAATACATATAGGACTTTGAATGGGCCCTAATAATGGCAATGTAGCAATAGAATTTAAAAAGTTATAGCCATGCAAAGAAGGGGTACTTCTCCATAGACAAATAGAGCCGGCAACCTATGGTATATCATGAATTTAACCCATGGCAACCAAAGTGTTAAGTGTTATTAGCAAAATAAGAGTTTATAAAAAATCTCTGCGAATTGCATCGGAAACCGGATGATTTACACGCGAGGAGACCCATTCTCCTTTGGTTCATTACAATTTACTCAAGCATAGTAACCGACACAATATTTCAGATTTTTAGATACCAAGAACATGCAAATGGCCTTGTAGAAGTGGAGAAATCTTCCATTTACTTGGGTATGTACTAGGGCTGAGCCCAAACGTTCTGACCTTCGTTCATTACGTTGGCATTCGAATTCGAAATCAACATTTGAATTTTTTTTGAAGTTTATATATATAGTTTACTCGTTATTGGGCGCCATGCGTTGAACGCCAACAACGAGTAAACTCGTTATTTGGTCAGTTTTTTTTTGTTTTTTTTTGTAATATTCTATTCAATGTCACGGACCTGTATGTTGCTGTTAAAAGGCATACTGGGACCCCAAAGGTGCAGTACCGGCCAGATCCGGCTAGGTGGCAGTATCAAGAGTGCAGTAAACCCTGTTCCAGACCGTGTGTTACCGTACTTTTCGCACTATAAGCCGCACCTGACTATAAGCCGCAGCAGCTAAATTGAATGATGTGTACATATATAAGCCGCACTGGACTATAAGCCGCAGGTGTTTTAATGTTTAATTACCATATGTAATTAGCATTGGGACACAATACTGTCGGACAAATAACAAGAATTAACTCATTTACAAGTTGTATTAAGTTTAGCAAATAAGGGAACAGATAAATAACATTTCAATGCAGTCAAAAAAGCAATATTTAGATTTTTACATTTTCGGGTTTGGTCAAGTCACATAAGCCGCACCGTTATATAAGCCGCATGGTCGAAAAATGGGGGGAAAAGCCGCGGCTTATAGTCCGAAAAGTACGGGCGTACTTTTCGCACTATAAGCCGCACCTGACTATAAGCCGCAGCAGCTAAATTGAATGATGTGTACATATATAAGCCGCACTGGACTATAAGCCGCATGTGTTTTAATGTTTAATTACCATATGTAAGGAGTGGAGCCTGCAGCTTAATTTGACTCAACACAGGAAACCTCACCCGGCCCGGACATGGAAAGGATTGACAGATTGATTGCTCTTTCTCGATTCTGTGGGTGGTGGTGCATGGCCGTTCTTATATTGAGCTTTAAGTTCCCACCTCTACAGAGAATGACTCCCACCTCTACAGAGAATGACTCCCATTGGGACACAATATTGTCGGACATATAACAAGAATTAACTCATTTACAAGTTGTATTAAGCAAATAAGGGAACAGATAAATAACATTTCAATGCAGTAAAAAAAGCAATATTTCGATTTTCGGGTTTTACCCACATATAAGCCGCACCGTTATATAAGCCGCAGGGTCGAAAAATGGGGGAAAAAGCCGCGGCTTATAGTCCGAAAAGTACGGTATTTATTGTTAACTTTTGTCAGACACAGCCACAATGTACGAAGGGGTAGCACTAGAACTAGCAAACTCTTCCACACAACTCATACAATGCAAGGGGCATTGAGAACATAATAACTAACATTCTCACATAGCAAGTGAGAAAATTAAGAACTGTATTTCAGCAAATGTACTTAATTCTCTCTCTCACACACAGCAAGCAATTGTCACACAAACACACAACCCACACCCAGTAAATAATTCAGGCTGGGAAATATAGTGTGAAATATAGCCCCAGTCAGGCCACTTTCTAAGTGGGGGTCCCCCACCAGGAATTATTTTGTTACAAAGACTTAATTTCCTGCATTCTGGTGCAGGAATTTTTTTATTTGTACCCTTTAAATGCCAGTGTTTGTGATGGGCATTACAAATTATTAAAAAAAAATAAAAAAATAACACATATTCAATACATTTTCGAATTGTAACCCTTTAAATGCCAGTTTGTGTGATGGCATCACAAATTATTGTTAAAAAAACACAAGTAAAATATTTTCAATATATCAAATGCAAAGTAAATTTTTCTGGGGGGGGGGGGGGTTATTACAGGCTAGGCATGTGTCAATGATTAGCAACAACACAGATTTTGATGCATTTTAATTTTTTTGGAATGTCAGATTTAACAACAACTCTTTTCAGAAAAGTGGGAGTATTTCATTTTTTATCTGACATTACAAAAAAATCTAAAAATAAAAATGGTTATGATTCAGGGCTGAAGTTGAATAAAAGATGTATGACTGTTTAGACTGCATTACTCTCTGTCACAGTGATCTCCTGGTTGTTCCCCACCTAGGTTATCTAACTATCGCGCCGCCGCAACTAGAAACACTGGCCTGGCCTGCTTCTAAGTTCAGTGGCCTGACTGCAAAAAAAGAATTATATTTTTAATTTATTTTTGTAATTTTTTTTTCTTTTCTTTTTCTAATTATAATAAAAAAAAATATTAACACTTTGATTGCCAGCGTGGCGTGCACTATTTATCGTTGAATGCCACCACACACGGGGGACACGCTGATATATAGGTCAAAACAGATCCGATTACCCCAAGACTGGTAAAATAAATTGCTTACCTCAGATCAGATGTTATCCAAAAAGATTATTCCAATTCCTGATCGCCATTCCAAGTATCGATCGCGTTTATTGATTCAGCGTTGGGTACTGGAAACACATATTCCACGCTGTTCTGCGGCTCGGCGATCAACCTGGGTCTCTTCAGATGCCTCGCCGGAGAAGTAACATGGGGGGGGGGGGGGGGTCCAGCCTCCTCATCAGTCTAAACCAATGGGGTGCAGTTACACAGGGAGAGACGGTATTTTCCCAATTGAGCTCAGAGAGAGTCTGCAACACTAGCGTGAGGCTCGATTGATGAAATATGAATTCAAATCGCTAATAAATAAAAAATACGACAAACAAACGCTTGAACTAACGACAAAACGCGTCCGTGGCACTCAAAGTGTTAAAAACAAAGGTTCGAACGTCCGTTCGAAAAACCCTGACGAAGTTCGAAGCCCAAAAACAGGCTTCAGGGACAGCCCTATTATGTACTTTTAGACACACCTTAATGCCTCAGCTTAATGACAACTGGCCTAAAAATAGTCAAATATATATATTATATCAAACTTGAGTGCCATATTAACACTTTGAATGCCCATCACGAGATATCTCGGGTTATCAGCCCGCCCCCTGAATGCCCATCACGAGATTTTTTTTTTATTTTTTTTTATTAGCGATCTGAATTCATATTTCATCAACCGAGTCTACCGTTGGTAAGCCTGCCCCACCAGGCGCTCAGATGTGAAAAAAGCGCCCCCTATCGTCTCCCAGATGGTAATGCACCCTTTTGGATTGGACTCAATGAAAATGGATGAGAAAAAAAACCTCCGGAATCCACATTTTACTTCTCACTTTTTGGAATGGCGATCAGGAATTGGAATAATCCATTTGGATACCATCTGATCTCAGGTAAGGAATCTATTTGACCAGTCTTAGGATAATCAGACCTGTTTTCACGGAGACATAAGCTTTTCCCCTATATGTGATATGGCTGTTTTGACTGTGCGAGTGATCAGGAACTAAGAGAATCGATTTACAGCTTGCGGCACCAGCGTGCATACGTACACATATACTATCAATAAGCTAGCGTTTATTTGAAAACGATTCATAAATAGGCAGAAAAATTACAACGTTCTAGAATATTACAGTATCAGGGCGTTTATCAGGGATTCTTTTTTCCCCCTTGAAAACGAGGGCTTTTCAAAATGCTATCAAACGGAAATGAACCGATAAAAAAACAATCCGCTTCGACAATGTTGACTGGAAATGAGTCATTGATAAGCGACGGTCAGACTAGACACATAGCCATAATTTAAAACATAGATTAGGCGATATTAACGTTAACATTGAAGTGGATGGTGGGCATTCAAGCACTAAATGTGCGCCCCCTGCTGGGCACTGAAAGTGTTAAGCATCCATCAACATTTCAATTGAAAATATTATTAATAACATTACTAACTATTATAAAACCCAGCAAAAAAACTGCTAATTTGGCTGTTTGGCAAACAATTTCTTAGCATTGTTTGGGATATAATTGGTATCACAGAATTAATTGTGTCATTTTGGTAATACTGTAGGAGCCAATTTAAGAATTGGTTATGTCCTATATTCATGTTTTGATATTTGAATTTGATACGTTTAATAGTCTATAGTTTAAAAAGATTTGTCATGATTTGATAAGACTTTGTTTGTTTAAAAAGAGACAATGAGACAGTATGTGATAAAAGATTTTATTTTGATTGACCGGAAATGTCATGCGACTACTTATATCAGCTGGGTAGAAGACAGCTGGAGTTGTGAAAGAAATCAGCGTAGATAGTAGGGTCATATTTTTTGACCGTGCGACGAGTGATTTGACATGTTATGTTTTTCTTTTATTTATTAAATTGTAAACTATACACGTGGTCCTGTCGTTCGCGTTCAAGACTCCCGTTATTCACCTACTTCAAGGGTGTTCGAAACTCAGATGTTTGGATATTACACCTACAAATACATTTACAAAAATGTAAATGACAATAATTAAAATTAGGTTTGAAACTCATTTCTAATACTTATTATTATGTACATAAGACCTTAAATTACATAGTTAGAAGCGGTCCACATATTAACAAATCAAAATAGAGCTGTAAGGTATTTTAGAAATAATGTGTGAATTCTATTTTAGGACTGAAGGGACACTTACGCAGCAGCTGCCTCATCACACCACAGATAGCATCTCTGTAATTCTCTCTGGACTCATCTGTAGACGGAGAGAGAGAATAGAATCACTGCGAGACTGCAGTTAGTCACAACCCTACAAACTAGACCTGGACAATATAGAAAGGAATGCACTTAGGTACTAATACTATGACTAATCACACATTAAGTAATCCATCTGATGTTCACACTGGACTGCATGGGAAAGTGTGGTACAGTATCAATGAAGCACATTTTCATTCTCAAATATCTCAGAATTTTTTTTGTGAGAAATCTGACTTGATATTTCGTTTTAATCATTAATTTGTACAATTACATTTTGTATTATAAACATACAATATGATCACATAGACATTTGGTATATTGTTGAACCCTACTACAAACGGCAACACCTTTTTATACAAACACTGAACACAATTAACAATAAAGACCTCACCATACTGCATTCCTGTGTAGAGTCTCGTCTCATCCAGATTGACCATACTATGGACCCTGTAGGGGTGGGGGGGGACAGCAGAATGTGAAAAACCTTAGACATAGACGACTTGGAAACCATCCCAATTAGTATGGGTTCTAAAGCTTTGTATGGAGATTAATTACAAAATCACCCTCAAAACCTGCTTTTAACTAAATGCAGCCCCACATTTTAATTGAGAGGCTTGACTCTAATCTCCCACACCAGCTTCTCATGCTGATTCTAAATGTCCTCACTAAGAGGGTCCAGCAGGTCTTTGTCAATGGACAGATGTCCAACATGTCTATTTCTAACACTGGCTCCCCCCAAGGTTGCGTGTCGTCTCCCCTCTTATTTATTATGTATACGGACAGGTGCAGATCGCTTCACGACCACAGGCATCTGGTTATGTTTTCATATGACACTGTCCTTGTATCCCTACTGCAGCGCTCCGAGACTGATCATGGATCTGTACTTCACGACTTTGTGAAATGGTGTGATGAGAATTACTTGGACCTCAACGTCTCTAAGACTAAGGATATGATAATTGACTTCAGACACAACTCCGATCATCAAGTCAGTGTAATTCACGACGAGGATGTCCAGATTGTTGAATCCTACAAATATCTGGGAACTGTGTTTGATTGTAAACTGAAGTTCAACTTAAATATAGAGTCCATTGTCAAAATAGGTCAGCAGAGGATCTACTTGTTGAGAAAGCTGAACTCTTTTATTGTTAGTGTGAAGATCCTGAGCACTTTTTATGGTTCTTTTATTGAAAGCCTCTTAACTTTTTCTTTTATCTGCTGGTTCAGTGGCCTATCTATTAAAGATAAGAACAGCCTACAGAATATTGTTAGAGTGTGCTCCAAAATAATTGGAGTCAAACAGAGAGAGCTATGTTCTCTCTGGACGGACCAGGTGGTCAAGAAGGGGACGAGCATCAGAAATCAATCTCTCTATGCTCCGTCTCAGCAGTTTTCGCTGTTGCCTTCTGGCCGCCGTTATGACGTTCCGTTGAGTAGGACCAACCGTTGCGCTAAATCTTTTGTCCCCTCGGCTATCACACTTTTAAAACACAGACAGTAGTCACTTTAAGTAGCCTTTTACACCTAGTTGTCTGTTTTTACTTTTACTTTAACTGGACTGTGTATAGCATGGAATGTTGTTGCTGTGTTGTCGTTGAGATGTTTTTGTTTTTGTTACTCGTGCAAAGCTACAATATGAATTGCCCCACGTGGGATCAATAAAGTTGTCTGAATCTGGGGGGGGGGGGGGTCTCTGCTACCCAATTTTTGGACAGCTGTTATACAGAACTAACGGCTCATTCGCGCCAGGGCTCTCAAAACATTTGACAAACTATAATTTGACAGAAATTATGCATTTTTTACAGAATTACGTTGCAGTGTCATAGCAGTCGGGAGCTTGGCATCTTTTGTTACCATAGGTATGACGGAAGGTTTGACCAAAGCAGAAATGATAAACGCTGTGAGACATAAAGAGGCCATTAGAGTGATATCTCCCTGTTTTCATATGTTATTGCATATTCCTCTACAAGAGTTCATGAATAGTCAATCATAAACACAGTCAACTCATTTAATTGACTTTTGCTTTGAATGCCTGGTCTCAAAATGTTATTTCTGACACACCTGTGAGGAGACATAGGAGAGAAGGGCCAGGTAATACATTACATGGTGTGTCCAGGATCTTACTTATCAATATGTCAATTTGCAATTATTGCTAATGAGAGCCTGCGGAGAGTACGCCTAAATGCCCATTGACCTATCTCAAGCCTGCCTTCTTTTCATGATCCTCCAGTCACAACCGGTGCTTCCGGGATCAAGAAGAAGAGGCTGATGCGGGAGACAATTGTGCCCGTCAATCCCAAGGGCCCTGCTCCTGAACATCTATGGAGGTGTGTGTGTGTGTGTGTTCATGTGCAAAAGTGAAAAAAAAATCTTTTATTAAAAGTTAAATATCACTTGAACTCTTATTTTCAAAGAAGTAATATGCTCCATACATAGTATGTATGTATGCATGTATATATATATATATATATATATATATATATATAAACGGTGTGGATGCTAGAGCTTACAGTTCAGGGATGGGCACTCCTTTCAGGGGGGGCAACAGACTCCCTGCTCCCAGTAGACCGTGCTGAACAATGGCCAGGCTCTGTAGGACATCATCTCTGGGGGGGAAACAAAAACCCACAAAAGAATCAGACAATAATAATAATAATAATAATAATAATAATAATAATAATAATAATAATAATAATAATAATAATAATAATAATAATAATAATACATCTATTTTATATAGCGCTTTTCCAGGTGCTCAAAGACGCTTTACATGGGCAGGAGAGACAAACTATAGCAAAACAAAAAACAGAACAAAAATAATACATGACAAAATAAAATAAAACCGAGAGAATTAGAGGTCAAAAGCAAGATTGAAAAGGTGAGTTTTGAGGGCTGATTTAAACGATGTCAGGGTGTTTGCATCACGGATATGGCTGGGGAGGGCATTCCAGAGGGAGGGGGCAGCAGCAGCAAAGGCCCTGTCGCCCCAGGTCCGGAGCCTGGTCGTGGGAGGTGTTAGGAGGTTGGCATCTGCAGACCTAAGGCGACGGGTGGGCGTGTGACGGTGGAGGAGGTCGGACAGGTAGGGAGGGGCAAGGTTGTTGAGGGCTTTAAATGTGATAAGTACCTAGTATTTTAAAATGTATCCTGTATTTGATTGGAAGCCAGTGGAGGTCGTGGAGGACAGGGGTGATGTGATCAGAGCGACGGGGGGAGGTGAGCATGCGGGCAGCAGAGTTTGACATATTGGAGTTTATTGAGAATAGTGTTTGGTGAGCCGTAGAGGATGCTGTTGCAGTAATCTAGTCTTGATGATATGAATGCATGAACCAGTGTTTCAGCAGCGGAGAGTGATAGGGAGGGGCGAAGACGAGCAATGTTCCGGAGGTGGTAGAAGGCCGATTTGGTTATGTGGTTCACATGGCGGAGGAAAGAAAGGGTGGAGTCCAGGATGATGCCAAGGTTACGGACGTGAGTGGAGGGGGTGACAATGGTACCATCAATATTTAGGGTGAAATCCTGGGTGTGGCTGGTGAGGGATTTTGGACCGATAGATGATTTCTGATTTATTGCAGTTTAATTTGAGAAAGTTATTTATTTATATATATACAATATATACAATAATCTAAAACAATACTTTTACACAACCAAACCAACCAAGCTTGGCAAGATGCAGGCTAATTCTCACCGTTTTGAAAAACCCAATCTCTTTTCAGTGTGTGTAAAATTGTTATTCATGCTTCCAAAAGTGGTTTGTCTGAGGGAAAAGTGGTGTTCACCATTTGATATTCGGTAGGTCGACTTTTTTGTGGTGTGCTAAGGACTGCAGGTGAAATGTTTCATCTTCCTCCAGTGAACCTAAAAGCCGCCAACCAAATAATATTTTTTTTTTAAACAATGTTTTTATTGTACATTTTTTCTTTTACGCAAACATACATATATACAAACAGCACATGACAAAAATAAAAAAGACATCCTTCAATCCTCTCCCTTCCCTAATTACAACACAATTGACCTTTCCGCAGACATATTACCATAGAAACAATTATTGTTAATGCTTAATTGTTAATCGTTAAAGGGGAACTATTTTATAAATGGCCTTCCTCAGTGTCCAGTACCGTCCCCCAGCTATGTGGATTCATATCTACAGGCTCCACGTATCCGACTCTCAATGTCCAAGATTCCTCAACCACCTAATAATGTGGCAGTCGGTGTGGCATTTGGCCCCATGCCACACAGTGGTAGGAGCCCAGCCTTAAAATGTCCCAAGATCCTGAGGTAGAACAATGCTGCTTTTCAGTACCTGATTAGAAATATAGAACAATGATCCTCCTACTTTCCTTTTTTTCCAAACCTTTCAGAGGTGTTCCATAGACTCACAGGAACTGTGTAAAAGTTCCAACACCGTGAAAGAAACAGCAAAATAGCTCTCCTTTAAATTACCTACAAGAAATCACGGAAATATCAGCACAAAAATAAAAATAAAAAATAAACCAATATAAAAATACAATACAAGATACACTAATAAAATAACATAAAATGAATTAAAATAAATAAATAAATAAAAGATAAAAATAAACAACTGTCAGCTTTAAAGGGGAACTATTTTACTATTTCTTTCACTATTTGGGCACTTTTACACAATTCCTGAGTCTATGGAACACCTCTGTAATATATATATTTTTTTTTATTCATTGTTTTGTATTTCTAATCAAGTCCTCAAAAACAGCATTTTTCTACCTCAAGATCTCGAGCTGTTTTGAGCCTGGGCTCCTAAACCACTGTGCAGCGTCGTCTTCGCCTGAACATTAACATGCAGCAGTGTCTTTATGACATCACATATAGGCACATTTTCAAATGACTCAGTTCAGTGAGGGTGAATATTGTGAGAGGAGAATTGGAAGAATGCGCCAATATGAGAATTTTGAGACATAGATCATATTAATATAAGTTCACATAGCTAGGAAACAATGCTAAACACTCAAAAAGGCCATTTATAAGATAGTTCCCCTTTAACACTTTGATCAAGCTCTTGTACCGGATCTCCTCTCTGGTAAACAAGAATACCCTGAAGACTCTGGCAGGAGCACTCATTCAAGGGTACTATGACTATGCGTGCACCTCATGGTACCAAAGCACCTCAAAGGCGCTTAAAACAAAATTACAAACATCACAAAACAAACTGGTCAGACTACTACTTGACCTGAACCTCAGAACCCACCTCACCCCTGCCCACTTTGACAACCTAGGATGGCTTAGAGTAGAGGACAGAGTACAGCAACTTGCAATGGGCCTGGTCTACAAGATACACTATACGACCGGGGTGCCCATGTACATGTCAAAATACTTCCCAAAGGTCAGTGAATACCACAACCACTACACCAGAGGAAGCTCAACAAATCATGTTAAACCCAGATTCGGCTCAAACAAGGGACTAAACACGTTTCGCAATTATGCCACAACAATGTGGAATGCCCTACCCAAAGCTGTAAAGGAATGTGAATCCCTGCCTACATTCAAAACCGCTCTTAAAGAGCACCTACGGGAGGCTGCAATTCTAAACTGGCCACCGTAAATGCCCAAAACCCCCACCACCTCCTAATAGACAGTCTCCTCCCCACCGCATGTATATATTCCCTCCCCGCCGTATGTATATTTCTCTCCCACCCACCCACCCCCCCCCCCCTCCTAATGTACAGTCCCCTCCCCATCATATGTATATACTCTGTCAGGATCTAGGGGTAACAGTACTGTATATTTGAATACCGTTTATGTAACAAATGTATCAGTACTAAATACCTATATGTCCCTATGCCATAAATGTCATGTATGTTGTGTATGTCATAAATGTCTATATGAATTGAAAATGGGGGACCCTGATGGAAACAAGACAAACGTCTTTCTCAGGTCTGCATCCCCTTAACAATTGTATGTATTGAGCCGTACTGTATTGTACCCATTCTGCAATCTGTTAAATAAAGTTTTCATTCATTCATCGCCATGGTTAAATTCATAATTTACCATCCCTAGCCAGCTCTATTTGTCTATGGAGAAGTTCCCCTTCTTTGCAGGGCTATAACTTTTTAAATTCTATTGCTAAATTGACATTATTATGGCCCATTCAATGTCCTATATCTATCGATTATCTATCGTTCAGGATGTAGCAACGTTATACTTTTTCATTCACATATTCATACTAAAATACGGTCTAAAGTATAAGTATGTTTTTATCGTTTTCTGCAGCTTTCTCCAGAACTTGATTTATAGCCCCAAATGCATTATATTGATGGTCAAATACAGTTTGGTAGCGATCGGTGCCAGATAAAAAATTTCAACTGGAGGTACTTCTAGAAGTTACTACGTATGATCTGATGTTGACCGGATGGGCGGGGGGTCGTTTATAATTCCGTGGGCAACGTTATATCATTCATCTAGTGTGGGTCATATGATCATCAGAGCAGTTAGTATAGCAGACATTAGAAAATAACGCTGAAACTCACCGTATCTTCCTCGCGCCGTTGGGGGATGAGCGTGGAATCGATTTTTTTCTATTATGGGATGTTGAAATATCCGATCCATTTCCAGGTTGTATAATAGTATATATGTCCAAATCATGTTGTTTATCGAGTTATGTGCACCGATCGGTGTTCACTGTGTCAAGATGGAGTCCTGCTAATGATAGCGAGTGCCCGGACGAAATATGGGTGAGCACCACTTCATCCACATGACTTCCTGTTGGGCGATCTGCCGATCGGCCACCAGATGGCGCTCTTGAACCGTTAGAGAGTTGAGTGGAGCTCAGCAGTATATCTCAGGTCCCCGGGAGAGAAATATGATTGCGATCACAGATTTTTGAAATATTGATATCAAAGACGTGTTACGGCGTCTTCGGCAGAATGAGCATGGCGGGCAATGACGAGTTTCGGCGTTTCCGGCGATTAAAGTGTTAAGTACCTGGGGGTCCACATCTCAGAGGATCTGACATGGACAACACACATAGACTCAGTCGTAAAAAAGGCAAAGCAGCGCCTCTACCACCTGAGACAGTTAAGGAAGTTCAGAGTATCTGGGAAGATACTCCAGTCCTTCTACTCCGGAGCTGTAGAGAGCATCTTGACTGGAAACATCACTGCCTGGTATGGAAACAGCACGGCACAGGACAAGAAGGCCCTACAGAGAGTGGCGCGCTCAGCCGAGCGTACCACGGGTATTGCACTACCTCCCCTGCAGGTTCTATACAACAAGAGGTGCAAATTCAGAGCCTGCAGAATAATGAAAGACCCTCACCACCCCAACAACAGCCTGTTCCAGCTGCTGAGGTCAGGCAGACACCTGCGAACCCCAGCTACTAGGACAGAGAGACTTCGGCTCAGCTTCTTCCCCCAGGCCATCAGAGCCTTGAACACTGAACTCTCCACACACAAGCACACATTAGCACACACACGACACGCACGCTGTACACGCTCGCACACTAGCAGCCACTTTAACATGAGCAAGCACACGCCCACACTTATGGCCACTAAGGAAGGGTCACTTTAAAAATAGTATAGTAACAGTAACAGTGTATATGCACTACCAAAGGACCTAGCATGTCCTCCATGCTCTGTAAATAACTTATGTACAAATACCGATATGCCCTACTATGTTACCTGTTTATTGCACAATGTTGTTTTATTGGATTCTATCATATGTTGTTACTACTGTATTGCACATTGTTGCGGGCAAGACCACCCGCATTTCATTGTATACTTGTATGCCGTGACAAATAAAACTCTTGACTTGACTGTCCTTCGGCTTCTCTACCTCCATCCACTTTTCTTCTTTATTTATTTTTTCTTCCCCTAAACCTTTCTCCCATTTTCCCTTTCCTCTCCCTTACCTTTCATGTTTCCCATCTCTCTCCTTTCAGATTCTTACATTTTCCAGGAAGTGTATAAACGATGTCCATGTCCTTTCAAACTGCTCTGTTTTTCCCTTCTGTATGTATGTTCGTTTCTCCATTGCTAAGTTTTCTGACACTTCCTTTAACCACTGTTTAGCTCCTGGTCTCTGTATCTCCTTCCAGTTCAAAGCTATCACTCTCTTGGCCAAACAAACAAAAATTAATCAATTTCCTCTTTCTAATATAAGCTGGGAACTTCTCCGGGTATAAGTGTAGTATACATAACTTAGGATCGGTCGGGATTTCTATCTCCGTCATCTCCGATATGAGTTCCAATATCTCCTTCCAATATTCCTGTATCTTCTCACATTCCCACATACAGTGGTACAGGGTCCCCACCTCTACCCCACACCTAGTACATTCATCCGGGATCATGGGATAAAACTTGTGTAATTTCTCTGGTGTTATATATACTCTATGTATCCACTTATATTGTAGGAGTTTACATCTGGTATTGATTGAAAGTGTCTGTGACATCTCACATGCTTGTTCCCAGTCCTCTTCTGCTATTTCTACCCCCATGCCCGCAAACTGCTCAAAGAGCTCTCTTCCGATCCTGATAACAACACATCATAAAACTTGGATAATTGTCCTCTTCCCACCATATTGTTCCTCGTAAGTCTTTCTATTATGGAGGTGGGTGGTTCCTCTGTGCCCCCGTTCTTTGAGACTACGTAGCTCCTGATTTGAAAGTATTTAAATCTATGTGATCTTGGGATTTCAAATGTGCTTACTATCTGTTCGAATGTCATCAATTCTCCCTCTAAGTATACGTTTTTAATCTTACCCAAACCTCTTTCTGCCCAATTTTTGAATCCCCCATCATTCCTTCCCGGTTTAAATTCCTCATTCCCCCAGATTGGTGTATACCCCGATAACTTATCTCTTCTACCTAAGTGTAAGTGCGCCTTGTGCCAGATCCTTACTGTGATGAATATCGTGAATGTTGTGAATATATATATGCGTCTAGTGTTATCTTTGTCTCTTCTTTTTCTATCTCCATCCAAGCCGGTATATCTGCATGTTGAAAGTAGAACATTGCTGTCATGAGCTGTGCCGCCCAGTAATAAAGCCTCATATCTGGAAGTCTAAGCCCTCCTCTGTCATACAGGAGGTAAAGGAGTGTCAGTCTCAACCTGGGTTTTTTATTGTTCCATATGAAACGTGTGAACATCGTTTTCAATCTCAGAAAGAACGTTTCCGGTAAGGGCATTGGGATTGACTGGAATAGGTAAAGGAATTTAGGCAATATAATCATTTTAATAATATTCACTCTGCCTATCATTGATATTGGTAATTTGCTCCATCTTTCAAGGCTATTTTCTACATCTGTCATTATTGGATCGTAATTACTTCGTACTAAGTCTTTAATCTCCGGGGTTATCTTTATCCCCAAGTACGTAAACCCCTTGGGGGTGCTCGCGAACTGCGTGTGCACCGGCGCTTTTTCCCTTTCTCTTTTATTAAGTGCGCTTTTATTTGTATTCGTTCTATATCCTGAAAATACTCCAAATTTCTCTAGTATTTCGTTAGCATTTCTAATTGAGGTATCCAATTTTGTTAAGTATAGTATTATATCGTCCGCGAAAAGCGATAGGCGATGCTCCATTCCCCCTATTCTCATCCCTGTGATTCCCGGGTCCTGCCTAATCGTCATCGCTAATGGTTCGATTGCGAATAAAAATAGCAACGGAGAAATCGGACATCCCTGTCTGGTAGATCTCTGTAGTTTAAACGGTGTCGATATTTGGTTGTTTGTAGTTATTTCGACCATTGGGTCTGTGTATAGAATCCTGATCCACTTTATATATCCTTCCCCAAACCCGAACCTTTTAAGTGTTTCAAACAGGTATCCCCACTCAATCCTGTCAAATGCCTTTTCGGCGTCTAATGACAGAACTGCATGGTCTTTTTCGTTTTTCTTAGTGTGAAGAACATTTAGTAATCTCCTAATGTTATGAAATCCCTGTCTTCCCAATACAAATCCGTTCTGGTCATTTTTTATCAGATGTGGAATCGACTTCTCTATGAGTCTAGCTAGCGCCTTACATAAAATCTTCGTATCACAGGACATGAGGGACACAGGACGATATGAAGTTGTGTCTGAGGGTGGCTTTCCCGGTTTCTTAAGTACCGAAATCATCGCCGATCTTAAGGATGGAGGCAAAGTCCCCTCCTCATATGCTTCATTGAACATTTCCAGTAGGTGGGGTAGCAGTTTCCCTGTGAATCTCTTGTATATTTCTGTTGGTATCCCATCTGGGCCCGCCACCTTCCCGCTATTCATAACCGTAAGCGCCTCGTTTAATTCTTCTATTGTTAGCTCTTGGTCAAACTGTTTCTGTTCCTCCTCCGTTATTTTTGGGAATTCTAACTTGTCCAGGAATTCATTTTGTTGTTCTGTGTCCTTTGGGTATTCTGATTTATATAATTTTTCATAATATTCTTTAAAGGCGTTATTTATTTCTATTGGGTCATTCGTTTCCACCCCATTCCCTAATTTGATCGTATTTATCATCCTTTCCGTTTGTGCCTTTCTAATTCTCCATGCCAGTATCTTGCCTGCTTTTTCCCCTTGGTCGTAGTATGATTGTTTTAGCCACTGTAAGTCCGATGTTATCTTTGTAGTGGCTTATGCTTGTACTGGGCCTTTAATACCCGTAGTTCTCTCTGCTTTGCTGGGTCTTCTCCCTTATATAGCTGTTCTTCCACTTCTTTTACCCGTCTTTCTATGTCCTCCATTTGCTTATAGTGTTCCTTAGACTTATGTTTAGTATAGCTTATCATCTCTCCCCTTATATACACCTTAAATGCCTCCCATCTCATCGTTGCACTTGTCTGGTCTGTATTTATGGAGAAGTACATGTCTATTTTTTCATCTATAAAAGTCATACATTTCGGGTTGTTGAGCCACTTGGTTTGGAGTCTGAATCTAGGGGGTGCCTTCGCTATTTCCGGCATGTTCATAGTTAACGTCATCGAAGAATGGTCAGACAGTAATCTACTGTCATATTCACTTCCTGTAAATTTAGATATCAAGCTTGTCGAAACTAAAAAATAGTCTATTCTAGAGAACGATGGCCTACTTAGTCATTTTGAAGCGCACGAATATTCCCTCTTGCCTGGGTTTAGTTTTCTCCATATCTCAACCAAGTCGAGGTCTCTCATAAACGTATCTATCACTTTCCTTGTTCTTCCGTGGGAGGTATCCACTCCCCCTGATTTATCTATTTCCGGCCTCCTCACGCAGTTAAAGTCTCCCCCCATGATGAACTGGCCCGTGAGATATGCCATTTTCATAAACAGTTCTTGAAAAAACAGCGGGTCATCATTGTTTGGTCCATATATATTTACTAGGTTCACCTGCGTGGAGACTATAGTACCGCTTAATATTATAAATCTCCCTCCCGGGTCTACAATTTTATTTCTTAAAGTAAATGGTATCGACTTGTCTATTAGTATCATTACTCCTCTAGCTTGTGAGTTGAATGGCGCCGAGTATACCTGTCCCTTCCATCTATTCTCGACCCTCTTGAGATCTTCCCCAGTGCTGTGTGTTTCCTGTAAATACACTATTTTTGCTCCTGATCGTTTTATCTTCCCTAGAATCTGTTTTAGCTTAATAATGTGGCTCATCCCCCTCACGTTCCAGCTCATATATTTTATTTCGTTTCTTCTCATCCTTATGTCCTATGTTGCCCATTCTCTTCTTGCCCTCCTCCCCCCTCTCTCCTCTATGTTTTGTGATGTGGTGATCCAGCCGAAGTGTCCTGTAATAAATAAAAAAAGAGAAAAAACACAAGTACCCCCAAACCCCACATATAAAGCTAACGTCCCCCCTATTGGGCACGGACCTCTGACCCTCCTCTTTTCTGACTTCCTACAGGTCTCTTCCTGCTTCCTTTTGACAGGATGCATCTTACCTGCCTTTCTCCCTTTCCTGCCGCTCTCCCCTCCTAGTATGCTCTAACCACATGCTCCCTTTTTCTCATTTCTGCTAGTTAAAGTCTAACTTGACTAAACTATCTTCAACTTGATCCTGTATCCCTACTCCCCCCCCCCTTCCTCCTCTCGTAACCATCTCGAGGAACTCTCTATTTCAGCCTCTAAACTCCTGGATCTCTATCACCTTAAAACATTGAAACAAAACCAAATCCGCCACCAACCGGGCATCGACCATATCCAATACATGTTAAGAAAGGGGATATGACCTACGAAAACCTCTAAGCTATACCCTTTACCCTTTAAGAAGGGGGGTATCTTTTGTAGAGTTAAATCAGAACTTGCTGCACCTTTATGTATTAAACCCTTCCCCTTCCTCCCCAAATCCTAACTATCCACTCCTCCTCACGCCTATGTTGGGTCCTTGACCTCTCCGTAGTGTCCCTATATAACTATCCCGTTTACCTGTCTGTGTGTGTCTAGTACCTACACTGAACGGTAGACTTTTTCCCTCTCTCTTAGTTTCCCCTATCTAAACCAAAAATTGCAGTGCCTTTATGAAATATACATTTTCCCTTCCTTCCCCATTCCTAGCTAACCCCTCCTCATTCTGTCTATGTTTGGCCCTCGGTCTCTCCATAGTGCCCTTAACTAACTATAACTACTTAACTATAACTGCACATTCCACATATTGAAAAACAGAAATTACCCTTTTCCATAGAATATACCATTCTCCCCCCCCCCCCCCCCCCCCCCCCCCTTTAAGTTGGGTCCTTGAACCTCTTATTCCTACATAAAGCCCCTATATATATCTTATATTCATATCAATTATCCGGCAAGAAGGGGGGCCTGCCATATATATACAAGCATTTTCCCTTGCATTTCAAGAATGGGGGTATGTCTCCTAGAGAATTCAATCAGAAATTACAATCCATAGTGTCTCCGTACCTGTACAGCCTATATATTGAACCATTGAAATTGCCCGTTTTTTTTTTTTTTTTTTATTATTGCAAAACAAAAATTATTAAAAGTCAGTACTCAACACATAATGCATAATGAAACTTTCAGTCAAGGTGGTTAAAATTACATGCAAGTACAGAAACAAGATAAAACAAAAATAGTCCATAATAACATTTTAACCGTATACAGTGTATATCCAGCGAAATTACAATTATATAAATGTTAGTATAGAATATACCCCTAATACTTATTTTCTAAAACCCTCCCTTCTATTTACCCTTCTTAGCTACCCGTGTCATCCACCTGTGGCGGTCTCTCCTGTTGCTCTTCTTCTGGTCCTTGCCCCGCAAGTGTCTGTCTCAGTCGCGTTGGGTCTGTCCCCACAGTCATACCACAGGCTCGTTGTGCTTGTTCCGGAGTATCACACAAAGTAGTTCTTCCTTCCCACGTCACCTTCAGAATGGCTCCTCTCACAAAGCCTGTCTGTCCTTTCCCCTGAAAGCAGTAGTCTCTCACTTCCTCCCGCTTCTTGACCAGGGACGGGGCGAGGTCTTGGTATATCCTCACTTGTAATCCTTTGTGTGTCTCGCTTCTTTTTTGCGATGTCTAGCATGGCTTCTTTGTCCCGTTGGTTGGAGAATACCACTATGAGTGGCCTCCTCCCGGTTCCGTTTTCGCCTCTCTTTTTCCTTCTCGCGGGAGCCCCTCTGTACGCCGCTTCCAGCCTGGGATTTTTAGTGAAGACTCCTACCCCCGCTAGCCCCCCCGAGTATCTTTGAGTAGTATTCTGTCATTGTTCCTCTCTGTCCTTTCGGGTCTTGTTCCTCTGGTATGCCGATCACTCTCAGATTCTTCCGTTTAGCATAGTTGATCATATTTTCCATATTCTCTCCCATCTCCTTACCGTCAGTTCGGAGCCTCTGGCACTCCCTCTCCCAACGATCCTGGTCCGTAGCTCTGCTATCCAACGAGGCCTCTCTTTCCGTGTATAGTCTCTCCTGTTCCTTCATCCTCGCTTCTAGGTTGGCCACGGTAGCTTCACATGCCTCCATCTTTCCATCCACCCCGTCTTTTATCCTTCTTTCCCAACTTGCCAATAAAGTTTTGTTTTGTTTCTCCAGCTTTTCCTCCAACCGTGCAAATTCCCCCATTAACTGCAGGTTCCTCCTTTCCGCTTCTTCCTTCAACAGTGCGGGCATGGCCTCCATTGTTTGTTGGTTTCTCTTCTCGGCTTCTTCCGACAAGAGCTCTCTCAATAGCAAGCGCATGTTTTCCATTGTCATAGCCGTCTTTCCTTCTCCCCCTCCAGTCTCCACACCCGCTGCTATCTCTTCCTTGCGTACCTCTTTGCCAGCGCTTATTTCAGCCCTACTAGCCATCTGTGTCTTGGTGTCTACCGCCGTTAGCTTCTTGCTAATCGCTCCTAGGCCCAAAGCCTCCGGTACATGGGTCTGTCTGTGCCTAGTGGAGCGCCTATTTATCTCCGACTCTCCATCGCCTTTTCCTTCCGACTCAGAGTTTTCCATTTCATTTTCTCAATAGAGTAGTCTTGAAACTGTTTTCCCCTTCGCTTTTCTCGGGGGGTATTCGGATTTAAGCCGTGTTTTCAGATAGTTTAGTCAATTATCACCGGGAGCATGTGGTTCGAGTTGTCTACTGCATGGCCGCCATCTTGAAGTCGAACCAAATCACACTTATTGTAGAACTAAGAACAAAGTCTAAGAAAGACTTTCACTAGAGATATTAAAAATAGTGTTATTTTTATGGCTGCAAAAAACACTGTTGATTCCTCCTCACCTGCTCATGTCCTGTTCCCCCTGGGCGTATCTCTGGAGGCGCTGCAGCTCCGGCTGGAGGATCAGGTCCAGGACGTAGAAAGCGAAGGAGGTCTCCTCCACGCAGGGCACGTGCCACTGGATGTTCAGGTTCCACAGGTCCCCCGGCCGACCCCAGTCCTGCACAGACGGAGAACACATTGTTTTAAGTTGCTCTCAAAAAAAGGGTTTTGGCTAGCCATTTTTCCTTGTTTTAAACTGCCGCTTTTAAAATCCTCCGCTTTAGCAGAGAGAGAAATCGATATCAGAACAGACATTGAACCAGCACGTACCAATGATGAAGCTAGGAGCGATCTGTGAATAGTCCATACATTTTCCTATAGCTACAGGAGATTCCGTAAATACAACACATGCGAGAGGTCTATTGTCTTATTTTTTTTTTTTTGCTTCAATAGTGTGTCGTGCTCTTAGGTTTTACAGCATGTCACAAATGGAAAATTGTGAAAGCAAGGCAGCTACGGCACACAGTGCCGATAAAAGGAAAGACTCATTCCATATTGAGGCTCATGGGCCGTCGCCACTACCACTGGCGATTCTGACAAACGTGCCAAAGACACGATATCTGCCCTGTGAGAGCCAGAGAGACACTAATCCAGGCAGTGGGCTGCTCTGCTCTCGGTGCCTTTAGTGAAGAGACTGGGAGACGGGAGTGGTTCTGGTGTCGGCTGCAGTCAGGAAAAAGTCGGAGCCGCAGTGGGGGACTGTTAATTAGCACAGGTGCAGCTGGTCTGTGTGATTAACCTCTCTCCTCTATTTCCACAGGGACTGCAGCAGATACGCACGCACAGACAGACAGACAGACAGACAGACAGACAGACAGACAGACAGACAGACAGACAGACAGACAGACAGACAGACAGACAGACAGACAGACAGAGCAGGCTGGAGAGCTCTACACATGGACAGTGTTCTGATGGCTTCATGTTCACCTGTTATTAGAGTTAAAAATGTGAATGTAAAATAAAGTGTGTGTAAGTAAAATAAAGGACAGTTATCCTGGCGTAAGGCATAAAGCTCAGGTGTGTTGGTTCGAACACAGTGAGGCGGTAGCACCCACATTGTTAAGAGACATAATAGGATCAGAGTCAAGGCCCCTCTATTTTCACTGACTAACCAGCCCGGGGGCGGAGTGGTGGGGAGGGATGGAGACAATGAATCAGAGAGGGTGGGTGGCTGGGGGCGGGTTGTATAACTGCCAATGTGCCCAAGTAACCCCCCCCCCCCCCCACCCACACACACACACGAGAGGTCATGGTCATAAAACCAACTCAGACCCCTCTGTGACTCAGCAGAAACAGACAGGTCTGTTCATTATTTTCAGTGATATTCATCCTGTGAAAACAGGATTTATATATAAGGCAAATGATCGTTTGAAAGTTCTAACCAATAGAACATAATAGGCATACAGAGGGCAAACTTATCACAGAGGGTAAATTATCGTACAAATGCAATAATTATCGTACATCTGGCAACACTGCTTAGGGGCTAATAGTAGAATACTGCGGTTGTACTGGACACCGGGCAGCTCCCTGGCATGAATGTGTGTTACCATATGAATGGGAAGCAGGGAGCCATGTGTATGTTCAGTGTGAAGCCATATGTATGTTCAGTGTGAAGCAGGAAGCCATGTGTATGTTCAGTGTGAAGCAGGAAGCCATGTGTATGTTTCAAGTTCTCAAGTTTCTTTATCATACAGAAATACAGAATACTTTTGCATGAAATGCTTCTTTCTGTGTTGCTCCTGAGAGTGTGCTAGATAAAATAACAAGATAAAATAGTATAATATAAGTATAAAATAGAAAGTAAAGTACGTAAACAAAACAAAAATGTTCAATATACATATATACAGTATATGTACAGTCTATACAATGCAGATACAGTACAGTGTAGAAATGGTGAGGTATAGCTTAGCTTGTGGTGAGGTGCAATGAGGTGCATGAGATTGATGCCAATAAATATAAAGTGTGTTAGTGTCTAAAGTTGGTGCTGTGTGTTTATTTAAAGTGAGTGTGTGCGTGTGGATGTGTGTGTTGTGGGTGTATTTAATGGTCTGTTATTGTTCATTGAGCATCCTGATGGCCTGGGGATAGAAGCTCCTTCCGAGTCTCTCTGTGCTTGCCATGAGACTCCGGTATCGCTTGCCTGACCGCAGTTCAAAGAGGCAGTTGTTTGGGTGGCTGGGGTCTTTGATTATTCTCTTAGCCTTACCCATGCAGCGCTTGTTGTATATGTCTTGGAGAGTGGGAAGCCCCCCTCCAATTGTGCGTTCAGCTGAACGGGCCACTCTCTGTAGTCTGCTACGGTCTTGTGCAGTGCTATTCCCAAACCAGGAGGTGATATTGCCAGGCAGGATGCTCTCTATTGTGCATGAGTAGAAGTTCTTGAGGATCTTCTGACTCACTTTGAACTTCCTTAGGTGCCTAAGGTAGTAGAGGCGTTGTCGTGCCTTCTTGATAACACTGTCAATGTGTGTGGTCCATGTCAAGTCCTCGGATATGTGGACTCCGAGGTACTTAAAACGTTCAGTGTGAAGCCATGTGTTCAGTGTGAAGCAGGTAGCCACGTGTATGTTCAGTGTGAAGCCATGTGTATGTTCAGTGTGAAGCAGGAAGCCATGTGTATGTTCAGTGTAAAGCAGGAAGCCATGTGTATGTTCAGTGTGAAGCCATGTGTATGTTCAGTGTGAAGCAGGAAGCCATGTGTATGTTCAGTGTAAAGCAGGAAGCCATGTGTATGTTCAGTGTGAAGCAGGGAGCCATGTGTATGTTCAGTGTGAAGCAGGAAGCCATGTGTATGTTCAGTGTGAAGCAGGGAGCCATGTGTATGTTCAGTGTGAAGCAGGGAGCCATGTGTATGTTCAGTGTGAAGCAGGGAGCCATGTGTATGTTCAGTGTGAAGCAGGAAGCCATGTGTATGTTCAGTGTGAAGCAGGAAGCCATGTGTATGTTCAGTGTGAAGCAGGAAGCCATGTGTATGTTCAGTGTGAAGCAGGAAGCCATGTGTATGTTCAGTGTGAAGCAGGAAGCCATGTGTATGTTCAGTGTGAAGCAGGGAGCAATGTGTATGTTCAGTGTGAAGCAGAAAGCCATGTGTATGTTCAGTGTGAAGCAGGAAGCCATATGTATGTTCAGTGTGAAGCAGGAAGCCATGTGTATGTTCAGTGTGAAGCAGGGAGCAATGTGTATGTTCAGTGTGAAGCAGGGAGCCATGTGTATCCTCAGTGTGAAGCAGGGAGCCATGTGTATCCTCAGTGTGAAGCAGGGAGCCATGTGTATGTTCAGTGTGAAGCAGGAAGCCATGTGTATCCTCAGTCAACTTATTTTGGATAAATAAAACCTTCAGGTGAACAACCATATATGGCTCTTTTTTATATAGCTCATGTGCTTCTTGTTAGTGAATCAATCTGAATCGTTGATATGATGTGAATGTCATACAACAGCCACAAGTGCACAACATCTACGGTGGTTAACCATCAATGTACCCAACACTCCAGCATAGTGGTTTCAACACATCACTCATCTCAAAACCTAAAAAAACCCACAGTTCTATGTCTGAATTAAAAGCAGTACCTTGATGGGTAGGTAGTCGCCCTTGGGCTGCTGGAAGCCTCCGGGGACGCTGCAGTACTCTGTGGGATAGATGAGGGCGGTGGAGCGCAGGATGTGATGAAGCATGTTGCAGGCCAGGGTGTAGCCCTGCTTACACTTCAGGTGGAGGGTCAGCTGTAAGATCTGGACCAGCTGAGAGCTGTAGGGCAGCAGCTTGTCCCCGTCCACCCGAGTCACCTGAGAACAGGGAGAGGAGGCGTAAAAGATGTGTGGATGAAAACCCAGGAGTATGCAACGTTGCTTTCATGTGAAAATCTTAAACCTCCCACTATAGTGTTTTCCCGTTTTTGACTTGACTTGACATTTTAAATATTCTTCTATGTAAACTGTTTCAATTTAACAAACCTTGCATTCTACAAAAGACTACAGCTAATAGAACATGCTAGAATGAAAGAGCTCAGGCAAATATTTTATGGCCTCATAAAGTCAGTGCCCCATTCATTGTATATGTGTATATTTACATTTAGTCATTTAGCTGGCGCTTTTATCCAAAGCAACTTACAAGTTCTGTACGACAAGTAATCAGGAAGGGCACACATCTATCAGCTGAGTAACAATGTTCATCAAAGTGTTGAGTGCTAGAGCGTAGGTTAGTATATTAGGACAAGTGCATGACAGTAAGGTTAGAATTCTTTTTTTTATTGTTTTTAATTTTTTTTAAATTTAAGTCCCCGATTTTACATCACAGATTAGAGGGTTCTCGCTCCGATTTCTAGCTTCAGGAAAGTGTGTGTTCCACTTTAGAATTGTGTGTGTTCGCCAATACTCATTGAACAGTCATTGAACAGAACACGTGTCAATTCTTAAAATGAGTGGCGTTCTCCTTTAATTGCTGTAGAACTGAATCACCCGACAGCAAAGCAGTGTTACACTCACCTCCGACAGTAGCTGGAGGTTCCACAGGAACTCCTTGTCGAGCTCTTCTTCCTGCAACACTTCCTCATCTGGACAAGAGGGACGAGGAGAGTTCATGTCAGAAAGTGAGAGAGAGATCTAACCGAAGATACTACGCAAAACAAAGGCCAGAGTGATGCATACACCCCCCCCAAAGCCCAGGCATAAGAACCCAAGGTTATCTTTTTGTTGATGACTTACTGACTGCAATCTGGTTCATGGCGTTACAGCAGTGTGGCACGAATTTCTTGAGTGACTCCTTAGGGTGACACTGCGAAGAGAAAAAACATATTCATAATATACTCACGTGTTTTGCCATACAATATGGCACAATGCCCACATCTCATTGGCCATGGCCGTCATGTAATGCTAATCACCGGCTATTTGATTACAATCACCTGTTGGAATAATATAAAGGTAATGATATGGTCATGGAGCTCCTGAAGTTTGCGGACGATACCACCCTGGTGGGTCTCATATCCAGGGGGGATGAGTCCGCCTACAGGAGGGAGATCGAGAGGCTGCTGAGCTGGTGCAGCTGCAATAACCTGGACCTAAACGCCCAGAAAACAGTGGAGATGGTGGTGGACTTCAGGCGGAAGGCAGCAGCCCCCCCCCCCACCCCGATCATTCTGGGAGGCACCCCGTGGCCTCTGTGGAGTCCTGCCGCTTCCTCGGCATGACACTCTCCCGGGACCTAAAATGGGAGCTGAATTCCATCGCTCTCAATGAAAAGGCCCGGAAGAGGATGTTCTTTCTACGTCAACTGAGGAAGCTCAGGCTGCCGAGGACCATGATGGTCCAGTTTTACACCGCCATCATCCAGTCCATCATCACCTGGTTCCCTGCCGCCACGGTCAGGGACAAGGCCAAGCTGCAGCGGGTGATACGCTCGGCAGAGAGGGTGATCGGCTGCTCCCTACCCTCCCTCGAGTCCCTACACTCCACCAGGGCCTTGAGGAGGGCGAGGAAGATCATGGCAGACCCCGCCCACCCGGGTCATAACCTCTTCACCATGCTCCCCCACAGCAGGCGGCTACGGCTGCCCAAGACACTTAGGTCCCGCCATAGATACTCAGTTTCTTCCCCTCAGCAGATCACCTGGTAAACGAGTCAGGTGTCCCCCTGCCCCTGCCCCCCCCCCCCCCCCCCCTCTATGGCGAGCTGCTAGGGCTGGACTTTTGGACTTGAACTTTGTGCTGTACTGTATACATGTCCCAACCACTGCACTTCATTGTCTTATCGTTGTCTCACTGTTCTGTCCTGTTTTGCACTTTATAACTATTTATTTATTATTGTTATTCTTATTTGTGCAAAAAATCATGCACTGTAATGTCGAATCACGTTCCATTTGTATATACAATATGGTGAATAAAGTAATCTGAAATGTATTCATCTCAAAGTAGGCAATTAGCTTAGCAGTCAAAGTAAAATATATAATATGGTATCTGGCTTAGAACATTACAAACTTTGTAGGCAGGCTAGTAATTTTTTTTTTTTTGATCCACTTTTTCTCCCATTTTTCTATATTTTCTCCCATCCCAATTTCGTATCATCCAATTCAACCCTCCCCTGTCACGAACGCTGTTTCTTGCCTCCCACAAGCCGGCTGCAGTGAGGACTAAGTCATACATAGCACAAGTCCCCTCCGGTACTCGAGGTAACAGCAGTCGCATCTTTTCACCTGCGCAGCTCGATCTATCAGTGTCGAGGAGTAACGCGTGGGAGGCTCACGCTGCCCCCGACACTTCCTGATTCTACTGCGCAGGCGCACCAACCGACTTGTAGGAGTCGCTTGTTCACAACGTTCGATCCCCACCCTTCAGTTTTTCCCTCCCCGTAATACGGCCAATGTGTATTACTGCGGACGACCAGCCAAACTGAAAAACAATGTGGAGAGCTGGATTCGAACACGCGAATCCTAGCGTCTCCACACTGGTGGCGAGTGCCTTAGACCACTACACCACCTAGCCGCCCTACAGGCTAGTAATTTTTTACCATAAATCTACACTCTGGGTGAAGTCATAATGTTCTAGAAGAGTTTCTCTTTTTAACCGTTTCTGCGCCAGAAACGAATTAACTCGTTATAGCCCGCTAATCGAATTATACGAAGTATACTCGTTATTATGATAGTTATTTATTTTATTAGCTATTTCCATTCATAATTCATCCTGCTGTGCTGTGGGAATGTTTAGCACTCTGTCTGAGATCGCAACGGTCCGATACCGCCGCCTGGTGGTATGCGGCCGATGTTGCACTTACTTTCTGGAGGAAGCTTGACTCTGTGAGTCAGTGAATGTCTTCCGGGCGGAGTTATCTTGTAACGTGGATCCAGATACACACTCGATTGCATTGAATCGCCTTTGGGACGCCAGAATCATTATGCTTTTGGAGCATATGGCGTCGGCCAAATGGACATACAATCTAGCAGATGGCAATCAAATAATTGGAATATTCTTTTTGCAGTTTCATCGGCCAGCGGTAAGAGCAATCTAACGTTAATTTCAGCTTGATTGTCCATTGCCATCACTCTGATCAACGTATGCTGTTGTACTAACGAATGCCGTTATTGACAATCAATTAATCATAAACAACGCCCCCCCCCCCCCCTTCCTGCATGCATGCATGATGGAACATAATATACAGATCATATGCTATTTGAATTTTTTATTGTAGAGTGTATAGGGACGAAATGCCAATGGATTAAGTATAATATGTGTCGCAGCCTATTACTAGCGTTCCAGGAATTATCCTAGACCACTCTAAAACTATACTTCTATTCACCACGGTATAAAACGACAATGTATGGATGGAAAAAATATTACTTTTCCACATCTTGAACGATAGATACCCGATGTCAAATGGGCCATAGTATTGCATATATAGCTATAATATTGAAATAGTTATAGTCCTGCAAACAAGGTGAGCGACTCCCACCGTTTACAGTGATGGCGTCAGCTGCTAAGGATGCATATATTGCGTGGCAGTTATTGTGTTAAGAGAAATATAACTGAACATGCAGGTCAGGTTTTACTCAAATATTTACAAACATTAACAGACTGAACAATCCAATATTGACCATGTAAAGAAAGCCAGTAGTGAGGTGACAAGTGTTTCCACAGAAAGGGCGTCATACTGCGAAATGAGGGATTTAAATTATTCCAACTGCCACTGAGTGAAAATAACCGTATTTATCATACAGTATCATAGACCCAACCATGTAACCGGGTCCAACTGGGAAGCTACAAGACAGGCTGGTGCCTTATGCTGGGTTCAGGACATACCTTGGTGGCGGCTCTGCACATGTCGGCCACCATCCTGCCTGCCACGCGTGTCTCAAAGATGTTGGTGGTGGCAAAGTTGAAAACCTTCTCCAGAGCCACCTGCAGTAATCAGCATGTTACAGATGAAACAGAGGTCTGTATATATGAGCGCAATCCTGCCTGAGTGAGTTGTTACCATATAAGACTTCATTAATTACAGCACCATATTTGGTCTCGTTTTAAATACTAACAAGCTCTAACCTTAAAATGCTGGCAACCGGGCAATATTTGGCCATGTTTAGACTAGACTTAGTCGTATAATGTAATCACTGCTTGAATATGCTTGTTCTTCAAAACGTCATTATATATATGTGTGAGAGAGAGAGAGAGAGAGAGAGAGAGAGAGAGAGAGAGAGAGAGAGAGATAAAGAGAAATAAAGAATAACAGAAAGACCAAGAAAGAGAGACAAACAGAGAGGTGTGGCATGAGTGTCACCTTGAAGATGTCTAAAGAGCACTGTGTGAGTATAGTGCTGAAGGTGGAGGACAGGCCCAACTCCACCAGACTCTCTAGATGAGTCATCTTCTCCGTCTCCGTCTCCTCTCTGGTCTGCTCCAGAGTACTGCTGTCTATAAGGGCAAAACACCTACACAGACGCAAACACAAAACTATTTCAGTTACAACAACAGAAAATTATATTTCACGGCGGGATGGGTATCATTAGGATTTTATCGATACTACTACTCTTATCGATACTGCTTAACGGTTCGGTACTTTTTGATAATTTTGCAAGGAAAAAACAACAATTAATTAAGAACAGAATCGACATTGCTTTATTATTGGCTACTTTTTGATCAATAATACAAGCAGTCAGATAAATTAACTATTTTGGGACTTTCTATTTTATTTAGAAGTTCTTAAATCAGAATGTCCCACCCAATACAATACCCAGCTGTTAACTCTTTGGGTGCCATACCTGAGTATAGTCGGGTTATCTCGCCAACCATTGAGCGCCAAAACCCAAGTATACTCGGGTTTAGATCCTTTGATCTTTTCCTTTGATCCCCGTTCTATACGGTCAGCCGGAGCCATCTAGGTCTCCCTGGCTCATCTGCCTGCGTTGGAATTGCAATGATGATCGAATCTGACCAGGTGGCAGTATTGCCTACCTTCTGAACTGGAATAGCTTGGTGTGGATACACCTATTCTCTTTTTTTTTTTTTTTTTTGCAAGGGCCCCTCCTCCTTGGAGTCAGAGCGACAGAGCGATCGCCTCGAGATTTTTTTGCCTGAAGCCTATTTCCCTTATAGACGGGCGATGCGATCACTGGGAATTATTCTTTTTGGAATACCTTCCGGCTAAGGTAAGGTATATTTTATGTCTATTTTACAGAACCTGAAACATGTTTTTGTAACGATCAGTGTCGTGTTTTACCGGACGTAAAACATGCTTGACAAACACAATCGCAGTTTCTAGTTAGAACGACCCCCCCCTTGATTTTGTGAAGACACATGTGTACATGGTATATACCTTTGATTTGGGAGTATTTGGGGTTTCAGGCGATCAACCAGAACGATTTGGGCGTATTGCATATAACGAGTCATATCTCGCAATCTATGAAAAAAGACTGGATTATTTTGGAAAGGGGCGATGTTTCGCGCGTAGCGTGTAGCAAACCACAGTGTGTAGAAATTAACTGATTAGTCAGTAATGGACTATGAACAATGCCTGTCAAATGAGCCATACTATTGTCTCCATAGCTATAATACAGAACACACGATGGGTCTGCAAACATCGCTAAAATGGTCAATAACGCTGGCGCCAGGCGGTAAAGATGGGGAAAGCTGGTGGCGCTCAAAGAGTTAAAAACGGTTCAATACTCCATTTTATTAGTAGAGATACTTTTAGAACAATAGCCTGATGCTGTATTTTCCATGAGTTGAGTGGATGCATGACCGGAGCTGTGTGTGTGTGTGTGTGTGCACACGCTTTGTGTAGTGGGCGTGTCAACAGTGTCAGCTGAACTCGCACCAAGGCATAGGGATATAGTCAGACATGACATCCCTGAATTATTTCATAATACAAAGTTTCTGAATGGACGTTTGGATTAAACCAAGTTGTATGCAGTGATGAACGGTCTTTCCCCGTGGAACACAAGTTACTTAACGTTACACAGGTCACGCTATGCATGCTTAGCTTGCTAACGTTAAAGGGGAGATGAAGCATAGCGATATAAACATAGTCATAGCATCAAATTAGTATTTAGATAAACCACAGAAAAAAATCACGTTATAAAAATAAGGCGTTTCTAAGAAAAAACTATTTGTTATGTCCATTTATGTAGCATTTATGAACATGTGCGCCGCCATTTTGTTGCTGACGTCATAGTGTTGGTTTTGTCTGGCTCCTGGTTTACACTGCTGGTTAGCTGCCTAGTAAACATGGAGTGTCTTGAAGGTCAATCAGTAAATGCAACGTTGCCTACCAAACAACGAGACCGTGGTGGTTCTTTTTGTATTGCTCCTGGCTGTTCAAACAAATTTTACTGTGTGAAAGAGAGAGGAAAGTTGGTTCATTTCCACAAACTACCAGTGAAAAAAACAGTGTTGTTGGCACGTTGGCTGGCCTCACTCAAGCGGCGCGATCAGCCTGTTGGACAGGGAATGAAGATCTGCAGCGAACACTTCATTGCCTCGGATTATGTTGTTGATGGTGGGAGGTTTGTCCAGAAGACCACTAATCAGCTGAAGCCCGATGCGGTTCCCTCGGTCTTCGACAGACAGACCAGCCCAGGCAGTTCAACCAGCGTCGCGGAGCATTTAGCCTGCTGGCTACCTAGCTACGGTTCAACCAGCGTCGCGGAGCATTTAGCCTGCTGGCTACTTAGCTACGGTTCAACCAGCGTCGCGGAGCATTTAGCCTGCTGGCTACTTAGCTACGGTTCAACCAGCGTCGCGGAGCATTTAGCCTGCTGGCTACCTAGCTACGGTTCAACCAGCGTCAGAGTTTTTAGCCTGCTGGCTACCTAGCTACGGTTCAACCAGCGTCGCGGAGCATTTAGCCTGCTGGCTACCTAGCTACGGTTCAACCAGCGTCGCAGAGCATTTAGCCTGCTGGTTACCTAGCTACGATTCAACCAGCGTCACGGAGCATTTAGCCTGCTGGTTACCTAGCTACGGTTCAATCAGCGTCGCGGAGCATTTAGCCTGCTGGCTACCTAGCCGGGATTCAAAGCCAACTAGCCGGCTAACCCAGCTCGCTAAATGCTGCATGTTGCTAGTTAGCTGAACCGTAGCTAGGCAGCTAACCAGCAGTGTAAACCAGGAGCCAGACCAAACCAACAACGTGATGTCACTATCTAAAATGGCGCCGCCATTGATTTTTCAGGGAAATAAGCAGGATTTCACATTTGATTATAGGACCCTGTCTTACACAAGGTACACAACAAACAAACTAGGATCACATTGTTCAATGCTTCATCTCCCCTTTAACCCTTTTCTCGCCAATGACGTGTTACCACGTCATTCCTCGCCATGCGTAATCTGCCAATGACGTTTTACAACGTCTTTGAGATCAATATTTCAAATTTCTGTCATGGTATT